>NC_135649.1:108913394-109216425 GCF_053574225.1 Canis aureus
AGAGCATGGTTGAAAGGGCTCAGAAGCCTCTGGGTCTGATTTCCATCCCAAGAAGCTCCCTGGAGAAAGGCTGAGAGCAGCCTGGTGCAGACCAGGCCAGGCTGTGGCTGTAACGGTGGACACCCCCGAGCACTCCTTGCCCTGACCGCTGCCAGCGGTGGGGGGGGGGAGCGGGCCCTGCGGAGGAGAGGCCCGAAGTTCCTGCCCTTGGCCCACAGCCTCCAGGCCTCCGCCCCCCTACCCTGGAAGGAAGGGCTTCCCAGCGCCACTCCTTATAAACAAGGATCTTTAAGTATGGGTTTCTTATGAAAACGCTCCCCTGAGTAGCTGTGTCTTTGACTCCTAACGAAGCAGACACAACCCACCCCCACCCTTGCTGCTTCAGGGGCCTAAGCCTCTTGGACGACATGAAGGTAAACACTAAGAAAGATAACGTTATTGGTAAAAATCATGGAGCAGTGGAGATGGAAGGAAGGGGAAGGTAACTGACAGATGCACCTGAAAGAAGGAGGGAAGCCAGAAGATTAGATAAAGGTAGAAATAGAGGAAAAAATACAAAGTGGGGCATCTGGGTAGCCCAGTAGTTAAGCATCTACCTTCAACACAGGTCATGATCCCCAGGTCCTGGGATCGAGCCCTGCATCGAGCTCCCTCGTCTCGGGGAGCCTGCTTCTCGCTCTCCCTCTGCCTCTCCCTCTGCCCTTCCCCTACTCATGCTCTCCCCACTCTCTCTCAAATGAATAAATTAAAAAATCTTAAAAAATAAAATACAAAGTGAGAGTTTCACCTTTTCCTCAGGATATATGAAACCAGGGACCATTAAATCCCTGGAGCTTGACCTGCTGGGAAGGCAGTTAGGACTGCAGACTAGCTAGACTAGCTAACCGGCTTCCTTCATCTCTCTCTACCTTCCTCCTTTCTAGACAACTCTGGAGCACCTGACTTAACGGGTCATTTCATGTGCACGCCCCGGGCTTCCCAGTGCAGGGCCCTCCCGGGTGGCTGGCGGCAGGAGCCCAGGACCATTTGTCGCCCTTCCTTTCCCTGGTGGCGGCCCTGGAAGTTAGGTGGGACCGCGGGTGTCCAGTGCACGGTTTGGAGAAGGAAGGGAGGCCCAGAGTACAGAAGTGACTTTCCCAGGGTCTTCAAGCAGGGTTGTAGAAGGTGGGGCCCAGGCGCTCCCAGAGGTGACTTGTCTGCTCCTGGAGCCACCCTCTGTTGCTGGGTAGCTAGGGCAAGTGTCTCTCAAAAGATTCTCTTTCTACCTTAATGGCATTATCATTATTTAATCAGGAAAATGATATTACCATGCCATTACCTCATCTGCTTGCATGTTGGTATCAGTTTTTGTGATCTCTTAGGGTCAGGATCATCCGTGACTTTCTGATTCCATCGTCACCTCCACAGAAATGAAATGATAGTGCAGAGGAAATGATGAGCTCAGCTCAGGGGTAATGTTGGTTCTTTCCGTTCCTGAAGCCCTCTTCTCCCTCTTCCTTAGGCTTTCTTCTATGTGGGCAGATTTTTGCCTTCCTCTTTTCTTTGGGCCAGGTACCACTTAGTTTTCTGCTTGCTTTTAGCATGAAAAAAAGCAAGAGAGAGAGAGAGAGAGAAAGAGGGAGAGAAGGAGGAAGAAAAGGAGGAAGGGAGGAAAAGAGAGAGAGAGAGAAAGGCGGGAATCCTGAGCTCCTTCTTAAGTCATTCTATGATTATATGTTCTTTTGTTTGTCCTAATGTTTATTTTCTCTTCCTGCCTCCCTCTGATTAATTCATTAATTGAAACATTTATTCACGGGGAAAAATGTTTTCACACTTCCTTGCTCCCCGCCCCACAGGAAGTAAGGATGTTTGTTCAAAGAGAAGTGGTTTTAGGAATCTCAAGAAAGGTTCTCAGGCTGGTATAAGAAAGCCCATCAGCTAAATAGATTGCTGGCCTTGACCCCTTTCTCTCTACACTGCTGAAGCTTTTAGCAGAACAAAAATGCTGGGATTAAATGTGGTTTCAAGGGTGAGGAGTAAATTAGCAGATGTCACCCTGAAAATGATGACACGCTGACAGACCCATTAGAAGGACATGTTTTATGAGTGAATGAAGAAGTTAAGCATAGTTCTGGGATCATCTGGGTTTACACACATTTGAAGAATGCCAGTGTTCAGCAAATGAGTCATTTATGTCATAGGAGGTACTTTTTTGCGGTATGGCCTGTCTTGTTAGACTGCATATATGCCCTTACTGGAGACACAAGTCACAGTATGTCTCCCATTCAGAGCATTAGAAATCCCGGGGAATACAGTTTGCTACTGTTTTGTCTTCCTCTTTAAAGTAACCAGAACACTGGGACTGTTGAGAAGAATCCTGATGCTATAAGTACATTTGATCAAGACTCTTCCTCACTGAGCTCATTTATTATAAACGCAGTTTTCAATTAGATGAGGCTGGTAAATATAGGTCTCAAGGTAGTAGAAAATTTCTCTTTAGTTTACCTGTAGACAATCAGGACAGTATCACCCCCAAATTTTGATGGCCATGATTGCAGTTTTCATAGACAGATGAGTTTGCAGTTGATGAGACTCCCCAGCTTTATATGCCTCTACAAGTGATGTAAAACTGTTGTACGGGGCCTGCGTTTGTTTGGCCTAATGATCATCTCTGCCCAGAGTGCTGTGCTTTAGTGGCAGGACATTAGTAATCTGTGCAACACCACCATCTTGGGATACTTTTCTCCTGCACCACACAGGAAAGCCTGCAGGTGTCTTAAGGAATTAGAGAAACGCTTTCTGTTTTCTATTTCCAACCTTTCTGTTTGTATTACTCAGAGAGGGCCATTGTGAGAATTAAATGAGATGTTGTGGCTGAAAGTGCTTTAGAAATATAAAAGTTGAATTCTAGTTACTGCTCTGAGAAGTTATTATGGGAAGAAGAAAAGACGAATTCCCAGTGACTGGAAGTTCTTACTTCATCTATTGAACTATCCTGAAATTCAGTTCAGCACTCTCCCTGAAAATCCCCTTTATTATTTATTTTTTGACTTTTCTTAGGATAAAAGTAATTTATTATGGTTACACAGCCTCTGTCTTATTAGAGTATCGCAAAGCTCTTTTTATTATTCACATTTGCATTTTATTAAAATATGCTTTTCTGAGATGGAAGGTGGCATGGAATGCACTTTTAAATAGTACTTCAAAATTATAAATAACACTCTTGGAGAAAAAATGAGAAGAAAAGTGATAAATAGATAAATACAAAGAAAAGTCAGAATCACCTGTGACCTCACCACCTTCAGATACTTCTCAATATTTGAGCTGTATTCCTCCAGATGTTTTATACATAGACATACACACATAGATTATAATTCAAAATAAAAACAGGGGGATCCCTGGGTGGCTCAGCGGTTTAGCGCCTGCCTTCAGCCCAGGGTGTGATCCTGGAATCCTGGAATCGAGTCCCATGTCGGGCTCCTTGCATGCAGCCTGCTTCTCCCTCTGCCTGTGTCTCTGCCTCTCTCTCTGTGTGTGTCTCTCATGAATAAATAAAATCTTTAAAAAAAATAAAAACAGGATCGTATCACACACACTAGTCTGTAACCCTCTTTTTTCTAAATCTATCATGCCTATCTTGGGCAGCATGTTTAAATGGTTTCTTGTGTCCTATTGTATAAAGTATCATGGTTTTCTTCTATGTTTAGCTTGTTTTTAGGTTTTCTTTATTTTAGACCATGTTGCATGCAGTCACTGTGTCGTGAATTCCTTGTGCAGGTAATTAGTTCTGCCACTTTCTACTACTTGTATAACCTCAGGAAGGTTGCTCAGAGTCTCTGTGCCTCAGCTTCCATGTCTGTGAAATGGGGATGATGTATGGTGTTGCAAAGATTGAATGAGTTAAGGTAGGGAAAGCACTTAGCCTGCCTCCCTCAGAGTAAGTGCTGAATAAATGTTAATAGTTGTTATTTATAGATGATAAATAGCTAACTGTAATGCTGCATCAATTCCTTTTAAAGGCATTTGAGTGATGGAAGTGATGAAAGACTGCAATTTAGTCTCCCCACAGGAGTGTGTGTGAATGTTTTCCTATCCTTGTCATCCCCGAATATTATCATTCTTTCTAATCTCTGCTAATCTGATAGGTGTTTGCATTCTTTAAAATGATTACTCAAGTTGAGAATTTTATGTGTCATTTTCCAATTGATTTTTATAAAACTACCTTATACTCATGACATTAGCCTGTCATCTTTCACTTTACAAATGTTTTTTCTTAGTTTATGACTCAGGGAGATATTTAAGAAAAACATCATTAAAAATAAATACCTTTTAGACTTAAATTTTCTCCATTTTCTGCTTAACTAGATAGTGCAGTACAATTCATCCTTTTAAGAATAGTTTTACTTAAGGCTTTTATATTTTAGTCATAGCTGGAAAGGGTAGCTGGCTATTAAATGCATTCCTTTTCTGCCTTCCTTAGGGCTTTCAGAGGTTCTATTTAAAGCTTCTGTCCTTACAAGCATTTTTTTACAGTGGCATTCAGAGAGCCCCTGAGGTTCTGCATGGATATATATATATATATATATATATATATATATATATTTCCTCATATTCTAGATGAGAGCGTGGCCAACTTTTTCTGTAAAGGGCCAGAGAGTAAATATTTTAGGCCTTATGGTCTTTGTTGCAACTATCCAAAAACAGTCGTAGAAGTAAATGAATGGGCATGGCTGAGTTCCAATAAAACTTTATTTATAGACACTTAAATTTGAATTTTGTGTAATTTTCACATTCCTTGAAATATTCTTCTCTCGGTTTTTAAAAACCATTTAAAAATGTATAAACTATTCTCAGTGGGATGAACAGAAATAGGTAGCAGGCCAGATTTGCTCCATGGGCTATAGTTTGCTGGCCCCCGAGATAGAATATCTAGAAACAGACCCCAAAAATACAGCCAATTAATTTTCAACAAAGGTCCAGGGAAATTTTATTTTATTTTTTAAAAGATTTATTTATTTACTCATGAGAGACAGAGAGGGGGGGGGCAGAGGCACAGGCAGAGGGATAAGCAGGCTCCATGCAGGGAGCCCAACGCGGGACTCAATTCTGGGTTTCCAGGATCAGGCCCTGGGCTGAAGGTGGTGCTAAACCGCTGAGCCACCTGGGCTGCCCAGTACAGGGAAATTTTAAAAAAGAAAGGAGAGGGCACCTGGGTGGCTCAGTGGTTGAGCATCTCTCTTTGGCTCAGGTCGTGATCTGGGGTCCTGGAACCTGCTTCTCCCTCTGCCTATGTCTCTGCCTCTCTTTCTGTGTCTCTCATGAATAAATAAATAAACAAAATCTTTAAAAAAAAACCTCACTTTAAATAAAAAAGAAATAAAAAAGAAAGGAGAGTCTTTTTCAGAAATGATGTTGGCACAATTGGAAATCCATAAGCAAAACAAAAACAAAAATGTACCCTAATCTAAACCTAACACATGATGCAAAGATTAACTCAGAATGGGCTGAGTAGATCTACACGCAAAATAGATCTACTAAAATGTAACATACATCTACATGTAAAACAAAAACTACAAAATGTTATTTATGAAAACATAGGAGAAAGAATTGTTAGACATGACACCAAAAGCACAGTCCATGAAAGAAAATACTGCTAAATTGAACTTTAACAAAATTAAAAACTTTTGCTCTGCAAAGATACCATTAAGAGAATGTTGGTTGGTCTATTTTTCTTACAAGGTGATCTGAGCCCCACTGTTAGTAAATAATTGCCTGATAAGTAATTGCATGAATTTCAAGGAGCTTGATTTTGTTCGCAGTCTTCCTATGAATATCCTTTGTAACACAAGACCACAAATCTCCCTTATCAGAGTCCTTTCCCCCAAGGTGGCAAACAAATGTAGCCACACCCTACCAGTTGGGCCTGGGCTCAGCTGAGCAGCCTGAGGGCTTGGATTTGACCTGGGAATTGTATTTTTCACTCACTGCACAAGGCTTATAAGCTATATTTGCTGAGGATGGAGAAAAAGACCCTGAAACAAGTTTTTATGCCAAGGGAATAAGTTTTCCCTAATAGGAAAACTGAAACCGAGAGTTGTCTGATGAAGAATGAGATGGAAGGTAGGAATTTAGGAATTTACCAGTAGTTGCTACAGCTGGATGATCTTGGCATTCATAATATTAGGTCATGGCTATGCCCTTTACCTCATATGCCTTCCTGGTCCTTATCTGTGAACTGAAGATACTCCCCCACCTTCATCCATAACAGCTGTCTTTGTTACCTCTTAGACATGCTGCAGGAGCTAAGAAAATCTCTTAAAACATGATGAAAGGTGCTTTATAAGTGCCAATGTCTTTGTCAATGAAACAAAATGATTCTTTATTATATCTACTACCCTTTTAATGGAAGAAAAGCATGTGTCAGGATGCAGAATCAATACGGTTTTCTAAACATGAATGCAAATGAAAACAGCTGTAGGATGCACTTCCTTGAGAGGTAAACTGTGTTGTTAGCCAGGTGCTTTGAATGATCCAAAAGTATCATCAGAAACAGCTTCCAAAATTTAGCATTAAATGGGCACCTAGGTGGCTCAGTCGGTTGAGGGTCAGGCTCTCGGTTTTGGCTCAAGTCATGATGTCATGGGTGGTGGGATCAAGCCCTATGGGGTGGGGGTGGGGTTCCATGCTCAGCAGGGAATCTACTTGAAGATTCCTTCCCTTTACCTCTCCCTCTCAAATAAATAAATCTTTTTTTAAAATTTAGCATTAAATAGTCATCTTGATGTAAGTGATTTAACAAGTAGAAAATGGGAAATTTCTATGAAAAAATACTGGTGCATAATTTTGCATACTTGATTATGTTTAAATAGACCCAAATAATGTATAAGCACTTCCTTAATGAGTTGCATTTTGTGTATGACTTGTTCACATGCCTTCATGTGTTAATGGCTCATGGCATGCTTTAAGCCCAATCATAAGTAAACAGGACAGGTCCTCTCTGCAAATATCCCCTTTTCACATGATTGCTGATTTTTGAAGTAGATTTATGGGGGTAGAAGGTCTTTAATTCTGACATTAGGAAAGAGGCTAAAAGCATAAATATTTTCTGAAACTTAAGATTATGTAACCTGCAAATAAAATAATGAAATTGGTAAGCTATTGTTGTATATTTGTTGCGTACAAACTGTATGGCCATGCCCCACAACTCTGGGAGACGCCCAATATGAATGGTGATTCTGAATGTGGACTGTTATGGAAGTATCTGTTGGCTGCTATTCTCTGTAAGAGGCTCCAGATAGAAGCATCTTCTTCTAAGAGGGAAACAGGCTGTGAGTCATGAGGCCTTAGGGGCTTCTGCTCTGGCTTCTCTCCTATTAAAATCCCTTCAGGCCTTCCTCATTCCTGCTTGCCTGCCTCCCATAATGTCTGTGGAAGTTCTCTTTCTGGGGACCAAGATTTGATCTCTGCTTTTTGATCAGTTCTAAGTGACATCTGGACTCAAAGGTTACTTTTGTGGCATTTCCTAACCCACATGCTCTGAGTGGGTTTTGAGAGTATAGGGTAGTGATCCCCTCAGTTCTCCAAGTGGATCAAAAGGGCCTTAGGTAGCTGGAAGCCCCCTCTGAGTTGATAGCTTTCAACAACATTTGGCTTCCAGCAATATGGCATCAAAATAGTATCATTTTATATGTGTTCTATTATCTGAAAAAAAATTGGGTGGCACTGACTTACTGCATGTATTTAAATTTTCCATATAACGATGTTTAACACTGACTCTACTTTTCCTTAGGGAATATTCACCTTCCCTGTTAAAGAAAGGTACATATGACAAGCAGAGGAGACTCCAGGATAATTAAAAAACTCTTGTATGTCTTTTCATTTTAGAAATTCTTTCTCTAGGACTTCTTTTGGGAATTAGACCTTGAAATAGCTCAGACTTTTAAAGATAGACCTTAAAGTTCTATTAAATCTAAAATAAAATAAATTCTAATTAAAGAAACAGTCTTTTTTAAGCAAGTATAATTTCTGGCTGTAGCCATGCTGGCATTAAAGGTGTTAGGCTTCCTCTCCTGCCATAGACAACTTTAAAATTGGACAAAATACGTGAACCCACTGTTTTTAGGCATTGAGTAATACATAGCTCGGGGATGCAATCCTTGAGATAAAGATTCCACATCAACCCTGGCTGTTTTCCTGGGGGCTCTTTCAAAATTGCAACACAGGGCAGTGGGCCCCATCAGAAAGCAGAAAACTCATTAGCTAGAGGAAACCAAGATTGTAATTCAGGGCTGCCAGGGTGACTGGACTTTCGGGGCAGTGAATTGCCAAGGAGCAAGCTGTACAAAGAGCAAGCTCCAGCAGGCTATATAGAGGAGTCTCTTGAGTCTTTTGTCAAATACTAAGCTGTGCATCAACAGGGCAAGACTCCGCCAGGCCTAGCAGAAAACAAGCACATGGGAGCAGGTGGGCCATGAGCTGAATGAGTATCTCAGAAGTCACCAGGGATGGGAGGGTGGTGGCCTTTCTGGCCAAGCAGGGTAGAAAAACTCTGTTGAATACACCTGGCATTCAGGTAATTGAACCCAATTGTAATTGAGAACCCAGAAAAGGCAGCCACGGGAACAGTGCTACCCTAACCTACCCTAACAAAGTATTTAAGCAGAGCCTTGACAGGTCAAGCTGATCTGCAAGTAACTTGCTCGCCATAACAAAACTCAACACTCTTACAAGGAAGATCGCAAAAATCCAGTCTTCAGGGTGTAGCTTATATAGTTGTTGAGACCATTCAGTCACAAATTACTCTATGTATGAAGAAGTAGGAAAATGTGAGGGATGTTGTGGGTAGCTTATAGAAGACATGGGGACATTTCTGAATAGTTTGCAGGCATCCATACATGCTTCAGTTCATATTCGCATGACCAAGTGGAGGCTTGATTAGTGCTCTTTGTGTGTTCCTTATCCAATTTCTCTCTCTCTCTCTCTCTCTCTCTCTCTCTCTCTTGAGAGGCAGAGACCCAGGCAGAGGGAGAAGCAGACTCCCTGTGGGAAGCCTGATATGAGATTCAATCCCGGAACCGTGGGATCACGACCTGAGCCAAAGACAGATGCTCAACCGCTGAGCCACCCAGGCATCCCTAGTTTTTCATTACCAGTTATATAATATGTCAAATGACAGAGTCCTAAACTAACGTTGCAAAGCCTGTAAGTTATTGCCCAGTAAAAAAAAATCAGGGTTTTTTTTTTTTACAAGTTAGATAAATTCTTTGAGGTCATGAGTTCTCAGTATCAACAAAATAGTGAATGACTCCCTAAGCCTTGACAATCCTAGAATGTTGACATTTGTAATGTGACATTTTCCTTTAATTTCTTTCATCAGTGTTTTATAGTTTTCATTTTGTAGGTCTTTCACCTCCTTGGTTAAGTTTATTCCTAAGTATTTTATTATTTTTGATGTGACTGTGAGTGGGATTGTTTTCTTAATTTCTTTCTAGTACTTCATTGTTAGTGTATAGAAATGCAACAGATTTCTGTATATTAATTTCACGTCCTGAAGCCTTACTGAATTCATTTATCAGTTCGAATAGTTTTTGGAAGAGTCTTTCAGATTTTCTCTATAGAGTATAATGTCATCTGCAAATAGTGGAAGTTTGACTTCTTCCTTGCCAATTTGGATGCCACTTACTACTTTTTGATGTCTGATTGCTGAGGCTAGGACTTCTAGTCTATGTTGAACAATAGTGGTGAGAGTGAGCATCCCTGTCATGTTCCCGACCTTAGGGGAAAGGCTCTCAGTTTTTCCCCCATTAAGGATGATGTTAGTTACGGGTTTTTCATATAAGGCCTTTATTATGTTGAGATATGTTCCTTCTAGACCTACTTTGTTGAGAGTTTTTATCATGATTGGATGTTGTACTTTGTCAAATGCTTTTTCTGCATCTGTTGAGATAATCATATGGTTTTTATCCTTTCTCTTGTTAATATGATGTATCATACTGATTTGTTTTTATTAAGATTTTATTTATTCATGAGAGACACAGAGAGAGAGAAGGAGAGACATAGGCAGAGGGAGAAGCAGGCTCCATGCAGGGAGCCCAATGCGGAACTTGATCCCGGATCCCAGGATCATGCCCTGAGCCAAGGGGAGACGCTCAACCGCTAAGCCACCCAGATGCCCCTATCATACTGATTTGTGAATATCAAACCACCCTTGCATCCCAGGAATAATCCCACTTGATCATGGTGAATGATTTTTTTTTAATGTACTGTTGAATTTGGTTTGCTGGTATTTTGTTGAGGATTTTTTCATGTGTGTACATCAGGGATATTGGCCTATAGTTCTCTTTTTTAGCAGTGTCTTTTTCTGGTTTCATGTCAGGGTACTGCTGGCCTCATAGAATGAATTTGGAAGCTTTGCTGTCTCTTCTATTTTTTGGAATAGTTTGAGAAGATTAGGTATTAGCTCTGCTGTAAGTGTTTAGTAGAATTCCCCTGTGAAGCCATCTGGTCCTGACTTTTGTTTGTTGGGAATTTTTTGATTACTGATTCAATTTCATTGCTGGTAATCAGTCTGTTCAAATTTTCTGTTTCTTCCTGATTCAGTTTTGGGAGGTTATGTGTCTTTAGGAATTTGTCCATTTCCTCTGGGTTGTCCAATTTGTTGGCATATAATTTTTCATAATATTCTCTTCTAATCCTTTGTATTTCTACAGTGTCAGTTATTGTTTCTCTTCCTTCATTTCTGATTTTATTTATTCGGGTCCTCTCTCTTTTTTTTCTTGATGAGTCTGGCTAAAGGTTTATCAATTTTGTTTATCTTTTCAAGGAACCAGCTCCTGGTTTCATTGATCTGTTTCATTGGGTTTTTTAGTCTGGAATGTGACATTTCCTTGAGCGAATTTGTATCTGGGGCTATATCCTTGGTTTCTCTCATGAACTGTGGTCTGTCAGGCATTTCTTCTGACATTGAGAGAGACAGTAGTCTTTTTTTTTTCCCCTCTTACCTCATAAACCATGATGTTGATGAGCCTGCTTTAATAACTGACTTACGGGGATGTTGGAAATTCTGAGCCAAAATCCCAGCCATGCAGAATAATTGCATCTCTTGGGGAGGTGTTAACAAGCAGAGGCAAAGCTGAGTGCTCTTGGGCTGTGGCTTCTATGGATCTTTCTCTCAATAGACCCCCTGAAGCTCCACGCAGAAGACGTTCATTAGTAAATATTAAACAGCGCTTTCTGTACTGCTGGTGGGATGCTGAGGGTGTAAGACCCCCTCGGGACACTCTGAGGCTCACTTAACAGCCACACTGAAAGTGTACAGCACTCACTTTCTTCTGGCGTGATATCTCAGTCATCAAAGAAGGCCATGAAAATTTTTTTTCAGCCATGCTGGATAACTTCTGGGAAATCAGAAATTTCTGGGGAATGTGGGGACAGCTAACCACCAAGAGAAGTGACTGAGCACTTAAAATGAATCGATTTTAATCTTTCCATTTTTTGGTTTGATATGTCCATTTGTAAGCTATGCATTCCCGTCTGAACTCAAATAGTGCACTTACAGTGTCTGAGAAAATGTGGCCTACATTTTGGAGGTACTTTTTGTTTCTACAATTATAGACAAATAATTAATGCGGTACAGACCAACAGGTAAGCCACATCATATAGATGAAGCTTTCTTGTGTAGCTAATCTATACTTGCTCTTCCTCATTCAATTTGACCTCACTTCTGATGTTTGAAAATTGAGAGAAGTAGATCAATAGTCTGGGGGAAGATTGGGCCATCCATCATTTCATCCATTTAGCCAACATTTATTCAGAATCGGTATTTGCCTGGAAATGTTCTAGGTATTTGGTGGGTGTAAAGGTGTAAAGATAAGATCCTTGTTTTCAAAAAGCTTACCATTTTTGAGAGTCTTCCTACTCAAAGTGTGGTTCATGGACCAGCAGCATATGCATCACCCAGAAACCTGTTAGAAATACTGAATCTCAGACCTGCTTTAGACCTACTGAATCCAAATTGGCATCTTCACAGGATCCCCAAGTGGATAGTATGTGCATTAAAGTTTGAGAAGCACTAGTCCAAATCATTGATTGTTAACCTGCATATTGGGAGGACCTGGGGACTTCTAAAAAGTGCCGATTTCCTGGTGCCACTGCCTAGAAATTGTGCTTGAATTGTGGGGTGTAGCCCAGGCATTGGGAATTTTAAAAACTCCCAGATAAATGTGCAACCACCATTGATAAACCCTAAACTATTAGGTTGCTCTGCATTCTTGACAAAAGGGAGCCCAGAAGGAGGTTGCAGCTCATTCTGTTAATCAATCTGCAATCCAGGTGGCAGGTTTGTCTCTTGTAAACATTTGTAGTGCCTAGACTAGAGTCCAATTGGCCAGAGCTCACTGGTGACTTTCTGCCAACAAGTTGCATGTCAGGAGGTGACCGTCAGCCGGCCCCTGCTTTGGTTAGCTGTGTGACGTGCTGGAGTGCTTCAGCCACATTTTTCAGGGCTCCTCCGACAGGATCAAGTGGACTAAGGCATGATATTGGGGTCTGGGCAAGTCTTCCCTCCTCAGACCTGCCCTGGGGCCTTGGTGTCCCTCTCTTTGGCTTTCTTCCAAGTGTGTGAGCTACAGCCACTGGTGGTTTCACCCAAGGATGGTGACAAATGTGTGTGATCTTAATTCAGAAGCTTTCCTGGTCAGGGCATTGGAGCAGCTCAGTGGTTGAGTGTCTGCCTTTGGCTCAGGTCATGATCCTGGGGTCCTGGGATCGAGTCCCACATTGGGCTCCCCACAGGGAGCCTGCTTCTCCCTCTGCCTGTGTCTCTGCTTCTCTCTGTGTGTCCCGCATAAATAAATAATCAATCTGTCTGTCTATCTATCTATCTCTTTAAAAAGAAGATTTCCTGATCATATTGTCCCTCAAGGTCCCTGAGACCAGTCCATAGAATCACCATAATAATGATAACCACCAGCAGTTATGTGGCTCTTTACACCTCGCCAAGATTTTCCTGTGTGTCAAGAGACTGAGACCCAGAGTTTTTATAACCAGAGGGCCACTTAAGTCTCCGCAGGCCCGTTTGCTCTCTTTCCCCCTTTCCTGAGATAGCTCCGAGAACCTGACATAGTGCAGAATGTAGAGGTAGGAGGACAGCACAACTACAGCTCTATTTATTCATTCCTTCAAAGGAAAAACATCATTTGTTTTTTATGAGGAAGAATACCATATTTTACTCAAATATCTGCCTGGTGATGAGGCATCCGGAAACCATTTTGAGGACTTGGTCATAGAAGAGTGACCATTCTATGTCAGAAATATCATTCTTTCCATACTCTTGACTCTTTTTAAAGTACTTTCCTCTGCTTTTGTGCCAGTAGAGTTATTTCTAATTGTCATTGTTCTGGAAACTTTCATCTACATGCTGATCTTTCACTCTTTCCCACTGCAAACTCCTGCCTCATTCAGAAGCTGCCCCCTCAACCTGCTTATACTGGGCATTACTCATCACTATTGGAATCTCAAAATCCGCTAGGGTGGTCATCCTCTTGGGTTACATCTCTGTTTCCAGTGTGATTATTAACAGTGTCCCAGGTTTGAAAAGAATTTAAATGGTCACTCTCACATGTTCCAGTATTTTGGCTGCACTGCCTCTCTCCTCAGTGGTCAGCTGCTATCTCATTGTCCTGCTTTCACGCACCTCCTGCCATCCTCCTTGGGGACATCCGCTCCACCCTGATGACATGCTGGCCTCGCACATCACTGACCAGCTGCCCCTCCATTCTGCTTCTGTCACTCACAAGGGCCATCTTGCCTCACACTTCACATCGCTCTTCAGTAGATGTTGGTTGGGAGCCCCCTGGGAGCCAGGCACTGCCTTCACTCTAAGTGCTGGTTCTTGAATGTTTTCTTCCATGACCCCTGCTTCCTGCTTTCCCTCTTCCCTTCCTTCATGCTTAGTGATCCTGCTTCTGACCTTTCTCATTGCCTTGGTTCGTCTCTCATTGTCTCTTTTCAGGCTACCTGGTTCATCTTGGTCCCACTTGTTTTTAAATCTGGCCTACCACTCCTGCTGGCATTTCTGCATCATATTGATTCGCTGTCTGCCTCTCCCACTAGGCTCTGAGCTCCGGAGCCCTGCAAGGACATTATGATTTTCTGTTTACCCCTGAATTCCTCTGCTATCCTGTATGTTTTCAGTCCTCAGTAAATAAATTAAATTTGCTGCTCCTTTACATTTCCAGAAGCACAGCCCTCATATGAATAATTGTCTCTTCGTCTCTGCAATCAAAAGGCTTGTTCTTTTGCCTGGTTTGTCAGAAAGGATGTATTTCCACTTCTCATTTTGCTATCGGAATTGTTCCCATTTCCCTTAAATTAGCTTCTCTTGCCAGGGGGTAAGAAGCGCCCTGCACCAGATGCCTTGACCCTGAGCTGGTTTCTATCCTGCAGCGGGGCTCCCCCTTTCACTTTCCTCCATGTCCTGGGGCACACTGGCTGTTTTCTTTTAGGAATGTGCTTATCTCATCCATGAGCCTTGTATTTATCTTCATACCAATCAGAACAGTAAGACAGATTGTACTCTACCTTCCCTCTCTTACCTTGAGTTACACAATGATTAGTAATGTTAATGTTTTCCTTAAAAAGCTGAGTATAGACAAGCCATCTAAGCCATTCTCCACTGATGGGAGATCTAATAAATATGTCGTTTGCATACTTTTCCCCTGTAGGCATATATGAGTTCTCCAGTTATTCTGGATATGCTTCTGCAAATTTTCTTCATTGTTTTTCTCACACATAAAGGAAAAGGCTTCGTTACAATGATTCAACCCAATGATTGGGTTGCTCCTTGCCTAAGATAAGGCAAGGCATGGATATGCACCAGTCAGAAAGTTTGGAAGGAAGCTTTTGGAAAGAAATGTAGCACCCAACAATATTTGAGTGCCTTTTGTGGATGTAATTCTGTATCAGGTGCTTTGAAATGAATGTGCAGGGAAGTTCAGTCCTCACATAAGCAATCCCTTTGCGCATGAAAAGATTTAAGATTGTTTGAAAAGCTGTGAATGATTATCTCTGCTTTGGTACCAGAGCTCTTGGTTGATACCTATTAGCCATAAGGACCTTGTATAATATTGTATGTGGGTCTCTCACATAAATCTCTAAGCTCCCTGGAGTTAAGGATCATGTTCTTTGCGTGTTTAACGTCTGGTGCCTACAAAAGGAACTTACATATACTTTACATTTCATAGATGTTTGTTGAATTGAATATCGTGAAGTGCAAATTAACACAGTTGTGAGTATTTCAAGAAAAGATAAAGCATTCATCATTATCACTTTCCTAAAGGTGAGTTTCAAGCTGGGTTTGAAGAGAAGAAGGACTTGTCTGGAAAAAGAGGAGGGAAAAAAAGGTGCCAGGCATTTCCTTAAAAGCAGAGCCTTCTGAATTGAAAGGTTTAATTTCTAAGGATTAAAAGTAAAAGAATGTCACCCCCCCACCCCTTCATAACATTTCCTGGTATTGTTGATGACGAGATTTCTCAGAGTTGGAAGAACAGCAGGAGCCATCGTACTCTGCCACCACCGCCCCCATTCATGAATCCCGTCTGTGGGGACTGATGCTGGATTATTTAGGGAGTGATGTGACATCAGCAGGACCAGAATACTTACCTGGGCTTCTCTTTGTCATTTTCCAAGAAAGACAAGCATTCTCTTATGTTGTCTTTTGAACCTAGGTTTGTTCTGGGTAAATCTGAACTTGATGCTTCAAATGTCTGTTTTTTGGTGTTGGTCAGGACTAGAATTTACCATCTCTGCTTGAGCCCTCCTGGCCCCTTCCCTGCCCCACCCCGGTGCTGTAGAGGACCGGGAGTGCCTCTCCGTGGGCCCTGAGCATGATCTCCTCACTTTGTTGAGCATGCCCCGCTTCTGACGTACCTTAAAAAGACCTATGTGTTTCTAGCACTTTTTGGGAAGCCTTTGCTCATTTTAGGCTCTACAGGAATTCGTGATCACAGTCTGAGAACTGGGTTTTTACTCAAGGATGTGTACTCAACAGCAGTATACACTGTACATCCACTGGGCAGGAAGAAATGCCCAAGTGAGGAGGTTTGCGGTAGGCCAGGTGAGTCTTGGATTAGGCTGGTAGATGTGGAACTGGAGCTGGAGGACAAATATGAGATATATTATAAAGCTAGAGCAAATTGGCCTTCTAACTAATTGGATGTGGAGTAAAATAGAAGTGATTTTGTGGTCTGAGATTAAAGGCCCAGGAGAACCATGAGGCTGTTAGGCTCAGAACGGAAGCTTGGCACAGGCCAAGCTCTCCGGCTCTCTCTCTGGCACCTGGCATAAAATAGACGCTCAATAAACATTTGACGAGTGAATGAACAGAATAGGGATTATTTGAAGGGAAGCAGGTTTGATCTAGAAGAATGAGTAGATGTATTCTTTCATTTAGTAAGCAAACATGGAGTTCTGTGAGGTGGGGGAAGGGCTTTTCATGATGACAACTGTGCCCCATCACCACTGAGAGGAGAAGGTGAGGAAGAACAATGCGTTCATGAGCTTGCCAAAAGTGTGATTTTTCTTATGCTTGGCCGATTGTCACAAAGCCCTTTTTAATTTCCACAAGCTTTGTGATAGGGCAACCAAAGAGAACATTTGTGCGTGTGGTACTTTCTAAAGCACGTTTTACAGTTAACGAAATCATTTTATTTCAGCAAAATTCAGACGAAGAAAATACATATCCTCCCATCTTTAAAGAAAAGAAGATCGTATTGATTCAGGGCATCTGACAGCAGCCCTGGGTTTTGAGTCCCAGCCAGCAGCTCCAGCACACTTGTGCTTTTGTTCCTCCATCTGACTTGGAGATTTGTGCTGACTTCATCTCAGTAACCACTGTTGCACTGATAGCGGCCTCCAGGAAAGGGCCTCCATTCTCTGAGAGTGGTGGCAGGCCTCCTCGGAGGGTGCTTGCCACATTTCTCACTCTCTTCTCCCTGTTTTCCTAGGATTGCATCGACGTGGGCTGGTGGGAAGGAGAGCTCAACGGCAGACGAGGAGTTTTCCCTGACAACTTCGTGAAGTTACTTCCACCTGACTTTGAAAAGGAGGGCAATGTAAGTCTTCTGGCCTTGACGTCAGCGCTCCACACGCTCTTGAATTTGTGGCTTCCGTGATGGGTGTTGGGATACCGGGTGAGGGGAGTTTAGCGGACCACTGAAGAGCACTGGCGTTTTCATTCAGTGGACCTGGTTTCTGGGCCCTCAGCCGTCCTGTAGGCTGGGTGTGAGGGTGAACAAGTTCATTACCTGACAAGCCTCAGTTTCCTCATCTGACAGCTGGTCACAGTGACCCTTATACTGGTGTTGTTGCATGAATAAGATAATGTGTGTAAAGCACTCGTTGCAGTACCTGGAACATATAAGCACCCAAATGAGAAGAACTCTTGGGTGTCCCATTTGGTAAGCAGACTGCCTGCATCCTGTGTGGTATGTCCTTGGGGGGCAGTGGGTGGAATGCCCAATATTGTGGAAGTGGCTCCAAAGCACATTGTGAAGCCGATGATGCAGTGAGGCCACTGATGTTCCTACACTGTGTGTGCACAAACACGGACATGTATACAGACATACACACACGTCCATATATGTACTTGCATACACCTCTGATCTGTTTTCTCTCTGTGGGGACCCATTGTCCGATGCTGTTTAAATGAGCTGGTCCATCTTTGCCTCACTCCAGGTGAATTGTTTCTCTGATGATGATGGAACAAGAAATGTTGAAAAGTTAGAGGCACTTTACATCTTAAGAGGTCCTTTCCGTTCTGCTGTGCCCCTCAGGGCTCTTTGCTCAGGCTTTCACTTGACTTCTGCCTGCCTTTCTGGCCGGGTTCCTTTTTATGCCTGTTGGGGCTCTGCTACTGGACCATGAACCTGACCTTGACCCATGACCATTCCCTTGGAGCTGAGGTTTATGAAGGATTGCTACACACTGGTGGAATGGTTGCTAAAGACATTAAACAGCATTGATGGCATATGTACTGCTTAGATGAACAAATGTGATTGTTCAAGAAGCTGCCTCATGATCCCACCAAGGTCATACCCCATAGATCTTTAGATCAGTTTGAAGCGTAGGGCCACACCCCTAGGCTTTTGGAGAGCTTGCTTTCCTGTATCGTTTAGCAGAAGAATGTTCTGTTCCTCATGTGTTATTCTCTCTTGGAACTGAGTTCTGGGTCCAGACTATCTGGATTCTGCTACCTGGTGTTTTCTTTGTCCCTGACACTTAATGCTGGTCCGTGGACTACACTTTATCAGGATTGCCTGGAGCTTATTAGAAATACTCAGACCCCGCCCTAGACCTGGTGCATCAGAACCTGCATTTTAACAAGATCCTCAGGTGAACTGTTTACACATTACAATTGGGGAAGTGCTGGCATAGAAGCAGGTATCTGTTTCAGTTGATGACAACCCCACCATCTAGTTCCTAACCATATTGTGGGAGGGGAATCAATTCTTAGAGAAGAACTCATCAATCAAGAAAAAAAAACAATTTCTAGCAAGCAAAATCATTTGAGCCATTTTTACTGGATGATCATGGTGGTCGGTTATCAGTTGACAAAATCCATCCCTGAGAAAAACAGATGCTAACATTTAGTAATGACCGGATGGTCAATGTTTTGAAACAAGAGGACACAGGATTGAGGTTTGGCAACCGTTTATAGAGTGTAATACTTGTGACTCGAGGCTACAGCATTGGCTAGACCTGGGCTTGAATCATGGCCCTGCCACTTGTTCTGTTCAAGGTCACCCCACTGGATGTGTCTGAGCCCCAGTATTTTCATCTATAAAATTGTGAGAATAATTGTACCCACCTTGTTGAACTGTTGAGAAGCTAAGAATTCTTGAGCACAGCGCCTGGTACTTGGTAAAGGCTCCATATGCATTAACTTTTCTGGTCCTTGTAATTACTGTTTTCACGAGTGTGGGAAGGCTCCAGCTGAAACTATAGTAATGATAGAAGTCGGACTCTGGTTCATCTTGCTTCAGCTGGTCAAATCAACACATTTATCTTAATGTCTTTGTGAACTTCCCTGGGAATCCAAATGCATCTGAGAATTTTGATGATAGCCTTTAAAAAGAAATCTAGTACTTTAGAAACTATATTTATAGAGACAAGCGGGAACAGAATGGCATAATCTTCATGTTATTTCTCATATTTTTTTCAGGATCTGCTACCTGGCAGTTAGGTTTTATGTTTATTTATTTATCCACCGTGTGTTTTTTGGATCCCTTCTCGTGGGCTAGCCACCGTGCTGGTTGATGAGAAGTGAAGAGTACACACAGTTACTGCCCTTGTTGGCTTAGAGTCAGGTAGCAGGTCTGATGTTCAGGGCCAGAGACCTGCTGGACCTTTCTGAAAGGACATCGAGGGTGGGCCTCTTCCAAGGAGTGGAGTGGAGAAGGCTGTTCAGACTGCCTGTTTGACCCTTCTCACCAATCTTTGCAAGCCTGGTGAAAGGTGTCCATGTCCTGAAGCATTTGGCTGCCAAAATCTTCCTGGTGACTCCTCTCCCTGTGGCCAAGAAATCTTAGCCAGAGTGCTGTCCTGATGGACGTTTGCCCCCTTCCTGGTTCTGATTGAGGTAGGATGATTTTGAAGGCTAAGGTAAAATCTGGATAATTCTATAAGCAAATGGGCAAAGTCTGTGGTTGCCTACATTGTGACACCTTGCTTTCTAGTTCTCAGTCACATTTTAGTGGGGCAATAAATACACCAGGTGAGAGATTCTGTGACATACTCTTTTAGGAGCTCTGCTTCGTTACGTAAGGTATTAAGGGAAGACTGCCGCCAAGATAGTGAAGTTGTCAGTGAGGAGTAGACTCAGCTTGCTCGTTGAGGCATGCACACTCTTTGGAGCCCCATGGGCATCTCTCCAACCTCAGACAAGCAGCCACCATATCCTTGATAGGTCTTTTATTTTTTGTTTAAGATTTTTAAAATTTATTCATGAGAGACAGAGAGGCAGAGACATAGGCAGAGGGAGAAGCAGGCTCCCTGTGGGGAGCCCAATGCAGGACTTGATCCCAGGACCCTGGGATCACGACCTGAGCTGAGGGCAAACGCTCAACCACTGAGCCACCCAGGTGTCCCCTGATAGGTCTTTTAACCTTGTCCCTAAGAAGAAAACACGGTTGGGGAAAACAATAGGCAAACCTGTCAGACAAGGTAATGCCTACAGCTGAGAAATGACGGTATAATGTGACATTTAGCTTTTAGAAAATTTAAAGTATTCCAACCTTTTCAGCCCCTCTGGCCCACAGAACCAGCCAACCAGCTTTCCATTGGCTGTTATACCAGCTTTTATCGCTACACCCAGAGTATTGGTGAGCTGGTGACAATGTGATGGGAGCTGGGGCTGTTGTTTGCTGAGTTGGCTGTGTAAAGATGATTAGAATCATTAACACAAATGCTCTGTGTGAATGACAGAGTCTGGAACATTATTCCACCACCAGTTTCAGCACATGTCATCTTGTCTTGCCAGTGGCTGGGGCTGCAACCATTCACCCAGGAGAGAGGACAGTCTAGGATGATCAGGGTAGATAGCAGCACACGGCATGTATTCAGCAGGAGACCTCTTGAATCAGTGAGCATTCTGACGAAGCTGGCTCTTTCTGCTGCTGTGGTATGGACTCAGGTGGTTACCACGGAGCCTTTGGGAATTTCCTGGAGGGCTTTCTTTCAGAGAATGCTCAGCAGATTCTCTCTCACTAGGTGAGAAACGCTTTGGGGCTTTCTCTCAAGATATTCCCCTGGGAGGGCGGAAGGGGGGGAGAGCACCCGCTGATCTCTTGGTGCATATTTTAGAGCAATTATGTAAGCTATTTATGAGAGAACCTAGATTCACTGGCTGTCTGTTTATTTTGAGACTTGACAGTAAAATTGAATATCAAAATGGAAAGATTAAATATTCTGAGAGCTCTAATGAAGCAATGCACATGCTCTGTCATGATTATTGAAGGAAAATGGGGGACCTGAACTCTCAAGTACAGCAGAAAATGTTTCACTGTCATTGAAAAAAATAGAAGAGCTATTCCAAATGGTAATTGTTCTGAAAGATTGCTTTTTAAGAGAAAGTCTCAGGCTCTAGAGCCTTGAAGAGAAACTGTTCAAATCACTGGAAGAAGATGTTACTGTTCTACTATCCACTGACACGGAGGACTCTTCTGAGTTGATGTACCATGTCAAGAACCAGGGCACTTCGAAGGTTCCCATAGCAGATGTTCTGCAGTGGAGGGACTGCCTCTCTGGGACACAGAAACGTTCCCTGAAAGATTTCTAAAGATGCCTGTGGCTGTGATGCAGGCTCACCTTTGCCAACTCACAGAGACTTACCCGGCGAACAGACTGCCAGCTTACTAATTGCAACAAGAACTGAAATGTCAGCCAGTCTGGAACACATGGGTCTGCCTGCCCAGGGCGTTTGCTCCCTGTGGGCCTGGTTTTTAAGAAGCCAGATTCTACAGGAAACCACAGTTATCTGGTGCTTTCTATGGGAGCAAGGAATGAAAACAGGAGGAGCTAGTCATTCTCACCTACGGTCTTTCACGTCTAACTTGAGGCACCCTCATGCACCAGGCGGGAGGGTGTGCAGGGTAGCTGTATGTTAAGCTCAGCTAATCCCAGATGCTGCTCACAGTGCACCCTACCTCCGGCCCCAGCAACTTCCACAGCTTTCGGTCTTCCCAGCTAACCGGACCCTTCTTGTTCATCGTCAATCTCCAGACACACTGTGGCACAGTCAACTCTGTTTCCCACATTCTCAATCATAGTTGAATGCCAGCCTTGAGATCGTTCTAGATCACCCAGCAGTTTTGTAGGGTCCAAACTTTTACAGGAAAGGAAGACTCGCTTGATTCCTACGATGGCTATTCCACTGTAGGGGGATTTTGCTGGCGTAACTGTGACTGCATTCTCTTTACCACGTTCTTAGGAGGCCCTGTTCCTTCAGCCCCCAGCATCTGACAATCCCGTTTATAGAACTGCCTCAACCCGAATTTTCTTTGTTCCTAGTCATGTCCTTCAGCCTTTTGAGAACCATTGCTTCTAGTTTCTAAAGATGTCTACTGAATTACTTCCCCAAATAGTCTTTCAAAGAGAAACAAATATGTGTTTCTAATAAGCAGCATTGTGAAAAAAAATCTGCCTACAACCTTGTCTGTACGTGTAGTTTTCTGGGTAATTTCAGATGCAGAGATGGGGACTGTTGAGGCATTAATGTCACCCAAACGTGACCTAATAATGGAGTCTTAACTGAGCTTCCCTGAAGCAGCCTGGCTGGTGTTCCTTCCCCTTCCCTTGCTAGTACTTAGAGCCTGTACTCTCTCAGCTGAGCACCTCATTCAGTTGTACTCTTGCCTGGAGTGATTCTCTGTCATCACTCCATCTCAGCTGTCATCTCTGAAGGCAGTCCATGTCCCAAGCTTCTCCTTCATGGGGCCTGAAAGTGTGTGTTTTAGTTCAGGCTGCTGTAACAGAATACCATAGACTGGGTGGTTTATAAACAACGGGACTTTATTTCTCACAATGTGGATGTTGGCAAGTCCAAGATCAAGGTGGCAGCAGATCTGGCATCTAGTGAACATCCACTTCTTGTTTTATAGATGCCTGTCACAAGGCAGAAAAGGTAGGGGAGCTCACTAGGGTCTTCTCTAAAGACACTAATCCCATCCATGAGGCACCACCCTCATGACCCAATCGTGCCCCCAAAGGCAACACCTCAAGACACCACCACATGGGGGATTAGGTCTCACCCTGTGAACTTTAGGTCCACTCAGTGGACAAACATTCAGCCTATAGCAGCACTCTTGATGCGGGATTGGTTCTCAGGAATTGCTTGTCCTTTGGTCATTTGATGACCAGGTGTACCTTCCCTTCCTTCGATTCCTCCCCTCCTACTTACTGCTCTCTCCTGCTCTAGCATGAAAGAGGAAGAGGAGGCAGGGAAAAGCTGGGTCCTCTGTCAGATTCCTCCTCCCACTCACGGGGGAGCTCAGGCCTTTTTATCTGGATGTGAGGTCTGGGCATGGAGTTGAGGCATCAACTTTTACAGTGGGCAGAAGGAGCAGAGGCGTGAGCCAAGGGGGTAAATTGTGAGAGCATCTTGCGGGGGAAGCCAAATACTGAAGCTTGCGTGACTACCCAATAGGCTAGCTGTGTGGATGGGCCTGGCTAAGAGGGAGACCAGGGATGCAGGCCACCAGGCCAGAGGTTAAGGAATCTCAAGAGAGGCCCTGCCGAGAGCAAGTTTTTATGGTGGCCCCTGGGGACCTCCCGTGCTAGGGACTCTGCAGGGGGGCCCTTACAGATACTGTAATCACTGAGCATAGCCCCAGCTGCACTCTCCAAAGGTACTGCCAATCCACCAGGGACAGGGGAGAAAGGGCAGTGTGTGTTTCTAGAGCCATGAAGGGTACCCTGGTCAGGAGCTGTCCATTTTTGTCCTCTCTCCAGCCTCACACAGACCCCTCTAGAGAACTTGGCTGGATGCCTGAGGGAGGGCTTCCCAAGGCTCAAAATCAAGCCAAGGTTTGCTTCCAGAACCTTACCAAAGTCCTCTAACAAAGCCCCCCTAAAGGGTACCCAGCCATCAGGAGTATACTCCTCTGGTTACTCTCAACGAACCACATGTGTGGGGCCAGAGCTCGAAGGCAAGAGGCCAAGTGGCAAATCAAAATTCCTGCCAGGGAGGCCAGTTGAGCCAGCTGATGAGCTCTTTGCCTGGAACTGGCCAGGCTTGCCAAACAAAGGGCAGAGTCAGCTCTGAAATCCATCAGCAGGAAGTAAGACTTGCCTTCCTGCTGTCTTCACTCCAGAGCATTCAGATCTATTTCCTTCCTGGTAATAATGGTAAGAAATCAGATCTAGTTAATGTATCCTCTGAAGGATGGTGTTTGCTTCTGTGTCCCAGCCAATGACTGCACCCAGGCAGACTCACATGCAGGCGCACACAGGCCTGTACACCCTGCATATGTGAAGACCATGGAACGCATTCTGCTTTCCTAGAAATCAGAAAACGTTGGCTCACTGATTTTGTTAGAACATTTTTACGTTGGCTCTTAACAAATTGCTGCGATCTGGACAGTGAGGGATGTGAGTTCTAGGCTGTCTTTGGCCAGCGCCTAGCTGTCTCTACGGCCCCCGGGGCCTCAGTCTTCTCAGTGTAGAGAGGACCCTGTGATCACTCGTAGCTCTGACATCCTGTTTCTAGCATCAATCTGCGAACCAAGCAGGCCAACGCCACCTGAGTTTGGATCTGGAGTGTTATATTTCCACTATGGAGGGAGGGCTAAAGCAAAGAAGTAGAACAAGTGCCTCTAAAAATTCATAACTTAAAATACTCGTCTGAGTTGAGAGGGTGTTTCTGACTGCCCACCTGTGGCGCTAGTTGATCCTGGTCAGCTCCTCAGAGAAAGTGCTGGGCTCCTGCTTAACCTGGAGGTCCCCTCTGTGCTGTGTCCTTCATCTGGTCACAATTGGACATTTTGGGGAAAACCGACTAAGTGACATGGCTTACGTCTTTTTATTTGAGAATCATAAACGCCTGTGTTGAAGTTTTTCCCGTGACATTTTGCTACACATTTTCCCAGCCTGCCTTCTCAGTTGTCACTACTGTCTTCCTGTTGCATGTAAAGAAGAAAATCCCCAGAGGCTCACGTGTAGTTTTGTGCTAATCCTGGGGGTGGGGTGGGGGATGGGGGGGGGATCTGGAGCTTCATGGAGCCCTGGCCCAGGTTCTGGTTTAGGATTACCTTCAAAGACCTCTCATTTGAAAACATGGCATCATTTCTCATCTAAGGAAGGAGGAAGGCTAAGTTTGATGGAATCAGAGAGTGAAGTCAGACAAAGGGGGAAAAAGAAAACAGGACAACCTGTAAACCTGCTTTGCTAATAAGCCAAGCTTGGCCCCCAGCCAGTGCTGATCAAGCCTGGTGGGCGCAAGGCACGCAGTCATAGATGGTTCCCTCCTTTCAAAACTGCCCCCAGCTGCCTCCACTGCTGCCAGGGCTCTGCATGACACCTCACACCTCTGCCTTCTTCCTCTGCCACAGTGAGGCACACACTTGCCACGACCACACTAGCCACATGCTGTTAGCCTCACGCCTCCCATCCTCTCCATGTCCCTCTGCTCGGCTTTGTCGCATTTCATGTGTTGGCTCCTTGCCAAACCTGACACAATACTAAGGGATTTTTTTTTTCTTTGCACAGTAATCTTGGAAAACTTGATGATTTGTAATTGTCGTTTTTTTGTGGGGAGGGCTGTGGTTTGAGGCAAGGTCACTGGGAACAGCCTCGGCAAGTGGAGGCTCATGTGAAATTGGTTATAAAATTTTTCAAATGAGCAGGAAGTGAGCAAGACTTATCCATGGGTAGGCATTGTTGGGGCTTGGCTGGGAAGAACCAGGCTGCAGGGTGCTGGCTGTTCTGTGAATAAGAAATTACGCTGATCCTGAGGTAAAGGAAGGTTCGTTGGCAGAGTTTCAGCAATAACTTCATTAGGTAAACACACATCTGTCCCCAGCTAATTTATAGAAGGACAGAGAAGGGAGGCAGAAAGAGGAAGAAGTTGGAATGGAGAGCCGGAAGGGACAGGCCGATGGGAAGGGGCCTTCTGCCAGGGGACAGCCTGTGTGCAAGGGGAGGTGGCCCTTAGAGCATCTTTCTTTCTCTTGTTTGTCATGAAGTTAGTCTGTACTCATATGGACAGTACGGAAAACATTAAGGAAACATATCCACACTCACATGTGCCCATAATCCTACACTAGCCCCATATCACACTATACATTTTTTTCCTTTCTTTTTTTTTATTTTTATTTATTTTATTTTATTTTTTTCCTTTCCAATTTTTTTCTTTCTGTATATTTTGTAACATAGTTGATTTGAGCTCATACTGTAGCTGCAATTTGATACCCTTTTTTCCCCCCAACTTACACATGATACAGTTCCCTGTGCTTATGTACACTCTCTGTGTGGTATATGGCCATGTGGTGGTCCGTCTTGTGGATGCTCTCTGGCAAGGCGGGTCCTTCACAGTGGTTAAGAGCACGCCTGTGGGTCAGACAGCATGGGGCTGGGCTCCCAGCCCCCCATCCTCGTGACTTTGAGAAATGGCTTCATCTCTTTGAGGCTCAATCACTTCATCTGCAAAATGGGCATAGTAACATCACTACTTACATGATTGTCACAAAGATTCAACAGGGCAGTGCTTACTGACTCCACCTCCTCTCAAGAGGGAGGTAATACCATTGCCATTTTACAAGTGAGGAGGCTTAGCTAGATCAGTTCACTTGCCCAGTGTCCACGGCCAAGAATCGAAGGAGCCAGCATTTGTAATCCATCAGTCTCAGAAGCCCCACCTCACAGCCACGATGCTACACTACTTATTCAAGGTAACTTCGCCATGTCACCCAGCTACTGAAGAGCAGAGGTGGCATGTCCCAGAATCCAGAGTCCACATGCTGGGATGCCTCCTGAAAAAGTTCTTTATGAGTCTCGTATTCTCCAGCTTTTACTTGAAATCATTTCTTCATGTGCTCTAGTACTGGAGCAGTTGCCAGCAGGTCAGGGCCAGGGACTGGTGGGTGCTTTGGCTGGTCCTTGCGGTAATGTCATAGTGGTACATTTTCCGAGTGCAAGAAAGTCTGTGAAGCTGTTTTTAAAAAAATCATCGGTGTGTGATGCCCAGAGAGGGTCAAGAGAAACATCAGCAGCAACATGGATTGTATTCTTGTCCTATTTCCATCTTTCCTTAATGATTTTTTTAAAGATTTTTTTTTATTTATTCATGAGAGACACACACAGAGAGAGAGAGAGAGAGAGGCAGAGACACAGGCAGAGGGAGAAGCAGGCTCCGTGCAGGGAGCCCGATGTGGGACTCGATCCCAGGACCCCGGGATCATGGCCTGGTCTGAAGGCAGATGCTCAACCACCGAGCCACGCAGGCGTCCCTCCTTAATGATTTTGATATTGAGATGGTTCTCTCTTTGCCTCTGGTTCCCCTCTCCAAGAATCGTTTCCAAGAATTGTGCCCTGGCTGGGCTCTTGACCCCTGAGTCATTTACCAAGTCCAGCCTGACCATCTTCCTCCTACAGTCAGTCCTGGGTGAGTGAGCAAGGAGAGGCCCTGGAACGGGTTCAGGGACCGATGCCACTGATTGCATTGCTGCCTTGTCACCTACAGAGTGACAGGTTGTGAGAGGAAAACAAATCGGAGCTGATATGCAAGAAAAGCTCCATTCCACTTTCTAGGGTGCAACTGGTCTGTGGGGGGGCCTCATGAATGGCCTGCCAGCCTCGGGG
This sequence comes from Canis aureus, assembly GCF_053574225.1. Classification (NCBI taxonomy): domain Eukaryota; kingdom Metazoa; phylum Chordata; class Mammalia; order Carnivora; family Canidae; genus Canis; species Canis aureus. The sequence goes on from NC_135649.1 coordinate 108,940,725, forward strand.
TCAGGAGGAGCTGAAGGTTGAAGGCACAGACTCCCAGCCATGGAAGCCCCTTGGCCTGCTTTTGCTGAAGGTCCCACAGTCCAGAGCAGATCTGATTTCGAGCTGTCCTAGTGACTCTCCTGAATCACTTGGTTATTCAGCAGATTAAATCTTAATTGCAAATGCGGTTTCAGCGTAGGAGGACCATTGTGCTTGCTGGTTTCAGGCCATTTTTGCTGAGCCGTGCTTTTCCAGAAGGCTGTTACAAATTTAGAAAGGGGGAAATGGTATTTCATTTGTCCATCAGAGTTTTGTTTTGCAGACTGAATTTATTTTAGTGTTGGTTTAAAGGTGCCAAAACTTGACATCCCCGGAGAGAGACTTGCTCAATTTTTGGAGAGCTCCTCTGGACTGTCCAAACTACATCTAGAAAACAATGTCTGTGGTCCTTATGTGACAGGCCAACGATCTTGTTGGCTTGCCAACGATCTCATGTGTTATCATTTTGATTAATTTTTCAGAGACCCAAGAAGCCGCCTCCTCCATCCGCTCCTGTCATCAAGCAAGGGGCAGGTAATGTGCTTCCTTTCTAGACACAACGTGCATCTTTCTGTGTGTATTTACAGCACCCTTGGTAGAGCTTAAGGTTCTTAGATCCTTTTGCCATGGATTACCAAATTGGAAAGTTACCACTTGGTCTCAACAGGCAGATTTTAAATATACTGCTGTTTTTCCTAAAAAATAAACATATCATTAAAATGTATCCCTGGTACGGTGAAAAAAATCTAGCCTCCCAAATGAATAACCAAAAAAATTTTGCTTTGGAGTAAACCAGGGTGTTTTTTCTCTTTTATTTTTTCTATTTCTAATCAACTGCTTTTGAGGAAAGAACTTAATTGTCCTGCTTTTGCCCATGCCCACCTAATCTTGAGGGTCAGCTTGGGGAGGATCACTTCCCACGGGTCATAGCCTTACCACGTATGTACAGTGGTGCTGAATTTTTAACCAAAAAAAAAATTGTGTGGTAAACCAAAATTTGTACTTATTTCACTTACCCCCTCCAACAAAAAATGTTATTCTAGCAACAAATACTTTTCCTCATGATACTTTTTTTTTTATCTTTAAAAGAGTCCAGTTCACTTTTTTCTATGTAGTTCAGCTACTAAGGTTGAATAATATAGGAAGACTTGATATGGTTGGACATTTGGTAACTCATTGTACACGGGATTCTCATACATAAAAATGATCCTTCATATTTCCCCATAGAACTCCTCTTTATAATTGTTAAGAACTAATTATGAGGAGAAATTCCTCCATGAATAACTAGTTAAGTGACATTTTAAAAAATTAACAACTAAAACAGAAGAAGAGTAGGGGTATTTTTAGTTCTGCATATTAATAACTGTGAAATTTCTATAGCATTTGAAGTATGAATAAATTTCCAGATTGGTTTATTCACAGATTTATTAAGGAGTGATTTTTTTAAAGTTTTTTTTGGCCCACCGAGTTGTGGGGGAAATCAGTTTGATCCCAAATTCCTTTTCCATTCCCTTTAGCATAGTTGAGAATTACGGAGATTAAGCCCTGAAATGAGGTGTTAATTACATCTCTGGCTCCGCCCCCATCCTCGTTTGCATTGAGCAGTTTAATTTTGCCACCTAGTGGTTCACACTGGATCAATATTTTGTTGTGCTGAAATTAAAGCTCACTGTTGATTTGCATTTCTCTGACTACCTTTTTCCTCGAGGCCTTGGTGATGGATTACAGACCAAGGAGATGAACTGAGTGGCCCAAGGCTCAAGTCGCCTAGAATGTAACTAGGATTGGATTCTTCGTGGTAGCAGGATTGTCAATTCCTCCTGCATCTCTAGGAATGATAACGAACTTCTTCATTATCTTTAGAAGCCTAGATTATAGCATGATAGGCAAATTCTTTTCCTTTTAAAGCAATTTTACGAAAGGTTATGCTGGAGCTCTGTGGGGCAAAGCAATATGGCATTTAATTTTCCTAGATCCCTACTGCTCATTTATCCTACTGAATGATCCTGGGAATTGCTTTGTGACAGGGAGGTAGATATTTATATTTTCTCTATCATAAGCTTTCGTGTTTGATTATTTGATTAAAAAAGAAGATGTGGAATTGACAGAAATTAGAGTGTTTAATTTATAGTGAATCATTAAGGAAATTTAGGTAAAATGTGCTCAGTGGATTTTTTTTTTTAGTTCTTTTGGTTTCTGATGCTGTGTAATTGAGATTTTAGTACCAAGCACCAATCCATAGGGATGGGCATGTAAGGAATTCGTCCAGCATTCAAGCAAGTCTATCAGTCTGAGGAGTACTTGTGATTGGTTTCATGCTTTAGCTATTTTTCAAGTGTTCTTATGCACCTGAGGCCACAGACACTGCTGAAGACCCCAGCTGAGGGAGCAGCTGCAGTCCACTCGGCCATACAGGTGTATTTGGGGAAATGTAATATGTAACATTTGAAGCATTCAGACACAGATTGACAGGACTGAGGGAGAACCACATATCTTCACTGCACATCCCTCCACTTAAAAATTGCTGCTTAACAAACTACCCCAAATATTGTGGCAGAAAACAACTATCTTCTTATGTCCACAGATTCTGGGGTCAGGAATTTGAGCAGAGCATGGCCAGGACATCTTGTCTCTCTGCTCCCTGATATTTGGGGCCTCAGCTGGGAATGCTGGGCCAGCTGAGGCTGGAGGGACCACTTTGGAGATGGCTGCTTTGCTCTCATGTCTGGCTCCCCTTGGTAGGAGTGGCTGGAGGGCTGGGCTCAGTGGGGGCTGTAGACCAAACTGTCTACACATGGCCTCTTAAGTAGGCCTCAGGGCTAGGGGCTTCTCACATGGAAGCTCAGTATTCCAGCAAATAAAGCAAACACTATACCGTCTTTTGTGACACAGCCTTGGAAATTATATGCTATCATATTGGCCACTGGTTGAAGCAGTCACAAACCTACCCACATCCCAGACAGGGGACATAGACTTCATCTCTTAATGGGAGGGGTAGCAAACAATTTGAGGCCATATTTTAAAACTGCTACAACATAGAATCCAGGTCCCTGTGAAATTTCTTTTTATTTGTAGAGCAATAGCCAGTGACCCACTATTTGCATATTTTAATGATTGACTTGTCTATACATATTTTCCACCCACACCCAGTGGTTTCCTGTGACTGTTTTGATGCCTAAGGAAGTCAGATTTAAATATCAGAAAATATTAGTGGCGTTCTTATAAATTAAGGATGTATATAGGCAGGCAAACTAAACAGCATAGGCCAGAAGTGGCTTCTGCTATTTCTTTTTTTTTTTTAATTTTTTATTTATTTATGATAGTCACACACACAGAGAGGGAGAGAGAGGCAGAGACATAGGCAGAGGGAGAAGCAGGCTCCAGGCACCGGGAGCCTGATGTGGGATTTGATCCCGGGTCTCCAGGATCGCGCCCTGGGCCAAAGGCAGGCACCAAACCGCTGCACCACCCAGGGATCCCGCTTCTGCTATTTCTAAGTGGCTTTTATTTGCCAGGTAATGCCAGTGCTCAGCTTAGGGGGAAAAAGTCTATTGACTTTGCTGCATTTGATAAATATTTAAAATGCTGGTGTGTCTAATAAATGGTTAGAGAAAACATGTTCTGATCACTGTTATCCTTTCCCCCATAGGTACCACTGAGAGAAAACATGAAATTAAAAAGATACCTCCTGAAAGACCGGAAACACTTCCAAATAGAACAGAAGAAAAAGGTATGAAATCATGTCTTCACTGGCACTGATAGGAAACCCATCCCTCATAGGGCTAGTCCACATTACCCACAGTTTGTTTTGGGGTGGGGTTAAGGGTGGGATATGGTGATTATGTTTTTATTTTGGTTGCTTTTAAATATTCCATTTCTAAGGAAATAGGAGAAAAGGTTATGTGGTGCTTCTTTGGGCCAGAATTCCTCATAAATGAAAAACAACCAGCCCAGTCACTTAACACATTGGGTTTCTTCCATCCTGGTCTTCCTGCCATTGCTGTCCTCCCTTAACCAGTGACAGCCGGAAGTCCAGGTGCAAACTGGAAGTTTTCTAAGGGCCTGGATGGATCCACCTCTCCCATGCCCAGTGCTCCAGGGTGCTTATTCACTGTTGACAGGTGGATGGGACTGAGAGAAATTCCCATCCAGACAAGTGAAAAACTGTCATCCTTGGTCACTGCTGGACTTTCGACTCTGGCTACTATGTCACAGACACATGTCCTTTGTAAAGAATCCTGGGGGGCAGAGGGCATAGCAAAACTGGGAGAAGCAGCTCAGGGCCCTAATGTCATCTGAAGGGAATGATTTCACCGGTCTCACACAGTCAGCTTTACAGATGTGTTTGACTCCTACTGTTCTGAGTGTGTCTCCCAAAGAAATCTGCATGCTGTGGAAGGGCTCATTTTGTTAGGTGTCTAAGATTTGATTGATCACACATTTTATGGGAAAAGTGCTCTGTTATTATTATGAACAGGAGGCAGAGCAAATCCCATTTTAAATAGCAGTTATTTGGAAGTCACAAGAGAAATGCTGAATTAATGAATGTAATTATTTGGAGGTGCTCCTGGGTGGCCTCATGAAATTTTATTATGAAATTTAATATTTTCTATCAGCCTGCCAAAAGTTCTACCAATGTTGCCAGCTCTTAAGAAGTTACATCTCTTTCTTTCTCAGTGAACACTTAAAATTTGAGTTGTGGAACCTCATTGAGAAGGCCAGTTCTGTGTCCCAGATCAGTGAAAAAACAGCCGTGTGTGTATCACACAAACAGCCCTTTGAGGAGAGCGTGTGCTGTGACATAGCCAAACATTGCCCCCCGTCCACATGGAGGACACATGCCTAGTTTCTGGCTAACAGCCAGGCTCCATGATAAGGACACTTCCTGCTCTGTTCCACGCTGACTAACATAAGGACCCAGCTTACATGTGAACAACTGCCCTAGTTGGCTGGCCAAGTGGCCACGCACTTCTGGTTCCTTCCACTCCTATGGTTCCTTGCTCAGTGCCGCAGTGGGTCTGGAAGGCAGAAACCCTGTCAGAAGCAACAGGGAAGCCAGACAGCCAGCCCTACCCTGAGACTTGGCCTCCCTGTGAGGTGGCCACAAATCCCCCTCCCATTTGTTCTGCAGGCTGGCAGAAGGGGGGGCCCCAGTCCCTCCCAGCAGAAGGAATCTCCCCTCCTTTGCATTTCAGCCAAGCCCTTCCTCCTCTGGTCCCCATGGACAATAAATGAGTTCCCAGCATTCCTGGATGGAGGATATTCCCCTACTAAAATGTGGGAATAAGCACAGTGATATCTGTATAGTAACTGGTGGGCCTCTTAACACTTTTGCCGATCAGCCTGGGCCCCTGAACAATATGAGTTTGTGTTTACAAGCAAAACGTGTTCAGAGTTCCAGCTTACAAGTGAACACAGGAAACCTGCCTGTCCTCCAGTGGGCAACTCTCTGAAGTTCCATCTTTATAAGGAAGAATGTGGGTACATGCTTTAAAAAAAGATTTTATTTATTTATTCATGGGAGACACAGAGAGAGAAGCAGGCTCCTCCCAGGGAGACTGATGTGGGACTCGATCCCCGGACCAGGATCAAACCCTGAGCCAAAGGCAGACACTCAACCGCTGAGCCACCCAGGCATCCCCTGGATACATGCTTTTTATACCACACCCAGGGCAAGGCTAACTGAGGATAGAAAACACAAAGCTGTCCATCATGCTGCTGCTCAGGTGGCCCCCAGATCTGACTTTATTATTTTTTTTATTTGTCCTTTCTTTATTGAGCTATGGTCATGGAGACCATCCCAATTTTTCATAAAATCGTCTCAATACTGCTGCAACATCATGGCATAAAAGATTCAAAGTGCCACCAGACATAAGGACCAGAGTTTTTTTTTATCATAAACTATGAGGCTAGGTAATGTTTAAATGGGAATATTTGATATGGATGGTCAGATGAAAGATACCAAAATGTCACCAGATCTGACTTTAACCTCATTCTAATAGCTGTCTCCAAGAATCCTTGGGAACCAAATACCTGTGACACCCCAGTTTGTCTTCCAAGTTCAAACTGTGCACAAAAAGAATCCAGAATTAGCTCTTTGTTCCCAGAAATGCACCCCCCCCCCCGCCTGTTTTACTGGCTCATGGCCCTTTACACAGGCTGACCTGAGAGGCATCAGGCCCGTTTCCTCCCCACACCCAGCAGGTCCTGTGGGTCCTTCGCCAAACTCATCACCATTTGCTGAACACCTGCTCTGTGCCAGGCACCAGGTAGGATCTAGAGAGAGGACCAGACGTGGGCCCCAGCCTTGAAGGCTGACATCCTACAGGTACTGGCAGGCATGCACACACCCAGCAAGTAGCCAAGTGGAGCCCATTTATAAAGGGCTGCCTTTCTGGCCTCAGGTGAGGAAGTAAGAAAGTCTACCTCTGAGGGTGAGTTCGGCGGTTGAGAAGGGAATGTGACAGGGTCACGGTTCAGCCAGGCTGATGAGCAGGCCTGAAAAGGATGAGCAGGAGTTCACCGAGGGTGGGCAGTGGCCAGAGGGCCCTGCAGGGGCAGAGTCTGGCACAGGCAAAGGCCAACAGCGGGCTGCAGCTGCTGAGGGGTTTTTCCTGACTTGATAAAAAATAAACAATGCTCTAAAAATACATAGATAAATAAAAGTTAAAAAAAAAAAAAAACGATGCTCTTCACCTTTGCAGACAGCATCAGTGACTTTTTTAAAGCAGGAAACCAGCAATCTGCCCCTAAGTACTGTCACTTACACTAGGTCTCTCTGTCTTCTTTATGCTTTTTAAACGATGACTTAAAGAAAGACCAGAGAGAGAGCCAAAACTGGACTTACAGAAGCCTTCCGTTCCTGCCATACCGCCAAAAAAGCCTCGGCCACCCAAGACCAATTCTCTCAGCCGACCGGGTGCACTGCCTCCCAGGAGGCCTGAACGACCAGTGGGTCCCCTGACCCACACCAGGTACTGCTCTGCTCTTGCCACTGGGGACGGGCGAGGGTGGGCCACGCGTCACAGGAGAGGGACCTCAAGTGCAGCAGAGCTAAGGGAATGGGGGACAAAGCTGCCCTTCCACCTTCTAGCAAAGCTGTCTGAAGACTCCGGCTACTTCTGTCTTGCTCCTGTGCTTGGGCAGAAGTTGGTTTGAGGCTGGGAGGCACAGTGCAGATTTTAAAATTAACAGCCAGAGAACAGGGGTCCCGCATGTAGGCTCTGCTCACACACAAGGATGTTCCCTGTGCTTCCTTAGGGCAGCCAGCTGCCCTTCAGACTGGAAATGTGGGTATCACACCCACCTTCATCCCCTGGATGTCCCCCTGGCCTCAGGTGTGCACATCTCACTGGGAGCTCCATCCCCTGACCGCTGACCCTGCTCTGTGGTGCTTCTTTCCCCATCCCCAGGCTCCCTCTGCCCTAGACTGCACAGCCCTATTTGTGGAACCAAGGACTTGGCATGGCAAATGGTGTCTTATTGTACATGTCTCCCAACTATGAGACCCTCAGAGGAAAGGGCCATGCTTTGTTTAGGCAGGAATTCTAAGATAGGCCTGGCACAACTCAAATTTGTTCACTGGCTGGCTGGACACACGTGTCACTAGTGGGAAATCAAAGTTGGACATTGTGCTTCCAGACCTGAGATGCCCACCATGGAGCAAAGGAGTGTTGTGTTCTCTCTACAAGTTAATTGCCAGAACTTTCTACCCTTATGTGTGTATCATGTGTTGGTGTCGTATACCCAGAGCAAGCTGGTGCCCTGGAGGTCTTTACATGTGCCTGTTGACAATAGTCACTCACCAAATTTTTGTTCTTTTGGGCCAAGTTTGCATGGTGAGAGCCTCATGGGGCTTCAGCACCCTGGTGGTGGAGTCAGGCAGGCTTCCAGGTTTGCGTCTCACCTTACCTCAAAACCCATGAGCCTCAGTATGTCAATGCCCCTTTGCACCTCACTTTGTCCATCTGTACATTGAGGATGAGAATGGAATGCACCCAAAAGGATAGGACAGGATAATTCCCAAGTATGCAGCCCCATGCTTGTAAATCAATGTTAGTTTCATTGTCATTCTTATTTTTTTAAGGCCTTACTTTTGAGTAATCTCTACCCCCAATGTGGGGCTTGAACCCACAACTCCCAGATCAAGAGTTGCACACTCCACTGACTGAGCCAGCCAGGCACCCCTCATTATCATTCTTATTATTGCATGTTACACTGGGTCTACTGCAGTGAAACAACAATAGCTCATTTACTTCTTAGGAAACAATGTTTAAATTGTGGTAAGTACACATAACATAAAATTTACCATCATAACCATTGGTAAGTGTACAGTTTAGTGGCATCATTGTTGTGCAACTGCTACCATCCATCTGTAGACCTCTTTTCATCTTACAAAACTAAAACTATGTACCCATTAAACGCTGACTCCCCTTCCCCCTGCCCCAGGCCCTGCCAGCCCCAAGTGTATAGTTGGCCTTTGAACATGCAGGGTTAGGGGCACTGACTCCCGTGCAGTTGGAAATCCACTTTGACTCCCCAGAGACGTCACTACTAATAGCCTACTGTTGACCAGAAGCTTTACCAATAATGTAAAGAGTCGATTAACACATAGTTTATATGTTCTGTGTATTATAGGCTATATTCTTACAATAAAGGAAGCTAGAGAAAAGAAAATATTATTAAGAAAATGATAAGGAAGAGAAAACACATTTATAGTACTGGCTGTATTGAAAAAAATCATGTGTAAGTGGACATACACAATTCAAACCAGTGTTGTTCAAGGGTCAACTCTACTTTCTATGTCTGTGAATGTGACTATTCTAGATGCCTCATGTAAGTGGAATTATACAACATTTGTCTTTTTATGACTGGCTTATTTCACTTAGCCTGATCGCCCCAACGTTCATCCACATGATAGTGTGACTCACTCTTAAAAACAACACAGTTGCCCACATATTGAGGCAGGTAGCCATGTGAGTGGTTGAGAAATGTCAGAATCTCAGCCGACTGTGGTGGACACACATAAGCCCACGTGTGGGAGGCCGGCTGCCCAGCTGAACACGCAGCCAGTTACCTCAGGGTGAGCCCATTGGAGTGGCAGCTCGTTCACCTGTGTTGTTCTACGGGCATCTCCCAAGGTCAAAACAGCTGCCTGCTATCATGGCCCATGGGGCGACTAATGGGACCAGGGCCATTGTTGAGTTTGTCAGGCTCTACACGTCATGCCCTCTTCTACCGACAGATAGAAGGCTTTGTGCACATGTGTACAACAGGCCACTTGGCAGCCCCAGTGGCCTCAGCTCAGGCCTCTTCAGCAGCTTGGTTGACCCAGAAGCTAGCAATCCAGGAGAAAAAGTTTACATAAACCTAAGTGCTTCTGAAGAGAATATGAGCTACACAGAGAGACTGGAGAGCAAAGGTTGCACATCACCTTGTGGTGGGTGAAAGGGGAACAGAAGGCCCTCTCTGCCAAGTTCTGTTAGTCTTCCAGGGTCTACAGACATTTCCCTTAAGTCAGTAACAATTTCCAGAATATTCCCATTGTTTTAATCTGATCTGAAGAGAAGTACAACTCCAGTGGCTTCTTTGCCTTCGAAGGTTGTTCTCAACCCTCTCATCGTGGGATAGGTACAGGCTTAGTGAGCCATCAGTTAGACCTGAATGCAAGGGGGAAGTAAATTATAACAGTTGACCTTCTGGGCTCACCGAAGCCCCCTTCCTGCCTCTGCCTAGCTCTTCTCTGCCTCCAGCTCTCCCGTCATCTGCTTGGCAGTTAGAAGTATGGATCGCTGGGGAAGATACTTGAGCAGGGCTGTGTATAGAAGCCAGTGGGAAAGCTAACTGTTCTTGATGTGTGCGGCTTCCCACTCGCCTTGTGGTGGCTCAGTCCCCAGGGCACTCAGTTTGCAGAAAGGGAACAAGGGAAGAGAGCCCCTGGCTTCTTTCCTGAAAATCCTAGGAAGTGGCAGACCAGGCAAGGCTGGGGGTTACTTGGGAAGCCAGTACCTGCTTTGGCTACTTGGTCAGCCAGTTGAAGGGAGGACAGTACCTTTTCCAACTTGATGAATGTCGAATTTGAGCGTGGGTCAGAATCACCTGGAGACCTTGTTCAAACAGATGGCTGGGTCCACCCCCCCCACACCTTTGCTGACTTGGTAGGTCTGGGCTGGGCCTGGGAACTTACATTTCCATCAAGCGCCTAGGTTGTAATCTCCATGCTGCTGGCTCACATCCATACTATGAGAACTCCTGGTCTAGATCCTCCCAAGTTTTTGATGGTGCCCTCCCCTTCCCTCGCTGCCTCTAATGCACCTGTTAATGCTCCCCGAATTCAAAGCCCACTTAGCACACCCAGCTTCTGGAAGCCTTCCCTTATTTCTCATGATTGCTCTCTCTTCCAAATGCCTGACACCCCATGTTTAGCCTAGTGTGGGGCCCCATGCTGTGCCACTTGGGATGCTCACACCCCCGGACTCCTTTACCAGATTTAAAGCAGATCAAGAGTGTGTTTTGTCATCTCCACATGCTTTACAAGGTTGAGCATATGGTAGTGGCTCATTTAACACACTTGTTGAATGCCATGGTTCCTACAAAGGGAGGGAGGTGCCAGTGCTTACATTTTGTTCACTTTTGCCTCTCCTGTCATCCTTCCCAGGCCCTGTACAAGCTCTGTAGCACATGTGTGTCATGTTCTAAGTTACATAATGTGCCATGGATTTCAACATTAAAAACTTTAAGAAGATCAAGGAAAGGCTTATCATTTATCAATACCTCATGCACTTCATATTTTTTGCTAAGCAGTTATGTTGGACAACCAACCCATATATTGGTTTATGAACTTGTCTTGTTCTGCCCAATTAGTTGAGGTAGGAATGTTCACATCAAACAGTTTTGTGTAAGTGGTCCTCCAGAGAAAAGGTACTGTCTGCTGTGTGAAGCCAAATCATCTCTATAATTTACTTGACCAGACGGATGGATTGACAGTTGAATACATGGACACACAGTCATTATTTTCCATTCTTATGGGGAACGAGGCATTGCCACTCTAGCTGGAGTGTCTGGGCTTTCACTTGCTCTCACCAGCCAGAAAGCTTGCTGCCAAATGTGGCTTCCAGAAGAGATTGGTTTCTTTCCATTTAGACAGGAAGTAGTATCTTTTAGAATAAAGAAATACATAAGTTTAGGAAGAAGGGAATCCTTTTTAGATACAGTTGCTTAACAGAAATGTATTGAGGGGCCACTGTGTGCAAGGCACTGTCCTAGATCTCACTAATGTTGGGGCTCAGTTGCAGATCAGTTTCCAGGAATCACATCTGGGAGAAGTAAAATGACACCCAAGCACAGTTTTGTGTCCAGTCTGAGCAAATGGAAGCATGCCATTAACATATTTACCCATTGGTAAGAATATTCTTCCAATTTCCAGAAAGTAAGTTAAGATGGAATTTTAACAGGAAAAAAATTGTTTTAAAGAAAAATTTAATACCAGAGTTGATTTAAAAATTGAATGATGGGGGATCCCTGGGTGGCTTAGCGGTTTGGCCCCTGCCTTCAGCCCAGGGCATGATCCTGGAGTCCCAGGATCGAGTCCCACATCAAGCTTCCTGCATGGAGCCTGCTTCTCCCTCTGCCTATGTCTCTCTCTCTCTCTCTCTGTCATGAATAAATAAATAAAATCTTTTTTAAAAAATTGAATGATGGGGCACCTGGATGGTTCAGTCGGTTAAGTGTCTGACTCTTGATTATGACCTTAGAGTCATAGGATTGAGCCCCCACATCGAGATCGAGCCCCACTTCAAGCTCTGCACCAGGTGTGGAGCCTGCTTAAGATCCTCTTTCTCTCTCTCCCTCTGCCCCTCTTCCTGCCTTGTTCTCTTAAGAAAAATTGAATGATGATAGGAGATTCCACTAGGCTCTAAGTACCTCCTTTGAAAGTATGCACCTTGGGGATGTTGTCATTATTATTTCCCAGTGTGCGAAGACAGGCTACACATCTCAGGCGTTGGTGGTGCAACAAGCATTCTGTCTACCTGCATTTTCACACGTGAGAAAATGGAGGCTCAAAAGTATAGAGCCTATTCATTTGTCTGAATATTTGATCATAAAAATATTTCAATCAACAGAACATACCTAAACCTTTTTGTATGTGTGTGTACACACACAAGGAACATGTGATGTTATATGTCTAATAATGTAATAAATATGGGTTCAGAAACCTCTGTGAAAGGAGGACCTGAAACTTGGGAGAGGGTCCAAAAGGAAAAGGAAAAAGAAAAATCCAAGGAAATGCTAGAGAGAAGCAGGTAGCTCTAAGCTTTAGTAATTACATGTGGTGGGAGGCAGCGAGCCAGGAACCTGAGGGGCAGGGCAGGTGTGTGCCTTCAAAAGAAAATAATCCTAATAGGGAAAGAGGTTGAAGTGGGTTAGAACAGGTTTGTTAATCCTCCCAAACACAGATACCTCAATTTGTACTATTTTTTCACTTTCTTCCCAAGGAGCAGGGAGGCTGGAGCAGAACCTTTGTTCTGAGTTACAAGGGAGTCTTGCGTGTTGTCTGCTATTGTGTGTCCAGCACGGAGCAGTGTGTGCTTTCCAAGTGCGGGGGCGGGGGGGTGGCAGGTGACTGGCAGGGCGGGGGAAGGCGAGGCTGGTGTTCTGGGGGCCTTGAGTGGTAGACAGGGGGTCTGGGATGGAGGTGTAGGAAGTAAAGCTGAAAGGCTTAAGGAGGAGGTGAGGTGAGCAAGCAGAGTGAGAAAAGCCGATGGCTGGAACAGGAGAGGCTAGTCAGAAAAGGGAGGTGTGTGCTCACAACTTCAGAGGTAGAGTAGATCTGAAGAGGCCCTTATCCACAGAGAGAGGGGTTATAAATCTGGGTGCCTGAAGATGAATGAAGGTCATAAAGACTGAAGGGACCAGGGGGAAGCGGGGCTGGCATCGAGGATGGATTGCCCACATGGCTGTCATAGGCTTAGGAAGATGGCAAGAGCCAAAGTGAGGTGAAGCCGATGTTCCAGAAGCCAGTGTCCTCCCAGAGGGATGTTGGTGTGTTCTGGGAGTTGAAGACACGCAGTGATTAGAAAGATTCTACAGTCAGGGTGGCGGTGGGCCATTCAGAGAGGAGGTCGTGGATATGGCAGGGGGATTGTTACGGTGGCTCAAGCATCCTGAGGGGTACCGTGCCTTGACCTCAGATGTGGAAGCATGTGTCAGAGGAGGGCTCTCAGTGAGAAAGTGGATATTTGGGTCTTGGACACCAGGCTGTGGGCCAGACCTGTGCCACTTGGAGATGGCTATTGCTTTAAACGTAAAACCCATGAGGTACTTTTCCCGTGATGGGCTGGAAGTTCCACCACAGAAACTAAAACACCAGATCCAGTGGGGAGGACAGTGGAATTGCAAGATTTTTACTTGTAATGAAGATGGAGCCTGGATTTCAGAGAAACACTGGGAGATAAGAGGCCGAGGCGCTCTGAGACATTTGAGCTTGAGGCAAAGATTAAGTAAACATTTATATGCCAAACATCAACTCCGTGCTTAGGGAAGGGCAGATATCTCTCTTGAGACCAATTTACCTACACGGAAGTTCATTTTTCTTTAGATTTACACAGGCAGCCCAACTGCTCCAACCCCTGGGGTTCCAACTAAACAAGAAATAAGCTCACAGGTCCCGATCACTCTGTGGGGGGTCTGGCCCCCATGCTTACCACAAGAAAGCATTTAAGAAGACTTCTTTGCTCTTACTAGGTATAAACCAATCAATCAATCAATCAAAAAGGTAGGAGAGAAAGGTAGCTGGCTCATGCAAATGCTCCCTAAGCAGGCAGGTAAAATGTGCACTTGGGTGCTTCGGCCATCATTTTGAGTTTGGATTACTGAAGTATTCAAAGTGTGTTTTCAAAGAGTCCTAGTGGTGCATCACGTGGTGTTGGAGTGTTTCCTTTCTTTTCCACAAATCAGGTGCGAGACATGTCTTTAGAGAATTTAGGAGAGAGATCTTGGCTGGTAGTTACAGAGGTGAGTGTTGTTGGCTCATGGATGGTACTTCCAAGCATGGAATGATCCCTCCAGGAGATTATAGAGAGAGTGGAACCAACTGTGGGGAAAGTTGTTATTTATAGGGTGAAGAAAGTATGAAGAGCCTTCAGAAAGGATAGATGGTGTATGATATCATGGAAGCCAGAAGAAAGCAATATGGAGCAACCACAGATCAGTGGGTCTCACACCTGAGAGTGCGCTGGAATCACCTGGAAGCTGGTTAAAACATAGATCGCTACTCCCCAAAGTGTCTAATTCACTAGACCTGGGTTAAGGCCTGGGAACCTGCATTTCTAGCAAGCTCTCAGTGCTGCTGCTGGTGGTTAGCTGACCATGCTGTGAGGACCCCACCATAGTGTGCACCCAGGAAACTGAAGGGCATCCACAGGCTTTGGTCACTAGCGTTGGCCTGGGGGCTCCCAGTCCAAGAGTTTCTATACATGGTTGGTAGCAAGAGACAGAGTTGGCATGGATTGAAGAGAGAATGGGCAGGTGGCCAAGCCCATTTGGCCTGAGAGAAACTTGGCTATGGAAAATGGCGGCTTACAGATGGATTCAGTGATGAGAGAGGTGTGTGTGTGTGTGTGTGTGTGTGTGTGTGTGTGTGTGTGCTATCATCCATTCATTACAGATATTTATCAAGTGCCTATATTTGTGACCAGGCCTTCTTCTAGGTAGTAATTAACTGTGGTAACCGGGCTAGACTTGGCTCCTGCCCACCCATTGCTTTGGAGCCAGCACACCAGGGCCAATAACCCACACCTCTACTTCCTTACCTGGTGACTTTGGAGGAGGTGTGCACCTCCCCCAGTCTCAGTTTCTGCCTCTGCAAAATGGTAGAGTGAGGCCTCCCTTGCCCAGGTGTGTAAGTTTGAACAAGCTGCAGCACTTCAGGCCCCTACCTCTTTGCCTGGCACTTGGGAGGCATTCACCTATGCATGCTTCCTTTCCTCCCCTGAGATGGCTCAGTGGGTGATCTTGGTGGGAAGGGGGTTTCCACAGGGTGACAAGTAGGTCATACACCATAGCCTCAAGGGAGGGATGAAACATGGACACTCTCAGCACACCGGCAGGTCCCTAGGGGGTGGAAGCATGAACAGCCTCCCCCAGAAGCACCTAGAGATTCAGAGGAAGCCAGGACTCAGGGAAGGCCATGACTGAAGGATGGAAGTTAATTTATGGAGCCGAGGAATCCCATAGGACACGAGAAAAGACCTGGTCACATTGTAGGGACGTCTGCTTTCTTTGCTGACCTCATTTCATGTGGTCTTTTCTTCCACTCAGCCCTAAAATGAATGTTATTTCCTGCAGCAAGAAACAACAGTAGTGATGGGGTTTGGCCCCAGCCCAGAGGCACCAGGCACAGAGGCACACTGATTGTCCTCCCAGTGATGGTCCAAATCAGGCAAGGGACCAATGGGGGATCAAGTCTCACACGTGCACGGTACCAGTTGAGTCATACCATGCTTTTTTCCATGGGCTATTTCTTTGAACACTCTTTGCTCAAGTGGCCCCTCACGAACTCTTCTGAGTCACATGATGATGAGTTCCCCCTCTTCCCGGCATCTTTAAAGCCCCTTGCCCCTCTGAGATGCCCAACTGTGGGTTTGCAGATGCGGGCTGCAAGGTCATCCTCCTTTTGCCTTTGGAGGGGTAGTGGGTTTGTGCCCTGGATGGCCTCTGGAGAGAGCCCTGTTCCCACACACACTTGCAGAGTCTGCACAAAGAACAGAGATTTGGAGGGGAATTGAGTGGGCAGTGTCCCATCACCTTCCACTGTGTCTTCACCAACTATAAATAGCCAAGCTTGTTTGTGCTCATCCAAACAAGGACGCAATACAAAGGGAAAGCTGCCAGGAAAACCACTCTGGTTCCAGCCCCTTGCTCCCCTGGCCTTGCTTGGGCTGTCCCATATTTACATAGGAGGTTCTCTGTCAAAAGTGCCTGTGTTTCCTGGGACATTTTTGGCTACCAGGTCAGTATATAAGGACTTTGCAGATATCAGCAGTGCCTTTGGCTCCTTAGTTCTCAGAAAGGGGGGGGGGGAGGGAGCCTCCTCCTGCCCTCCCGCTGATGAGCAAAGGAAACTGGGCTTACCGCTATTATAATTTTTCCTTTCCTGATGGAAAGATCCTACCTTTCTGGGCCATGACATCCCAGGGCAGAGCTCTTCTAAAGAGTTGGCTTCACATCTGCTACCTTCACAGATGGGTGGAGTCCTCTTACAGTTGTTCATTTGAGAGAGAAGAAATCTCTAGAAGCATAAAGCATGTGCCTATGGATACTCATTTTGATTATTGCCATCCCAAGTGTGTGGGGCAAAGACAGGACTGGATGCCCGGAAGCTTCCACCTGGTTTCAGCTCTGCCAGTAATTAGCTGCATGGCCTTAGGCACGTCACTCCTGTCCTTGGAGCAAAGACCCTTGTCTGTAATAAGATAGGGGCTTGAGCTGGGGTAATGTGTGCCCAGTTCTAGTGGTCAGCCAGAGTGTGCAGTGTTACGGACAGTCAGGTGGGGAGTGGTCACTTCCTTTGGCCTCGTTTCCTTGGTACACAGTTGGACCAGCACGCGGCAAGTGCACAACGAGATGGGGTAGTTTCACATTAGAAGGGCCAATGAAACAAGGCTGTGGAGTTGGAGCAAGAAAGAAGACAGGGTAACTCACGTCATTTCTCTAGGATCTTCACATTGACATCTGCCGTCGTCCATATGTGTTGACACCTGAGTGGGATGAAAGCTGGAAACAAAACAGAGGATTTGCAGGGTATGCCTTGGTCTCCTGAGCATGAGGACAGGCCATTTCTACTTCCTTCCCTTTCCCCTTTCCCCTTTCCCCTTTCCCCTTTCCCCTTTCCCCTTTCCTTTCCTTTCCGTTCCTTTCCTTTCCTTTCCTTTCTTTTCCTTTCCTTCTTTCCTTTCCTTCTCAGCTTATTTTCTTCCCCCTATAACAGTTTTTAGGCAGTTAAAGCCCAAACATTTATTTACATTAAGGTAATAGATCCTTCTGAGAGTGGGCAGGAGGTCTGCCAGAAAGACCTGGATTCGGGATCTTCTGTTCAGTAAGGGTCTCTTTTCCCCCCCGTCAGCCCCACTCACCTCTAAAAGGGCCATGGGTCTCTTGGGTGGCATTCGGTTGCTGCTGCTAGTGCTGTCGTTCGTTTATTTATTTGTTTGCCTCAGCTTCCTGCGCACTTCAACACCTTTTCCAGGCCACATGTCTTGGCTTAACTGTCCCAACTTGGGCTAAATTGGGCCATGCCACTGGCTGAGCTCATGTTCTCAAGGGATGCACATGGCGCATCTTCCACATTTCCGACTGTACACGCCCCATCTCATGTCTTGGTTCTGAGCGGGAAGAGCAGGCACCTCTGGGCCAGTTGAGTGTGCAGTTTTCATCTATTAGGAGTACTTTTTAACCTGGGGAGCAAAGGTGATTTCCTCAGCTGGCATGAGCTGCAGGGACACCAGCTGCCTGGCATCCTCAGTGACTCACCATTCTCACGACCGGGTGACTTAGTGAAGCAGCTTTGAGAAGTGGGCAAAAGCTTGAGCTCTGGAGTCAAAGGTAATAGGTTCAAATCCAGACCCTGCTGTCCCACTTTAATGACCTTTGGTTAGCAAGTAACTTCATGTTTCTGAGCCTCAGTTTCCTGACCTATATCATGAAAATAAAGGGCATCACAGGCAGTGGTGTCCAGGAAGCAGGCCCTGAGGCAGTATTTAGTGTGCCAGCTGTTTCAGGGTTTAGTGCCCCTGAAAGGGAGAAGGGAGCAGTGCTGGGCAGAGAGAGAAGACAAGCTGTGATACTAGCTCACCAAAGCCTTGGCCAAGTCCACACAGGGGCTGAAACAGCTCCTCTGAGTTGTCCTGTGTTGGGTGGAACTGGCCAAGATTTTTATACTGTGGCAGGTGGGCCACCCTAGCAAGGATATGCCTTGGTGGAGGAGGCTCCCTGTAACCGAGGAAGTCCCTGGAGAGGCCAACAGCACTCCCAGCAGCAGGAGCATCCAGCCCTTTACCAGAGGGGACTCCGGGCAGTGTGGCTCCGTGTCCACCATGCAGAGTAGATACTTAAAGAGATGGATGTGACCATCGAGTAACAGACAATAGGAGGTTGTCCTGGTGCCTAGCTCACGATTGGCAGTCAGTGGTCAGTAGCTGCTGCTCTTATTTCTATGCCATGGTAGTTTCCACTTATTCCTACTGGTGTCCTTGAGCTAGTCAACCCATTATCTGCAATTTAGGCTCCCTGTCCAGTAGGGCAAGGAGACTTCCCTGCCAGTCGCCTGTCCAAGTCACATGTTTCGAGGGTCCATAACCAAAACTGCTGAGAAAAATACGAGACAACAGCACCATTTGGATTTAAAAATCAGAAAGGAGTAAGGGCAACCTTGTTCTGGTATCTTTGACTATATGGTAATATGCCTGCTTTCTTTTATTTTCCCCTTTTATCCAACAGCTGTGGGCATAGAAACTCAGCATACATAAACCCTCTTGGGGGCTAGAGGACTGGGTTTTTCTTTTCTCGTTGGATTTAGTAACATCCTTTTTACCAAAATGGTAGCCATGTGTCGGGCAGACTGGAGGAGAGCAGAGACCATCGAGGGCTGCAGCCTCATTGGGTGTCAGCCACTCCAAGCATGTGCTTTGGAGAATTTCAGAAATTCTGGTATTTTTCAGAACTGAAATTCATTAGCATTGTTGTAAGAGTCTATAAATACAGTGAAAAGCATTTACAAATAGACATTGTAAAACGCTTCCACACCCACAGTCTGAACACTGTCAAAACACCAGCTGCAGCTTCCTTACTTGGAAGGATCAGAACCTTTTTTAAACGACACCTACTGTGTTTTCAAAATAGGCTTGCTTCTGGCCCTGTATAGAAGATAATTTCAGCCGAAAGCCTGTGTCTGGCTCTTGGCATTCGGGATCAAGGCTCAGAGAGACGGGGGGATCCTAAGCTCCTTCCTATCAGTGCAGCTGGTGCTTTAGCATCTGGGGACAGGTCGCTCAGGGATGGTACTTCCTTTCTTCAGGTGTTCCCTCATGGCTTAGACCTCTTGGTCTAGGATTTATAACTCCACACACCCCCACCTGGTTCCCAGGTGAGCTCCAGATGTGGTCACAGGTGATGACAGGGGCACCTGTGGTCAGGGAGGTTCTTAAAGGAGTATGTAGGCAAGGGCCAGACCATCTCACCTTTGACCTTGGCAATACTCCTGCGGAGAAAGGAGAGAGAACATAAGCTGCCTGAATTGTATGGGTCTCTGTTGTTAAAAGTGAATTTTAATGAAGGAAAAATTTTACTTATAGTCTTATCCCAGAGACAACTATTATTAACATTTTGGACAATTTATTTTCCATCTTGTCCCCTGTGTATGATTTGGTTTGTTTTTCATTGGTTTTATTTAGTTAGGATCATACTGAGTATCCTACAGCTTTTGGGGGAAAAAATTGCATCTATTGTACAAAAATACATGATGCATTCCCATTTCAGAACAAAGGCAAATATTCATTGATTCCACAAGTGTTTTTGAGCCCCTGCCAGGTACCAGGTGCTGAGCTGGGTGCTAAAAATCACCCATCACATTATCCAGGAATAGTCACTGTAAATATTTTTCCAGTCTTAAATAACAATCCCCCTTCCTGATACCCAAGCAGGGCATGTGGGTATATGTGCATGGAAGAGTGGGTCATTTTAACTTGCTGCTGTCCTTTGCCACTGTAATATCAGCCTTTGTCCTTCTTGTCATAATGTGTTTCTAAATATCATTTTCATGACTATATAAAAGTCCACCAAATATAGGTTACTCAACTGTTCCCCTCTTCATGAAAGATTTCAGTGTTAATTTTTCTTTATTACAAATAAGACTGTGGTCTTATTTGATCTACAAAACCCACTTGGGCATTTCAGACTATTTCTTTAGCATAGCCTCCCAGAACTGGGCCAAAGCAGATGCCCATTTTAAATGCTATTGATATACACCCTATTCTTAGAAATTACTTCTTTTTACCCTGAACCATTCCCCAAAGGCTTTGTGGTAACTTTCCAAAATGCATCTACAAGAATAAAATAGTTGAGAGTGACAGTAAGGGAGAAAATAAAGGTAGAAAAGTAATATAGCCCAAGATAAGATGAGCACAGTAATGAGCAGTAGGGTTCTCTACAGTCCCTCAAGATAGGCTCACATTTAACTGGAAGCTTCTAGCTGTCAAATCAAAGAGGGAAGTGGCGGCTCCAAAGATTCATAGTTACCAAAATGCACGAATAAACCAAATGTTCAGAAGCAACCAAGCTGAGCTGTTCTGAGATACAGATCATTAGCTGCTACATAAAGCTCGTTCTCCCACCAGCACACCCTCAGATTCTCTGCCCAGCCACCCGCCATGGTGTCACCTCAAACCAGTTTTCCCCTTGGGAAAAAAAAAAAGCCCAGTGGAATTAACTGGACTTTTTTTTTTTTTTTATTAACTGGACTTTTGTTGCCTGAATGACCTTTCTCCCTGAACAGAACACATGTTCTCACAGGTTTTGGTCCTTGTGTTCCCAAAAGGACAGGACTGTCTGGCCCTGGGTATAATTTGAGTTGTGTTAGTTTGGGGAATGACAGCACCAAACCATTCCGACTCTGTAGTTAGAAAATAATAAGATTGAGAGCCCTTGAGAACTTTTAAAAATGAAAATGCTTTTCCTACAAATAATGGTGCATTTACAAAACATTTCATCCAGAAGGTTACATTCAAACTAGTAGCCACTGGGGCCCTGCCAGCAGAATGTTTTGAAATGAATTTCCTCAGTCTCATTGTTGCTGTTGGCTTGGGGTCTGCTCGACGGAGAGAGTCCTATGGGACCTGCCCTTTGGTGGCTGGGCATGGAGAGGGGCTCTGCTCCAGCAGCCTGGCCTGGGGGCCCCCAAGGCCCTAGGAGACGGGGCTGAGGTGGGAAATAAAGGCTCTGCTCTGAAGCTCAAGCTGCTTCCCCCTTCCAAGCGCAGTAGTCCACGCTCTTCTTGAACTTTTACTTCGGCTGAGCTCTGAAAAGCCCAGGAAGTCTCATAATACACACCCACAGCGTGAGAGCTATGTTTTGTCTTGGTGGCAGTCAGGCCATTCGGCCCAGCCCTGTCACCCTGGAGTTCTTACCTCTGCTTGTCTTCTGTTGAGGGTACTTGACGTTACACTGGAGGTTACAGATCAGGCTTGTTTGCTTGGGAACTGACGGGGGCTTGCCTCCTTCCACTGGGCCTCCTCCACCATCACAAGGACATGCGAATCTCGCTGAATGCCACTACCACCGGCCCTTCTTGTGCAAAGACACCGGGTTCGGCCCTGTTAAGTCCCTCCCTTGTCCCCAGGCTTACAGGTCTCCTGCTCAGCTATCCTTCCATTCCCCATTACCCCCAGGACAAACAGAACCCTCTAGTATTCAGCCTGGCAGTCTGACTCTGCTGACCTTTCTGCTCTCACTACCCTCTGGGGACCTCAGGCTTTAGCCCCAGGACCCCTGGCCACACCAGGCACTCCCACCCACCTGGGGTCCTGGCTTTACTGCACCTCCTCCTGATATGCCCTCTCTCCCTTTTCTTCCATGGCCCGGCTGGAATGCCACCTCCCCTGCATGCCCCTTGCCATACCACACAGGTCCCCTGCCCTGATCCAGTCCTTTCCAGATGACTTTGATATGCCTGTCTCTTGCATAGCCTGTGCCATGTGGGCCTGTGTCTGTCTGTCTTTCTCGCATTTAGACCATGAGCCCCTCCAGAGTAGGAACTACCTGGCTTGGCCCTCTCAATCCCCTCTGCATGATAGGTATCAGACAGGCGCTCTCCTTTGAGTAACTCTGCTACTCATTGTGTGGTTTGGCTTCAGGCCATGATGACTGCCAAGAGCCATGAGGTGGATTATTTCTGTTGCTTTCCCAGAATGACTGCTTGGCTTCTCCCTCTCACTTTATGGGTGAGGATCTTTTCCGCTTTCACTACCATCATAAACCTCAGATAATCTCACTCAGGGCTCATCCCCCTGAAAGGGACTAGAGAACTGCCCTTTTGGGGGGAATTTGGAGGAACCTTCTGTTCATGCACGAGTGAGCTACTTCTCTCATCATCTCAGAGGCCTATTCCCATTCCTTGGGGCTGTTCCTAGCCCAGATACAGAGGGAAGTCACTCGTGTCCTGATGGGCATGGGGGCACCCACCCAAGAGCTGTCTAATTTTACAGGCTTGTGCCCCAGCGCCAGCCTTCAGGCTGCCAGATCTTAAACTCAACCCCCTGTGCCTGTCAACAGCCTGGCTGATTCCTCCGCCTCAGGCCAGAAAACCTTTTTCTCAAGGTTAAAAGTAGCCGACCTTTGACAAGCAGCATTGGCTAAATTCCTTGCTCCTTAAAAGGAAAGCTCCCAGTTATCATTTGCTGGTGCTTATTTGGCCATGGGGCGGGAGAAGGCCCTACGCTGTACCCTGTGTACCAGCAGGAGGGTTTGTGGCTAAAGGTGTATTGCTGAACAGTCATTATTAAAATAGCCATCTCTGAAAATGTGTGCTGGAGAGGTGGGCATCCAGTCTGTCAGCCGGTTTCACCAAGGCCCATGTGGTTGGATAGGTCATTGGCTCCCACTGGCTCCCTCACAGGCGCAGGCGACAGTGCCACCCGCCCCATGCACAGCACGCTCCTTAATGCGCGTGCAGCAAGAAAGCTGACAAAATGACAAGGGCACACACCAATTTTTAAATGCTTGGACTTGTGTTTTTAATGTAGGGGTGACGGTCCAAAGATTGACTTGGTGGGCAGTTCGATCTCTGGCATCCTGGACAAGGATCTCTCGGACCGCAGCAATGACATCGGTGAGTAAGGAGAGCTTTCTGGCTTCTCTTTGCAAAATTTTAAGAGAACTTCAGAGTTTGACTTGCCTTCTTAAGCAGCCTGATGAGAACTAACACAGCCATTTCAGTGAAAGGCTAATAGCCCATGGTTGGTTTTAAATGTCACAGTTTTATAAAGAAGGGGAAGTGATGGTGGTTTCCACATTAAAACAGATTGCCTGGGATTTCTAATCTCCCTGACCTCAGGAGAACAGTCTAATGAAAAGAAGTGATAAATAAACCTTTTGTAGAAGTGGACGTTAGCACTTACATTCATATTTTCTAGTGATATACCTATTTAGTGGAAAAAAAGGTGAATGGGTGAAAATGAAGAATGGCAGAGTTCGTTGTAGTCACAGCACTCAGTGTTTTGAGTTTGAATTTAAAATGAGCTCTGGCATGAAAATTACCACTTAGTTAAGAATGTGGGTAAGTTTTTCAAAGGTTAAGGTAGCACTCTTTGATAAAGGGGAAGGTAGTTAAAGTCTCTGTGGGTACACAAGTTTTGTTGGAGGGTCTTTTGGGGATGTGCGCAGGTGGCATGAGGTTGCATCTGCTGGTTGATGCCACTGTTGGTCTGACTTGGATGACAGCCCTTTTAAGAAGTCTAGATTCAGGAACTATTTTTTTTTATTAGCTTTACATCTTTTATTTGTTCCTGTCATGGTCACAATATTCTACATTAATAGGGCTACATTTTGGAATTTGCCTTTTTAATTCAATGCTTTTCTTTTGAAATAATTAGAGATTGACATGCAGTTGTAAGAAGTAATACAGAGAGAATTACATACCCGTTACCCTTTTTCTCTCAATGGTAACATCATAATGAACCTATAGCGTGAGATCCCAACCAGGATATTGACATGGACACGTCCACCAGGTTCCCCAGTTTTACTAGTACTTGTGCGTCTTTAGTTCTTTGCAGTTTTGTCACATGTGTAGGTTTGTGTATCTACCACCATGGCCAAGATACAGAACATTCCATAGCCATCAGGATCCCCCCCTGTTGCCTTTTTATAACTGTACCCACCTCCCTCCTCTTCCCCACCCCTTCCCTAACCTCTGGCAGCCACTCTTAGGGACTGATTTGACACGGAAGATTTCCAGCATCTTTTGCATTGGCTGCTCAATTTAGAAACAAACATCTGACCACTGGCAGGCTCATAAGAGGCACCAGAGTGCCTAACGTGAGCCTTCTCATCACCTGGGATTACTCCTCTTTGGGGTGCTGTTTTTGTTTTTGTTTTTTCCTGAACCTGCTAATAGAGTTGCATCTTTGCAACTGCTGACTTGCAGTCTCTGGTCTGATCTTGAGAAGACTTAGTGGTAGGATGTGTCACTGTAACTCTAAAGACCAAAAATATTTGCTCTGTCTCCAGAGACTGTTGCACATCCTCAGCCTTTGAGAAGCTCAGTCAGGAAGCATGACCAAGGGCTTCTGACAGCTTGGGCTGATGGAATAATAATAGAAATGCTGGCCTGCTGGACTTTTGACCTGGTTAAAGGGCAGAGCGGAGCAGTAATTGGCTATGAATGAGAAGGAATCATCAGAATGAGCCTGCTGAAGTTTTGGTCTTGCTACTGTGGTTTAACATTTTAAGGGCCCACATTTTAAGGCACGATAACCAGTAATGTGGGGCTTCCCACGGGAAGGGAGGTGTTCTCCCTCCCCCAGAATACACAGAGCTGTGCCTTGCCTGTGAAAGCATTGGCCTTTGGCTCTTGTTTTCTTTGGGTCTGGAGATGACTCAGGTGGCTCTCACCAAAATAGGAATTTCATATTTCTCAGTCTGACGAGCTAGTTTGAAAATGGTGGGGGCCTTGATCAAAGTGTCTTTGTCTATGAAAGCTCTTCATTCGTGGAAACAGTACCAGTTGTGTCTATCTGGGAGCCCAGAAAGAGCTGCTGAGGCTTAGTTTGCTCTCACTTAGCAAGAAGACGTTAATCCCAGAAGGCTGTAATTCCTCAAGCTAATAATGTAACACATATTATTTGCGTTGCAAGAAACGATGATCAGCAGCCATGGAATCAGCCACTAAATACTTGAGTACCCACTCAAGGACAAGGCCCTCATGCACAGGTCCTGCCTCCCAGCAGCTTCGGGTCTGTTTTGGCTGCTGGGACAGCAAATGGAAAGTGAGGTGACAGCAACGGTCTGTCTGACCACTGAGTGGCAGAAAGTAATGTCAGTGAGAGTTGGGGATGCTCCTTGGTGCCCAGGGTGCTAGGGCAGGCTCCATCGGTGAGGGGGGAGGGGGGGCAGACTTATCTGGATCTAGAAGTTGGGTTCGCTGAGGCAGAGGCAGGCAGGGAGATCCCATGGGGCGTGCTGGTAACTGAGCACAGATCAGCCGCAGGAGAGGCTTCGTGCCCACACGGAGGGAGCTGCCCTGGGCACAGAGGTCTGGGCGGGACTCGTTAGGAAGGGGATGCCTCTGTAATTTATTCGGCAGGTGCTGGGTTGACACCAAACTGGCGGGATTGGGTCTAAGCATTTAGATACTAACTGATGGAGCTCTATGAGACCAGTCAGATGAAGGAAAGATGGGCGTCAAGGAGTCAGGTTATTTGATAGTTTGGGCTTGAGGCAGTTAAGAGAGCCCACATTAAGCCTCGCCATAGGATTGTGAAAGAAGGGCTGGATGGGGAAGCAGCAACTCGAGAGAATTATTGCCAGGCCTCAGGCACAGGCTGGATTTAGGAGGAGGGAGGAGGAGAGAATACTGTGTCAGCTGTGAGGTTTGAGGGTAGGGGAAAAATGACTTGGGTAGAAATAAGCATGTCTGGCGGGGGGACTGGCGTGGAGGGGAATGTGGATTTATTTAAGTGTGTTGACTTTGAGATCTAGTCAGTGCTGGATGAGGCGGAAGCTGGAAGGCCAAGGCTGGGGAGGGTCGACGTTGTAGAGGCCAGCAAGGATTGCAGGTAGACGTTAGGACCTTCCAGGCGACATAACGCAGGGCTGGCACCTATAGACAGCCCCATGTGTGAGTGCAGGCTGCTGCCTCCAGGCCAGGAAACGTTCCGTAATTTATACAGACTCTCTGGGCTGTAGCTTCTTTATTGATGAAGGGAACTAACATCCCTCCCAACTTTCCTACCTTGTCTTCCAGAGTTCTGTAAAAATCACTTGATGGGCTGCTCAGTGATAGAAATGCTTATTATTAAGGCTGTTGTTTGCTTAGAAGGGATAGTTAAGTCAGGAAGATAAAATCCTTAGCATGGAAGAAGAGAAAGAAGGACCTAGATCTTAAAGACCAAACCATTTAAAAAAAAAAAAAAAAGACCAAACCATTCACAAAAGTCCCTATCTAAGGGAAAAGAGGAATCTGGCAACATCTCAGAGACCAAGGGATGAAAGGATTTTAAGCAGAATGTCTTCAGGCCCAAATGCAGAAATACTGTCACAGGTGGGTTGGTCAAGGAGAATAGGACACTGCAGAGGAACTGCCTCCCTTCAGGGCTGCTTTGTGTCTCTGCTTTTGTAGCACTTGTTCATTGCTTTGAATCAAGAAGGAAATTATTTGTACCAGAATGTTTTGTTAGTGACTCAAACAATTGAAGCTGTCCAAATGTGGGCTGCATGAATAGCCGAATACAGCCCTGAAAGCCATTAGAAATCATCAGTGTTAGCTATAAATAAATCTGTTTCCTCTTAATAAAGCTATAATTTTAAATTATTATAATATTGAATTAGAGAACATGGCTTTTTCAGATCTCGTGTGGGCAGCTACCAGCATCTGTCAGCCCCACAGTAATTTAGAATGAAATCAGTTGGTCTAAAACGATGTTGTTGATGTCGGTTTGAGATACTGTGTATCAAACTACACCGCCATATTTCAAGTAACATAATAGGAAACGTGGATGAGCTCCAGAGCAGGCCTGTGCATGAATAGAAATGAAAATTAAATTGTCCAGTTTTCTCTTGCTGACGGAAGAATCTCTGCTCCGATTGAATGGGAGATTATAGGCCGAGAAGTCAAGTGCCATAACATTTACTTTTATTATGCCATATATTGTAGTTCCCACGGCATGGCAGGATTTATTATTACACCTCAATACCGCAGAGATTTTCCGACTCTTTCCCGCTGAAGCACACAGCAGCGGGCCCTCAGGTGGGAAGCAGCTCAGGAACTAAGCCATCTAGTTGTTGGAACTGATTGACTTAGAAGCAACCCTTCTTGTTTCTCCCCTGTTGCTTGCCTCCGTCGACCGTTGTTCCCTGTTCTATTCAGCTCTCATCCCACTTTTCCCACTTCCACCCCTTTATGTGGACATCACCCCCTCCTCACATAGAAAAGCTGGGAATTTCTCACCTGTCTTTCCAACCTGATCCACAGATACACACTTGACATTGCCATCCATCTAGGGGCCAAGTGTTGCTAGCTATAAAGTCGATGGACTTAGGACATGGAACTGGCTTGGAGCACATGAATGAATCTAACTTCATCTTATCCTCAAATCTCTCATGGATGCCTCCTGGCCTTTGGCTCCTGTGAACCAGGAAATGCAGAAGCACTTCCCTACTGATACCCTGGGAGTGCTATTAAGAGCTCATTAATTTGAGATCCTGGAAAGGTTCTGAAACTGGATTGTGGTGATGGTTACCCAACTCTGTAAACTTACTAAAAATTGGTAAGTTGTACGCTTAACAGGGGTGAATTTTATGGTATACAAATTATACCTCAATAAAGCTGTTAAAAGAAGCTCTGGCTCCTATCCAGGGACACAGGTCATGATTACACGCCAGTTTATATCAGGATTGTTTGAGAAGCAATATGCATGTCTCCAGTGTGACTGCAAAAAGCAAAAGAGGGTCATGTGCTTTATTCCAAGGAAGTGAGACATCTTGAACTTTGGGTCTTGAACCTAGTCAGTCCTCTGAGCATTTTTGGTGTCCTCCCTGCACTTCGGGACACTCGGCCTTGGCTCCAGTTCATTCAGAAGAGGTTCTATGCCAGAACTCTCCCTGCAGGGCCACGTGTGACTCCCCACCTCTCACCTAAGACTGTTAGGGCTCACAGTCTAGGTTTGCACTGAGTAAATGAGGTCAAGCTGGCAGCCAGGACTGGTTTCAAAATCACCTTGCAGTCCTGGAGGAGTTGGGCTGATGGCAAGGCCTTGTCCTTCTGGGCACTTCTAAAAGTCCGGTCCCGAATGTATACTGATGATGTTCACTGACGGACTTTCACGGTTAGAAACATTAGGCCGCACCCAAACCAGGGCACTTCCCTCTGCCCGCTCAGCCCCGATCAGGGCAGTCCCGATCTTCGGCAGTCTGTTGGGCTGGCCGGGCTCATGCTTAGTTTTGATAGGTTCTGCAAACCTCTTTTACCTTGTCACATCTGATAAGAGCAAAAGCAATAAACGTTCAAAGTGCCAGTAGGAAAACGCTCATGAATACTAAAGGAACAGGCGGAGGTTAAGCTAAGCAAAGTGGGGCGATGGTGATACATGTTGCTTAACCTCTTGGGAGCGATGTATTTGGCTGTGCGAATGATTCAAAAACACAAAGAGTGAGCAGTGCCATCCTGCCTGAGCCACCTGCAGCCATCAGCCAGCAGCAAGGAAAAGTAACTGACCGGTAAGATGAGCAGGGGGACGTTTGGGTGTTTAGCAAGTATGTTTGAATGACTCTTGGCTCAGAGAGGGTCACTGTGCCAGCTACCTGCGCGGACCTGTGACCAGCCCCAGAAGCTCACCTGCGCGCAGACGCAGCACATCCTGCTCTGGTATTTTGATTGCCCACCTCTGTGCTCAGGTCTCCTGTGGTCTACTTTCAGCCCCATGGCTCGGGCATCTCTACTTTTGCTACATGCTGAGACCACTGGCAGCTTGAAGAATGCAAATGCGGTATAGTAAGTAGCCTATAGGCGGCAGAGAGACTTACACAGTAAGCTTGGTCACTTCTGTACTGTGCTCAGCCAAGGCCTCCCTGCCACGAATGAATGTGGAAGCAAGAAGGGAGCAGGTGACACGCAGTCTCAGATGGCACATGGCATTTATTTGGCCTGCAGTGCCCTCTGCCCACTGGCCCCGGGCTCACAGATTGGCAGAGCCTGGCTATGGCTTCCGTTTGACTTGTAAATATCCAGAGGGATCTATGACCTGTGGGAAAACCATGCTCAAGTAACTCCCTTGCCATACTAAAAGCACTGGAGACAAAACTATACCTTATTAAGGAGGAAATTTGAGTTCCCAAGCTCCTTCTCTAGCCATGGGCCCTTGTTAAGGCCTGATGTGGACACCTGGGCCCGGTCCACCTCCCGCTACCTTGGATTCATTACAGGAGAAAAACGAGCACTTAGGAGTGAGGTTGGTGGGCCCCGTTAGAGGGTAATTGGATCTGGTGGTGACAAGCTAAGGATGAGGTGTCAGTGCACAGAGAGCCCTGATTTAGAGCCGGAGAAGCCGCTTTATTTAGCTGCGTGGTGACCTGCAGTGGCGCTCCCCACCTCCCCAGGCTTGAGTCATCTCTCCCCGAGGTTGTTCATGTTCTTTGGAATTCAAAGACACAGAAAAGGCTTTTCATTCGAAGGACTGCTGACTTTTATTTTACTAATTAAGGACATTTTAAAAAGCAAATGCCATCACCTGGTGGAAATAATCTCTGAGTTTAAAGATTGGACAAATTTAGCTTACTGGAAGACTCACAGCGTTGGCCTTCTTTTCCTTGGCACTTTATAGACAGGTGGTAGCTTTGTCATGGATTCATACCCAGTTCTGGGGATGGCTTCTGAAAATCACAGGTCTAGCACATGTGTGCAGGGGTGAGGGTCTGGGGAGAGGAGAGGTGTCAGGGGCAAACAAAAGGCCCCAGAGAGAGGCAGGTGTTGAAGCATGGGTGAAAACTCACTGCTGCCCAGAAATGTACAATTAGCAGATCAATTTTTTTTCAAATCGCTCATGAAATGTCAGATTTTAAAAGGCACTTTACTTTTTTTTAAAGATTTTTTTTTATTTATTTGAGAGAGAGAGTAAGCGCATGAACAAGAGGGGCAGAGGCAGAGGGAGAAGGAGAGAAGCAGATGCCCCGCTGAGCAGGGAGCCTGAGACACAGGGCTCTATCTCATGACCCCAGACCACGATCTGAGCTGAAACCAAGAGTCAGGGGGCACCTGGGTGGCTCAGTCGATTAAGCATCTGCCTTTGGCTCAGGTCATGATCCCAGGGGTGTGGGATCGAGCCCCCCATCAGGTTCCCAGCTCAGAGGGAGCCTGCTTCTCCCTCTCCCTCTGCCTGCCACTCCCCCTGCTTGTGCTTGCTCTCTCTCTCTCTGTCAAATAAATAAAATATTTTAAAAAATAAATAAATAAAACCAAGTGTCAGCCATTCGACTGACTGAGCCACCCAGGCGCCCCTATAGGGCACTTTAAATACTTCATACCTCTGTCCTCTTCCTTCCCCCATGGCTGGAGAATGGGGTCCTCCAGTTCTAGAGGTACCTGTCCCTTCCAGTGTGGTACCAAGAGAACCGGGCTTCAGGCAGTAGGTCTTTCCTCCTTGAGATTTTTACTTGGCATTTAATTTTGGGTTCTGAGGATGCCTGGGTGGCTCAGCAGTTGAGGGTGTGATCCCAGGGTCCGGGATCAAGTCCCGCATCAGGCTCCTTGTGGGGAGCCTGCTTTTCCCTCTGCCTGTGTTTCTGCCTCTCTCTCTCTCTCTCTCTCTCTCTCATGAATGAATAAATTATTATTATTATTTTTAAAGATTTAATTTTGGGTTCTGTGTGATTCCAGGCATTAGGATGTTGTTTCACATGCAAGATTTTCTTTTTTTTTTTTCTCTAAGATTTTCTTTTATGAGTGTGCAACTGCTCCTCTTTTCTCTAAGTAGAGTGCTATTGAGTGAGATGAAATGCCCTGTTCCTCTGCTCCCTGAAAGGAGACGCACCCTCTGGATGTACACCCCGCTCTAGCAGGCCATCCAACATGCCGTGCACCTCTTTGGGTCCTGGATTTTTATTTTTTTACTTTATTGAGTAGAGTTGACACACAATATTACATTAGTTTTGGATGTGGATCTTGGTTTTTCAACTTTAAACCTGGGGCTTGGAGGAAATTCTCATAGAGGTCCAGTTTGGCCCCACAGGCTTGTCTGCCTCTGTTTCTTTTAGTTGAGATTTCTGGACATTGAGAAAACTGCTCTTTTGGTAACCTCTAATTCCTCTTTAAAATTAAACAGCTTATTCTTTTGTTTGTCTCTTTATTGAAATTCCTTCAGTTCTGTTTTTTTCTTTAACCTAGAGTTGCTAATTTGGCCCTTTCTAAGTCTTCATCTAGGGTTTTTGCTTGTAAAAGATTTGCTGGCCAGATGGAAGTTTAAGTAATCAGCAATGGTGGGCATAATAGTCATGGTGTCACTTTTTATACATTTTTAAAAATTATTCATTCACATTTTTAAAAAATGTATCAAAAATTTTGAAAAACATAAATGGGTAGGATGTTTGCAATCCTAAATAAATTTGAGTTCTTAGAGCAAACCCTTAATACAGAGACAAGATAGTCCCACAGAATCACCGAGGAAAGTGGGGTACGTTAGAAGAACTGCGGGTTCTCAGGTAGGCACACTTGGATGTGAATTATAGCTCTACAAGTTCCAGGTTGAGTGACTCTGAGCTCCACTTTCCTCTTGTGTATGACAGGGTTAGTAATGGCCATCTGCCTAAGAAGATTGTTGTAAAATTTAGACCTGATAATTTGAAGCGGCACACACAAAACAGGTGATTTCTAAGTGGTAGCTGGTGTAGCCATAGTCACACAGAGGCAAAGAACCAGGCATCAACCTCCATTCTTACCATGACTACTGTTCCTGGAAAGTAAGAAAGTTCTGAACATATAACATTAATCAGCTAACTGAAGTTCTCCCCACCCCCTAGTTACAAAGGGAGTAGGTACTTTAAAAAAAAAAAAAAAGGAAGAACATGGGGAAGTTAGAAAGTCCCTTCAGAGTCCCAGCCTCTCTTTGAGATAATCACTGTTAATTTGTTGTACACACTTTCAGAAGTCTTTCCGTGATTGGGTAGGTGGATGAATTTCTTTAAATGTAATCATGTTGTATGTACAGTTCACAGATGTTTTTTGAAA
Organism: Canis aureus; assembly: GCF_053574225.1. Lineage (NCBI taxonomy): Eukaryota > Metazoa > Chordata > Mammalia > Carnivora > Canidae > Canis > Canis aureus. The sequence continues at coordinate 108,972,727 of NC_135649.1, forward strand.
TAAATAATGTATGTTTGACATCTTTACATGTAAGTCACATAGGTCAAACTTCTACTTTTAATGTCAAGATAATATTCCATGGCATGATTCTAGCATAACCAGTTCACTCGGAGCAATGCTGCGAAGAGCAGCCTAGGACAATGATCTGTAGACAGGGCTACCCATACCCTGGGGGGCCATAGATACTCCCAGGCCATGGATAGTGCTTCATTTCTTATATGCTCTTTCTTCAAACTCCTCTCCTGGGAGAGACCCACTGGCAGGCTGCTTCTCCCTTTCCCTTCCCCTTTGCCAGTGACCTGCTCTCCGCTTACACAGCATAGCCAATCTCTTGCCCACTCCACAGGTATGCAAACCTCTGGTGCAAACTGAGAGACACTTTCAGGATTGGCATGGTACTTGAGAAATTGAGTGATTTTATTGACTGGACAAAAAAAATCCATTTACAAGTTGGTTGGTTTGTAAGTCTTTGCTTCTTACAAAATTGAAGGAGACCCACTGAGTTGTTCATTGATAGATTGTTCAAAATAGTTCTTGGTGATGCTAGACCACAGTCTGATTTTTGCCGTATAATTTGGAAAGGGTTCAATGAATTGAATAACATTTTGATAACAAAATTCTTTCCATTCTCATATACTTCTATTTATGTGAACAAAGTTTCTTGACACATCAATAGAAAGAAAAATAGGAATAGAATCAATACCAAGCCATGGCATTCTCATGTTAATAATCACACATGTGTGCATAAAGTTATTTGGAGGGAAAGCCCAATAAGATTCTCCTCTTTTATGCTGACAGGTTATCAGAATGTATGGTTGTGTGTATACATATGCTTCTATCATTTATGTACTACTAATAATTGTCAGGTAACTCCTTCCAGAAGAAAATTCATTTTTACACTTAGAGCCTTATGATCACAGGAAATTAAGAAATCATAAATTTCTATTTATATACATGTTTTTATGTATGTTTTTATGTTTTATAGAAAAAGATAATGAATGAAAGACAAAATTAACAAAAGCAGAAAGATAAATTACATTAGAGTAAAATCCAGCAATATGACAGAAATATGAATTCAGAGAGAGAAAGGGGTAGAATTTCCAACTGCTAAAGAAAAGCTTATTTGTGATTTAAAAAGTTTTTTTTATTTTATTTATTTATGAGAGACAGAGAGAGAGAGAGGCAGATACAGGCAGAGGGAGAAGCAAGCTCTTTGGGGAGCTGATGCGGGACTCAGTCCTGGGACTCCAGGATCATGCCCTGAGCCGAAGACAAGTGCTCAACCACTGAGCCACCCAGGTGTCCCATATTTGTGATTTTTTTAAAAGACTTGTTTATTTTATTTGAGAGAGAGTGAGAGATGCAGGGGGGGAGGGGCACAGGAGAGGGAGAGAGGATCTCAAGCAGACTCCACCCTGAGCACAGAGCCCGTCATGAGACTTGATCTCACAACCCTGAGATCATGACCCTGAGATCACGACCGGAGCTGAAACCAAGAGTCGGATGCCTGACTGTGCCACACAAGCACTCCAGCTTATTCATGATTTTTTAAGACAGATGACAGTGGGGCAGCCCCGGTGGCTCAGTGGTTTAGTGGTGCCTTCATCCTGGGGTGTGATCCTGGAGACCAGAGATCGAGTCCCATGTCGGGCTCCCTGCATGGAGCCTGCTTCTCCCTCTGCCTGTGTCTCTGCCTCTCTCTCTGTCATGAGTAAATAAATAAAATCTTTAAAAAAAAGATGGATGACAATGGTTGTTAAACTACTGTGGCATTCAAGTATATTTTGAATATATTTAAGAGAGCAATATAATAGTTATATTTTAAAATATAGCAGAAATTACATCTTTTGTGACCAAAACATGTCAAATTTTAGATGTCAACTTAAGATGTGTAAGGGGCACATGGGTTTTCAAAATTATTTTAGGCACACTGGTAAAACAGTTTGAAGACCACTGGCCTCATAAATATATCACTCTACACTTACATAAACAATCCTGTGGATCGGTTTCTAGAAGTGGACTATCTGAAAGTGTATACACTGACGTTTTGTGATAGGTGTTGCCAAATGGCATTATGAAAAGGCTGTGCTAATTTACATTTCTGCAATAATAGCATAACCACTATTTCCAATAAGTACATTATTTCCTAAATTGTTTTGCATAATGAAGTCAGACCTGTAGTAAGCAGCTTTTAAAGGAATGCAGATCTGGAAAGTGACTGACTTTTCCCCCACTGTTTGTTGCCTGTTATCAGTTCCTGTGAAGCACTCTACCTCTCTTCGGTGCCATACTTCTGGAAGGCATGCCCCCTTCCCTTACCTCTTCTCCAGATCTAAATTAGGTGCCCATGCTATCATTGCTAACTTCATCTTTTACCTTTCTTTCATAGTAGCTAGCAGAATTTGTAATTAAATATATAAAAGTCTATTTCTCTTGGGGGCTCTAAGCTCTGTGAGGCAGGGACTGTGGCTATTTTGTTCATCCCATATCCCCCCAATGCCTAGCCCAAAGTCTGGGGTGTAGGGCTCACTCAGTAAATATGTACAGAATGAATGGATGAGCATAAATCAGAAGAAATGCCAATACCATGATATAGAGTCATGGTAGAGATCTTCGTTGCCACTAGTCACATGTGCCTATTTACATTTATTTAAATAATCACGCTTAGCCATATTCCATGTGCTCAGTAGCCACATGGGACCAGTGGCTACCATACTGGACGGTACAGATACAGCAAGTTATCATCATCACAGAAAGTTTGAGTGGATAGTGCTATCAGAGAGTGACTGTACTTTCATTCTCCTAACTATAGCCATGCCTGGCACACAGTAGATCCTTAATAAACATTTGATTAACTGAATGAGCAAATAAATTCTGTATCTCCCTCTCTTACTCTTCAGCTTCAAGTTTCTATGTAAGTTACTTTGTACTGAAAAGCTGAAGGGCCTGGCTTAATTTGCCTAATATCTTACATTTATTGCCAACAATTTCCTTAAAGAAACCTAGTCCCTTTCTCTATCCATTTAAAAACACAGTGGAATAAATATTTTTTTAGGTAGGCTCCACACTGGGTATGAGCCTAACCTGGGACCTGAACTCATGACCCTGAGATCAAGAGCTGAGCCTAGATCAAGAGTCAGGTGTATAACTGACTGAGCCACACAGGCACCCCCCAAAACACTTTGGAGTAGAATAGAACAAAAGCAGCTTATTATCAGAGCATAGAGGGGTTTCTTTACATACACAACATTATATTCCTAGTATCTTTTCCTGTTCTTGATGTGGAAACAGTTCTCAGAATCAGTTAAATGAGAGGTAAGGTGAAATGTTCCTGCTGTCTGTTCCATGCTCTATAGTGGAAGGAATGCCACAGACATGAATCCGAACATGGGCTCTGTCACTTTCTGCTGTGACCTTGACCGAGTTTGCTAACCTTTGACCCTCTGTCTCTCTCCCTTTATGAAAACGAGTAGCCTGCTCAGCATGGGGTTTATGCAGGTTAAATGCATGTGTGGAGTATGGACTAGCAAGCTGGCCCAACAGTAGCTCAGACCTGTTTACTCTCGGTGCTTGTGTTGTGCACGATTGGCACCTGGATTACAAATGAAAACACAGCAGTTAATCTGCTATGTCCTTCCACATTTTGGAGGGCTTATTTTCCCATAGAATCTAATCTTTGCTCAAGTAAGAATTTTTCAGTTGGTACCTCAGCTAACACAGGTGTTCATTTGACCCCTACTAAAGGGCCCATCTTTGTCGTCTGCACAGATTTGCCACACTAGTCACATGGTTTCTGTGCAGAATGAGACTTCCTGTCTAGACTGCCCTGAGATGCTTCTTCACTGTGGAGAAGGGACCTACAGCCCTGTGGGGTTAGGCTTTTCTCATCTTTAATCTGAAAGAAAAAGCGAGAAAGAGAGAGAAGGAAGGAAGGAGGGAAAGAAGGAGGGAAGGAAGGTAGAAAGGAAGGAAGCAAGGAAAGAAGGAAGTTTGTTTTTTTCTTGTAATGTAGCCTTGCCCTTAGATCTCTGTTCTTAAATCCCACAGCTCCATCAATGGTATATGAAAACAAAATTATACCTGATGATTTGAAAGAGTTTTCATATAATTTCTCATTTACAGAAGAATAACCCTGCAAAGCTGATAGCACAGATAATTCTCCCATTTTCTCCCCCTGGTGGAAAAACTGAAGCCCAGAAAGGTTTTTTGCTCATGTATTCAATAATCATTTATTAGACACCCACCGCAAGCCAGGAATGTTAGGCCTGCGAGAAACACAGATGAAAGCCATAGCTTCTTTCCTAGCTGCTGAGGAGACAGATGAGTCAATGAGGAATGTCAGGCAGGGAGCTGAATGCTGAGATTGGGGTGTGGGTGAGTAGGGGAGCCCCCAAACCAGGCTTAAGGGTATAGTCTGGCTCCTTGGAAGACGTCTTGGTTGCTAAGCAAAGCCTTGATAGCCCCAGGGAAGAGGAGGCAAGGGGAGGGCAGGGGAGGAAAGGAAGTCACACAAGGGACAGGACAGTAGTGGGCACCAGCCATACCGTGAGGGCCCTGGCCGTGCTCAGTCACCAGGATTTCCTGGGAACTTGGGAAGAATTTTAAGCAGAGGAGGACGACATCCTCTGATCTTCACCTCACACATGTCTCTAGGGGCTGCCCATGGGGTGGTACCAAGTTGGGAGTGAGAAATCCATTATAGCCCTTCTAGGCCTGTAGTCTGCAAGGAGCACTGCCAGCTGTAATGATCCTTGATGGTGACGTGGAGGAGAAGGGATGGCTTCCAGAGATACTGGGAGGTGGCAACATTGCCACGCTTCAGCTGTAGGAAACTTCTGCGCTAGGGCTCTTGCTCCAGTCCAGAGCAGTGAGCCCCAAGGAATAAACAGCCATTTAAGAGCTTGCAAGCAGTTCCTTCAGTGACAGAAGGCATGTCCCAGACTTTTAACTCTTTCTCTTCTGTGCTCTCAGTGAATGTGTTTTAGGTCACCTGTGGTCACTGGTACCATCCCTCCCATCCGTGGAAAATAAGCCTACATTTTCTAATTGAACTAAATAGGCTATGACTGCAGTTGATGGAAAATGGGCAACTGTGTGTGCCACGAAGAGTCAAACGCCCTTTCCAGGCTGGCTCCGCGTCCAACATAAATTATCCCCGTATGTCTGCAGAGGGGTTCGTCTTTCAAGTATGAGAAAAGCCAAGAACCTCTCATCCTTATGAAACTCACTTTGAAAAAAATACCCAACATTTGCCAGTTCAATCGTTTTGGATTGGCTTGTGAGCATTAAAACCATTTTTTACTAAGGAAAAATCCCCAGCCAGGCTGAGAAAGCTTATATCAAGTTTCAGCCTGATTCATTTCAAAAACCATCGTGAAACTCGGGACATTTTCTTCACACCACAATGAGTTAGTCATGGAAAGTCTGCCTTCATGTCAGCTAGCACGGCTGCAGTCACGAGAGCACGCTCAGTGCCACCGACAGTTTCTGCTGCCGGGTGGCAAAGTCCCCCCTCCACTGTTAGAAAGCAGAAGCACGCCGCAGTTGGGGCTCTGAGCCTCCCTCTTCAGCAGGTGACCTCTCTTCTTTCTGGAAGTTGAGCTTTGCTGTCGTGTGTCCAAAAAGTGCTTTTTACAAGCCTCACCTGGAAAGTTCAACGCAGCTGGGTATGCATGCAGAGGTCAAAAGAGGGGCTCCCCCTGCAGGACTCTGGCCATCCTCTTCTTGAGTGACAGGGACCAAGCAGTCCTGTCGGCCATCTGTCAATCTGTTGAGGAGATGCTGGCGAAGCGTGGCCAGCCTTCAACATGTCCGGATGTTTTTAGTGTAGACCTGAGCCAGTAAAATGAAGCGGGCCAGCCAAGCATCCTCTGCAGCCGCGCACAGGGTGCTGCCTTCCACCCTGGGTGGCCACCTCATGTCCCGGTAGCGGGCGCCTCTGGAGGCGGCGCTCCTGGAATCAGAGTTTCTTCTTGGGATGGGTTATTCATCTGTCGGCTAGTTCATTTGTTCACCTGTTCCTTCATTCACAGAATATTAAGCACATTTTTCCCGGGAATGTGCTAGACTTTGAGAGCACAAAGATGGGTTTCTGTCCTCCTGGGGTCAGGATCTAAGCTTGGAAGACACATGCCGTGCCTCTGAGTCATTCTGAAAGGGTAATTTATTATGGACAACCTCGTATGTTGTCACACCCTCAACAACGCCCAGGTGGACTTCGTTATTTTAGTGGGCCCTGGGAGCTGGGCGGGGAGCATAGATGGAGTCCTCCCTGGAGCCCTGCAGAAGTTTCCTGGGTGTGACCTTGTGTGTCCCTACACACCAGTGGCCATGCTGAGTCCATGCGGCGGGGCGAGGGGGGCTGAGGCCGTGCCATCCACTCCCCTTGCTCCCCACACCCCGCTTCCACCCCACTCCGCCAGCTAGGTCACCTCACGGCCACCTTCTCCCACTGCAGCCTTTTCTGACTCGTCACCGATCCCCCGAGCCTTCGGGCGCCACTTTGATCAGCTGCTTGGGCGCCTCTGTGGCCCCACACACCAGGTCAGCACTGCCCAGCCTGGCCTGGGAGGAGCCCTCTGCTGCTGAGCCCTACTCCCAACTGCTGGCCTGGGCAGGCCGTCCCCTCAGCAGCCCCGGAACACCCTGCCACTCCCCTGGTGGTGGTGCCCTGGAGCCCTCTCGTCGCTGCTCAGTCCAAGCCTTCCTGCTCCCTGCCTGCCCCTAGCCTCTGCCAGAGCAGTGCTTCTCTACGTGGTGGCTTGCTAATGTCACTGGGGAAGACTGAAAAACTGCTTTGCCCAGGCTACACCCCCAAAAATTCTATCCTCACAGAGGGACCCAGGCATGAGTCATTTTTTTTTTAATTGTCCAGGTGATTTCACTGTGCAGCCACGGTGGAGAACCAGAGTGAATTAGCCTTTAACTGTTCACTGCTTCACCCTCCTTCACCCTGCTCATCTTTGGCCTCCAGAGCTTATTTCCGTTTCCAGGACAGAGTCCTGGTACAGGCGGGCCCTCTCAGCCCCTGGTAGTGTCCAACCAAGGCCCTTAGCAGCAGCTCGATTGCTAGAACGTTTAATGGCCTTCTCCATCACCTCCTCTGCATCTGCTCCTCTCTTCTCCCCCAGGCTCCCCTGGCCCCGTGTGCCTCCTGTGCCCTATACCCAGCCCCCACCCTCCAGGAGACCTCCCTGTCCTGGGCCTTCTTCCCTTCTCCCTGTTGGGGAGCCACATGGAGAACTTGCTAAACTCGTATGTAGCGTGCACACAAGAATATCTGTGTAACACCTTTCTATTAACAAAAAGAGGAGGAATGATTGGGGAACTAATTATCCAACAATAGGGGGTTGATTCAATAAATCATGAATTGCAGCGCAACAGAAGATTATGCAACCATCAAAATATTTACAGAGAACTCTTGGAGTCATGGCATATGATGTTAGGTGAAATAAGCTGAATTCAGTTCTCCATATAGTGTGAACTGGACTATCTACTTTTAGAAAAAGAACCTGAAGGGTTATATATATATACTGAAACACTAATAGTGGCCATCTCAGTGTGGTAAGGTTATACTTGACTGTCCTTTGTTATAATTTTATGTTTTTCCTAAAACAATTGTACTTTAAGCATGTACTCCTTTTGTAATCAGAGAAAAAGTGATTCAAAAACTAATTGGGGAGACATTAATATAAGATGATGACCTAGGGCATCAAATGAAGTGTATAATGGGGAATTTTGATTTCAAACAGCATGGAGTTAGTAGAGGTAAGTCCCAGGGTGTGGCCACAAGAGGAACCTTTGAGGAAAATAAGATTCTCTTAAAGGGAAGGCCCCTGAGAGGGTCAGGCCAGTGAGCTGGCTCTCAAGAGGCCCACATAACTATGGGGGTCTTGGCCTGGGCACAAGGTGTGTGAGCCGACTGGCAAGGTGGGGCTTTTCGGGAGCCTCGCATTGGTCTTAGGTACTGATTGGCTCCCCTGTGGCCTCAGAGCACCACTGATACTTTTCTTTGTTGTCTCTGCAGATAGTTAACCTTTGGTTATACTTCCCTTGCCCTGATAAGATGAGTTCATTGAATAATTATTCATTTACCAGGTGCTAGAATAAAGTCATATAATCTTGGGTATGATGTAATGGTTTGTGCTTGGTTTTGTCTTCCACTAAAGGAAGTAGCCTGCAGACAACACCTGCCTATTCATTAATAGAATAAAGCTGACCATCACACAGCCAGACCACTTACTATAACCACCAAGAAAAGAGCTCTCCCTAAAATAAGGAGGGAAAAAAACACACCTAGTTTTAATCTTTTCTGTCCTGAGCCCCCATATTTGCACTTATAGCAGTTATGGTGCTTTCAGCTGTGAATAAAGGATATCTGATTAAAATTGGCTACAATAACAGAAGGTTATTAATTTTACATAGCAAGAAATCCGAGCACTAGATGATTCCAGGGTCAGTGGGTGGCTCATTGGGGTTGTCAGTCATCCAAAGTCTTTCTATTCTTCTCTACCATCCTCAAAATCTCCAAGAGCATTGCCCTTGTCTGCCTTCATGGCCATAAGATGACTACCACAGGGTGTGCCTGGGTGGCTCAGTCAGTCAAGTGGCCAACTCTTGGTTTCAGCTCAGGTCATGATTTCAGAGTGGTGAGCCCTGCATCAGGCTCCGTACTAAATGGGGAGTCGGTTTGTGGATTCTCTCTCTCCCTCTGCCTCTGTGCCTTCTCCCTGCCACCCACCCCTACTTATGCTCTCTCTCTCTCTCTCTAAAATAAATAAATAAATCTTTTTAAAAAATGGCTGCCACAGTTCCAGGCAACCTGTCCATGCACAACAGCATCCCAAGCAGGAAAGACGAAAGGGCTGCATATAAATGGCCTTCTCCTCACTTCCTTTCAACAGAGACTGTAGACTTCCCCTTTCCCCTTCAGTAATTCAAATTGGGCTATGTAGCCACCTGTAGATGAATCACAGGCAAAGAGGAGCAGGATTGGTGTCATTGGCTCAGACTAAACATGGTTCCTGAAACAAAACTGGGGCTCCATTAAAAGGAGAATGGGAAATGGTTTGGGAAGGCAGTGCCTGGCATGGCATATGAAATACGACCTACTCGTCAGCAAGAGTTGGCATTCCCACAGTCACAAGCGATAATGGGTCTCTGTGTCAGCCTCTCTCTGCCAGCCATTCCTTTGTGCATCACATACACACATCTACACTGATTTGTAAACCCTCAGAACTAGATAGAATGAGGTGACCCCTTGACCTAACCATTTGTTGAAGAGGGTGGAAAAGTAAAGGTGGAGGCCTTCCTCCTGGACACATGTGAGGTACTGTTATGATCTGGCTGGATGATTCTATGTTCATCTGAGGCTCCCTGAGGGCAGAAGGTAGCCTGGGTATCTGGCCCCATGTGTAACACAGAGTAGCTGCTCAATCATAATGGAGTGAATGAGTGAGCAGATGGATGACCAAAGATCATGTCTCCATTGAGTGATACATCTCGAAGCAGAATGGTGCTGGGTTCTGGGAGTTATCTGGAGATGTAGAAGCTTGCTCTCCACCTCCAGGGAGTTTATAGTCTAACTAGGGTGATGGCCAGGCTGTGGCTGCACAACCAGAGGAGGAGCCTACCCTTTCATCTCTTTTGAAAATCAATGTTCAGCATTCACGTCCCATGACTATCATACCTTGTGATAACTGCTTTTTGTGTTGAGACCACAAGAATGTTTATCTAGCAAAATGAACTTGCATTTGTGGAAGAAAGAGGATTCCTCCTTTACCCCTTTTTCTGTAGCTTTTAAAGACTTACCGTGTTTATTGGATGACCAGAGGATGGAAATCACCTTCATAAATCCAGACGTGAAGGATGAGTATTAAGGAAACGAGGTGCTTGTGGCCTGTTGTAAGAATCTTTCCTCATGCCTATTATTGCTCTTAAATCTCTGTTTTACTTTTGTTTTAGACCTAGAAGGTTTTGACTCCGTGGTATCATCTACTGAGAAACTCAGCCACCCAACCACAAGCAGACCCAAAGCCACGGGGAGACGGCCCCCGTCCCAGTCCCTCACATCCGTAAGTGTCTACTCGCTTCTGCTGCTGCTGAAAAGCAGGGCAGGCTGGAGACTCCAGCCAAGGACTCCCCTGCGACTGGCTGATATGAGGACAAGCCAGAAGAGGGAGGCCAATGAGATACACTGCTGACCAAAAGTGATTGGAGAGTCTTCTGGAATCAAGCAGTATTTCTTTCCCTTGTTCTTTGCATATCTGCCAGTGAAGTGGGCACTACCTAGTCCCACTTTCCTTCTCTCTCCTTCCAGACTGATCCTTATTTGACCCTGAATGAAATTGGTAAGAAAAAAAATGTCATGTTTTATGGTGGGAGAGGAGAGCGAGGCTCGTTTGGTCTATAAGCAAAACTTTGCTAAAGAATGATCCACCACTTATACAGGTGCATGACAGTGGCCAAGCTTTTTTCTCCCAAAGCGCCATTATTGGCACCCCTCCATGGAACCCCACACATGCCTTTAGGAGATTGCTTGTAACATACAAGGTACGTGGTCATATAGAAGAGATAAGTCAGAACACTCCAGATAACCCACAGAAGTTTTTTGTTTGGGTCATTTTGAATAACTTCTTTCCTCACTGGAATCCTGTAACACATTTGTTGTACCAAATTTCAACAGTGAAATGCACAAAGAAGAAAGTAAGTGACCTGTGCCTGTAATCCTGCTTTCCAGAGCTAAGAACTGTTAACCACTTGCTGTCTATCTGTAGCTTTTATTTAAAATTCTATTTGTATATATAACGTTATTTCTTCCAAATGGGGTACATAGTACATGCCTTCCCCCCCTTTATTGTGCACCTTTCTCCCCAATCATTGCCCATTCTTCCATGATGTCACATTTAATGGCTGCCTAGCGTTCCAACCTGTGAGTGTATGAGAGTTTACCTAGTCAGTGCACTATTATTGGACACTAATGTTGCTTCTACTTCTTTATTATAAACACGGGAGTGAATGTCATTGGAGAAAAAATCTTGATGCATCCACAAGCAGTGTCTCTCTCTCCCTCTCTCTCTCTCTCTCTTTCTCTCTCTCTCTTTCTCTCTCTCTCTCTCTCTCTCTCTCTCTCTTCTCCCCCTATCTCTATATAGCACATTGTCTTGTCCTTGCTGGGAATGCAGGTCTAAGGCCTTATGACCTTCATTCACCCAGATACATCAAGGAATTAACCTTTTGCAGGTTTTCCAGAACATTTTTCTACTTCCGCCTCATCACTGATCCCCCCCCGAAGAGGTCCTCATTTAGAAGAAAAAGAATGCCACTTCCTTTGAACCTCTTCTCTCATTTCTGTTGAGTTTGGGGGTGTGGTTTGAATCATGCTATTTTTCCTCTTTGTATGAAACAAACCTCACTATGTGTTGATACCTTTTTTGGAAGAAAGACTTGACAAAGTGGCTTACTTTTTCACTCTTTATTTAGAGTTCTGTGTCACTACCATCTTTCCTCTCCCTACACCCTCCCCAACATGCCTCTCTCACACACAACCTATTTAATTTCTTCTTAGTCTCTCTAAGTGTTTGATCCTACCTCCCACATCTTCTCTATAAATCCTTCTTCAGTTTTGTTTTTCCTCCAAATTCTTCCCAACTTTTCAAGATCTAGAGGGCCTTGAGGCATCCAGAATTAAATACAGAGAAAGCCAATTTACCATCCCCCACCCCACCCTTGATTCATACATCCCATGCCTGGGGATTTGTGTATATCTGGGGAACCGCATAAAGGCACCTCATCTTCACTTGCTCTTAGCCTACACCTTTGGTCATTCACTCATTCAGCTAATATTTATAGGCATTTATGGCATGCGGACTCAGCTCTGAGCCAGGTGCCAAGGAGTGAGCCGTACCTGGTCCCTGCCCATGGGAAGCTTATGGCACTGTGACTCAAAGTTGGGCATTTTATGTGGAACGATTTCATTCGTAGACCTAAAATAACAGGATACATTTGTGCTTTAAAGAAGTATAATTACTCTCTTCTGTTTGTTCCCACCCATCCCCACATGGCTGTGTCCTTTGAATTTGTATTTGCTCTTCCTCCATTTAGCGCCCATAGGTTTTTCATAGCAAAATGGGATCGTGGATATGGACCTATTCCTAACAGGCCACTCCAGGGAATGACTGGGCAAAGGCACCTGTCAGAATTCCCCAGCCTGGGGCCTCTCATCCTAGTCTGAGCTATTTATGTTTATTGAATTCATAGAGCAAGCTTTGATTGGCAGCTCATGAACTGTAGGTTACACAGGAGGAAGCTGGCTTTTTGAATAAAATCTCAAAGCGAGGGGATACAGGCATTGCAAGGTGGTTAAGCAGTTAAGCTTAGATTAATAAGAAAGCTTAGTTGGAGGTATTATTCTAGGTAATTGGATTTTCAGATAAAACAAAGATTAACAAATAAGACCTTTTAGTTTTAAAACTTTGCTTACAAATCCCTAGATATATTAGTTTTCTGCCTTAGAAAATCGAGTAAACAGAATAAAATAAATATGGTGTGATGTAGGCATTATTTTTCTGTAATGACACCAGTGATGATTCTAAATGGAACATTTTTCCCACCACCAGGGTAGACAGCAGAGAGCTGCGGCTAAATACGAGCTCACCCAAAGAGATCTCTGGAAGATGCTTTGTTTAAAAAAGATCCCTTGCCATGGGAACTCTTATTTTCATTTGCTTTATCCTGAAATAGCGAAATTCTAGCACAGGAGTCATTTATATCCAAGTGAACTCCAGTGAGTTGGTTTACATTCATCCAGCCTTTTGATATTCACAGTGAGGCAGAAAGGGTAGGAGTATTATCCCCATATTTTACCAAAAGATGCTGTCATTCTGTACATATAGCTTAGTGAAAATAGAATCTACAACAGATGTAGATTGTCCATGGCAATGAGGGTGAAGATTTAGCAGTTGGTCCCACAATTAGAGGTGAGCTTGCCCTCTGGCAGGCAGGGGTGTGCCCTGGAGCTGCAGAAATGCTCCTCCCTGGCCTGCAGGCCTGTGACCTCCTGCCCCCTGAATGGTTTCCTCTCAGATAAGTTCTTGCAGGCACTTCACTATGCCTTAGATCTCGTGGTCCTGGAAAATGATCCAAAGGGAATGGAAGAAAGGCAGGTTGGAGGCAGCCTCGTCTTGCCCTGTGTCCCTCCCCACTGGATTGTCAGCCTTGCAAGAGCAGGGACCGTGTTCGGCATGTCATCTAAGTTCAGCACCAAGCTCAGTGCTTAGTACACAGTAGCAAATGTTCACAGAAAGAAGGGAGGCTCCGAAGGATGGAGGGAGCAGGAAGGGCTGGGTGATGCAGGCCTGCACAGGTGACATGACCGACGGGCATCAGTGCAAAGATCTCATGGAAAGATCCCTGCTGTAGGAAATCTTGCTTCCTAATCCCAGTTCTGCCACTATCTTTAGTGCACAGATAATAGCACCCTTTCTGCCTCTCGAGGTTATAATGAGCAAACAAAACAGTAATATCGAGTGCTTTGAAAAGCATACAGCATTATGTTAACAAAAGCTATGTCAGCTAAGGTGTAATTCTGACAAAAGCGTTTTCTTTTGGCTTTATCCAGTCTTCCCTTTCAAGCCCTGATATCTTTGACTCCCCAAGTCCCGAAGAAGATAAAGAGGAACACGTTTCGCTTGCACACAGAGGAGTGGAAGCATCAAAGAAAACTTCAAAGACTGTTACCATATCCCAAGTGAGTGACCAGCCACGGCAAGGGGGTCCTGACAGCACGGACCCCTCCCTGCCTTTATGCGTACGCTCTGACGAGGAGTTACAAACCAAACAAGGATCAACAGATGTTGTAGTCAGGCTGCTATAAAAGAGAGCCCTAGATGGGGTGGCTTAGAGACAACAGAAATTTCTTTCTCACGTTTCTGGAGGCTGGAAGTCTGAGATCAGAGTGTCAGCACGGTCAGGTTCCAGTGAGGGCCCTCGTCAGGGTTGCAGACCACTGACTTCTCATTATAGCCTCATGTGGTGGAGAGAGGGTGAGGGAGCTCTCTGAGGTCTCTTTTCTAAGGGCACTAATTCTGTTCACGCGGGTTGCACCCTTATGACCCGATCGCCTCCCAAAGGCCCCACCTCCTAATACCATCACCACAGCGGGGCAGGATTTCCATGTCTGAACTTGGGGCAGGGTGGGGGGGCACAGACAGTCCAGTGCAACAGAGAATGCAAGGTTTTGTCACCCTTCAGTAACAGTTATTGCTTTAGTCCCCAAATCCCTGAAGCGTGTTTCAAAGTCCCTAAAATTGGACAGTCTCTCTGAGATAGAGGTTTCGTTGTTGATTTTCCAAGTTTTCTCTTGTGGTTTGATCTCTTCTTCATACCATCGGCCACACATAAACGTATACTCTCACACACCAACGTCACTGTCACCACCGTCACCAGAGCAGCTTGAAGAAGGAATGCACCACATACATCAAATGCTGTGCACCCTACCCACACGTCTAGGCTTTTGTGTTCAAAAGTGATGGTGTCACAGATTATGTTGAGGCAGCACACGACTTTGAATAACTAGTGGGGGGTCCCTTAAAGAAAAGCTGATTTGGGTTCATTTATTACAATAAATTTAGAGTCTAAAAGCATTTCTGTTTCATTGCATGCCCAGGAAATGGTATAGCTATTTTAAATCGCTGGCTTGTGAGAAACAAAGAAGACAGTGGGTAGCAACTGTGTGTGGCTCTTGAAGGACACCCTGTACTAATCCTGTTCACCCTCTGAATGAACAGGACTAGTGTTCTCATGCTAAGGGAACCCAGTCAATTGGAATTATTTTCCATACACATTAGCAACTGCTTTCTGCCTAACAGCAGAAAATTGCAGTCATTTTTTTAAGACACTTGAACCGGGAATTAACACAAAGAAATCACAGGGTGTGTGGGATTTTCCTTCTCGCAGATTTAAGAATTTACACATATGTCTAGATTTTCTTAAAAACCCGGGCTAAAGTAAGCAAAACTGTGATCCTCTAAAACACATCAATGGTAGTTATTCACAAAACTGAAGCATTCTTCCTTTATGAAAGGATTCCATTTACAGAAATTGGGCTTAGCCTCGGTTTCTGATGAGCATAGGTATGCCTACCGCTGCATGCTCTCTGCCTTCCCCGGGGTGTCTCTGGGGTGACACCTGCTGGTGGGCCGTGGCTCTTCGGGTTTCAGATTCTCACAATTCCGTCCCAGTAGTCTTATTTCCTTTCCTGGAAGTTGTCATGTCGTGTTGTCTATTGCTTCTATAAATTCCACCTGAACTAATCCGGTCAGGGTGTATGGTGGCTGATGCTCTGCGAGGGCTCGCGAAGGTTCTTGTCAGCTGCAGTGGGCTGAGAGAGTTGCTTGGGAAGTGCTGAAGGAAGCGTTGGTTGAAGAGTTGTCTGGAAGTCAGTCTGTGAGGAGGACGTTGGTCGGTTGGAAGAGGCATGGGAGGATGCAAGCTGGGAAGTGGGGAGAAGTATGAGCCCAGGAACAGGCAGGAAGCCGAGAAAATAAAAGAAGCCAAGAATATGATGACAGGAAAGCATGACTGGTCACGCTCAGGCAGCCAGTCGTGGTATGGGGCTCGAGGGTCCAGCCGGCAGGGCAGAGGATTGAAGCCCAGGCCTGCCCGTTATTAGCAGTGAGACTTGGGGAATTTGCTGACCACGTGCCTAAGCCTCAGTTTCCTGCTTTGTCAGAAGCGTACGCCGGCTGATCCTTGGCATCTAGCCGACGGCCGGCATGCGACCGGAGCTCCATAAATGTCACTCCCTCTTCCCTCTTACTACAACTCCTACAGCAGTAAGCACAGGACAGCAGATCGCCGTGCCTGGCAGCAGAAAGCGCTTTTCCTCAATGGTAACTTGGCAGAGAAAAGGCGGGCAGAGAGGCTGGGAACGATGGCCCATCTGCTTCTGGCTCACTGTGCCCAGTCTCTCCCTCTAGCACAGCCGGAATCCGCACTCTCCTCCTCCCCGTGCCAGCCAGGCCCCTTCTTGGCTCTTGCCCTGGGCACCTGCTGCTGGAGGAGTCCCAGCTGTGTGCCGGGCTCCACCAGCAGCCTCAACTTCCCCGTCGCTCAGCCCCTCAGCTCCCAGCATCCTATCTGCTGCTTGCCCTCCTCCCCACCTGCCCTAGGTCTCGGGATCTCCCCTGCCCCGGGGTGGCCCTGCTCCCCTCTTCCTTCCCGCTCCCTGTGCCCTCCCGGCCTCGGCCGGGCCGCTCCTCCATCAGGCCTCCTCCGCCTCCAGCCTGGCCTGCTGCTGGTCTTTCCCCAAGGATATCATCCAGCTCGGCGTCTCCCATCTTTGAAAGCACACAGAACCCTTGCATGATTGCGCCTCCTCCCGAGGCTTCTCCGTGAACGCTCTCTTGCTCCCATCTTCCATCTTCAGCCAGGGTTTCTGAAAAGAGAGTCCTCAACGTGCAGGCCGCACGCTTCCCCTCCTGTCCAGGTGCTGACCCGCCGTGAGCAGGCCTCGGTCTCCTGTGCTGCATCAAATGGCCCCCAGCCCCTGTTTTCCTCTCAGCACCCTTGACCCACTTATCCAACCCTTCTTTTCCTTCTGGAAACCCCTCAGGTCTTCTGGTCTTGCTTCATCTCCTCGCGCGGTGCTGTCGCGGTCCCCAATGGCTCTCACTTCTCTTCCCACCCCGTCAATTCAGGGAGCCCCCAGGTCCCGCCACGGGCCTCTTCTCCCCAGCTTCGGGGTTATTCACCCCCACGGTGCCACTTCCTCGAGGGATTTCTCTGGCCCAGCTTACATTTTATTCCTTGGCTCTGCCCCCTGGACACATCCCCCTTGGCTCTCCCTCGGGCTCCCGAAACTCAGTGTATCAAACTGTCCTCCGGGCCTTGGGGCTGTTCCTCCTGCCGTGAAAGGTACAACCTCCACGCCTGCTCCCTCCGTCCCCACCCGTGGCCCTGCAGCCTGTCTGGAGCCACATCTGCGGGGTGTCTGCTCCCTGAGGCCAGGCACCCCATCTCTCGTTGGAAGAGCCTGCCTTCGCCACATCTCTCAGAGCTATCCCTGCTCTGTTCCCTTGGCCACCATCTGTCAAAGCCCCACCATTCCTAGCTTTCATTGTAGGAGAACCTCCCAGCAATCCTGTCAGCCTCCAGGCCCTGCTGCAGCCAGAGTCGTCATTAGCTTTGTGCAGGATGCTTTCACCCCATCCCACAAGCCTGCTCTGCCTCCCCAGCCTGAGCCCCCCACCCTGTGCTGTCCTTGCTGCCGAGTGCCCGCTTGCCATGTGTCTCATGCCTTTGCCGAGCCCATTCCCTCCTCCTAGAACCTTTCTTTCTGGTCACCCTTGCTTTTCTGGCCGCCTCCTCATCCTCCTCCAGGATGGGACTGTCAGCAGCACCCTGCCGCCTTCCCTCGGGGACAGTCGGTCCCTTTTGTGTACTTCTGTGGCTCTCTGTGCTTCCCGCCCTGTGTGCAGAACCCCCACGGCTGCAGTGTGTCGGCTAGTCTGTCCTCACCTTCCTGTGTTCTGAGCTCTTGGGAGCTAGGAAAATGCTTTGCTCACTTCAGAGTTTGCAGAGCCTAGCAAGCAGGTGGGCCTCCAGACTTGTACATTCAACCAGCTAGGGACTACCTGTCCAGGTGGGTGGTCACATTTAAAACACACAGGAGGAGGCACTTGAAGCGAGGAGGCCTGTGCCAGGTAGGCCTCTGGGGGCTCATGGGTGAAGGGATGAGTGACAAGTGTGTATCGAGAGGTGAGTACAAGGATGTAGATGGAGGACTTCCTTGAACATGAATCCCTGGCCTGAATCCTCCCTGCCTTCCCTCATCACAGGTGTCCGACAACAAAGCATCCCTGCCACCCAAGCCAGGGACCA
The DNA here is from genome assembly GCF_053574225.1 of Canis aureus. NCBI lineage: Eukaryota > Metazoa > Chordata > Mammalia > Carnivora > Canidae > Canis > Canis aureus. The sequence goes on from NC_135649.1 coordinate 108,990,607, forward strand.
TGGCTGCAGGTGGTGGTGGCGGGCCAGCCCCTCTGTCCTCGGCAACATCCTCCCCCCTGTCATCCTCTTTGGGAACAGCAGGACACAGAGCCAACTCCCCGTCTCTGTTTGGCTCGGAAGGAAAACCAAAGATGGAGCCTGCGGCCAGCAGCCAGGCGGCCGTGGAGGAGCTAAGGACGCAGGTCCGCGAGCTGAGGAGCATCATTGAGACCATGAAGGACCAGCAGAAGTGAGTGTCTGGGGCCCAAGTTGCTCTCCACTGGGCCAGGGCCTCATTCTGCAAGCCTGGGTCCCCCACCTGCCCAAGTGTGTGGCCCGCTTCCCCAGGGTGGTGGCAGCAGGTAGGGGATGGGCTTGAACCTGAGAGGCTTCGTGCCACGCAGCTCCTTGTGTCAACCAGGTCTGCTGCATACAGGGAGGGCACGGGCTGGCCACCGGGTACACAGCAGTCACTTACCAGGACTAATGCACTCGGCAGGCTGCTAAAAAGAAAGATCTTTAAATCCCCATAAAATACGGTATGCATGTATACCACTTCTTAATAAGCCCAACAGCCACCTTTTCCTGTAGCACCAGAAAAATTGCAATTTCTTCAGTTAACTGTCTGATGAAATAATTGGCTTGCATTTAGAATCTTTAAACCCAAGACTTTATATTCAGCAAGATGTTCTCCCCATGAGACTCGGGGCTCTCTCCATGCATGCCTGCACACGCTCTCCACATCCTTGGTCCTCAAGGAGCACTTAGATGAGGAGAAAGACCTGTAAAAAATAAACAGCACACGTAAATATTACCCGGGATACCGTATGCAGTGACAGAAACAGTGAAAGGGTTAGAAGTCGGAAAGTACTTAATCTGAGTAAACTGAGGCTCAGAGTTAAGGCATCAGTTAGCTCTTTCTTGGAGGAATTAGCAGGGGGAAGCGTCTATAGAGGTGTTTCCTGAATGGGATTTTGAAAAACGATGTAGAATCCACCGAGAGCAGAGCAGTGCAGTAGACGCAACAGTACGAGGAGGTTCGTGGGCACAGCCTGGTGGCTGGTGGCTCAGTACAGCCCTGGCGCCTGGCCTCCTGGATGGGGAGGTGCCCAGGGCAGTGGTGGGTGATGGGCCAGAGACCCGCCAGCACACCCTGGGAGCCTGTCTGCAGCTAGCTGAAGCCCTGGCACCTGCCTCCCTGCGCGGAGCTAGAGAGCCCTGGTGTGTTTTGGGGCCACGTACTTTGAGCAGTATTGTTGGGTTAAAAAAAAGCTGATTTCTTCTCTAAAGGACAGCTCAGCGCCTTCACTGTACATCAGGAAGATGGAGAGGATAATGTATGCTATTTTTTGGAAATGTGCCTTTTCTCTAGAGCACCCTAGGACAAGGGTTATGAGCAACTCACTTGGCACATTATGGCTCCGTTCAGGTTCTGCTTCACTCCAACTGGGAGGGGCCGTATGAAACTAGGCCCCCTGTTCTCACCCCCTACCTGGACAGTGCCCATCAAATAACTGTAGAATCAGCAGGATGGAGCTAGAGAGGCTCTCGGGGCCAGCCAGGCTGCCTCTCACTCGTCAAAGCCCCCAGCTCCTCTCTGGGTCTGCAGGTTACAGGTTTGGGTAACCACAGGCCCCATCCATGTCCGGATGGCACGTGTCTCCTGCCCAGTGAGCCCATGGCCCCAGTATATCCCAGAGCACTGGGTCTCAGCCTTCTGCAGAGGACCATTATTGGATCAGACTGGCCTGGATCCAGGTCTTCAGCCCTTTGGGCCCTCCGAGGGGTACCTGGAACGGCTGCAATGGCCTGTGCCTGCCTCAGAATGAAGACGCCCTGGTACTTTGAGGCCTCTCCACCCGGCACTCCTCCCCACTGTGCAGCCAGGGCATAGATGCCCACGATTGCCCTTCCCCAGCCCGTGTCTTCTTGAATCGACATGTCAGAGAGGTCCTGTCCCATGCCTGCCTCTCACAGCTGCCACGCCCGTGACCACGGGGTCCCTAAAACCTCTAGCCCAAGCTCTAAGCGTCCCCTCCCTCTCAGCCTTCAGCAGAAGTCCCTCTTGACTCCCCTCCTCCACACACAAGCTGCTTCTCACCTCCCTGCTCCTGCCCTAGCTCTTCCCCAGCAATCCCCCATCTTCCTTCCTCCTCGTGGGCTCCAGGCCCTTTTTTCACCAGTTCAAGACTTAGTGACTTTCTTTGCACTGGCTTCCCCAACTACGTCTTCCAATCTGTAGGACTCAAGGCTCTGCCTGCCATAGTCTTCCCTGAGTCATGCTTTCTGCTGAGGATCTCAGCTACTTGTTTCCTAAGCTCTAAGTAGTGCCTAGCTGAGATAGAGGTGCCTAGCATGGGCTTCAGTAAATACAGTAACGAATCACAACCGGTTAATGTCCAAGACCCCGGTGTGTTGACAGCAGGGTCAGGACACTAACCCATGTGCAGGGACCGTCACGGTGCTCATCTGAAGTGAGCAAATGTAGTATAACTTAGGCCATATTTATTATACTGTCTCTGCAGTCCTTGTGTTTTGATTTTCCAGTCCAGTTTGTAAAAATGTACATGGAAAATGGAACATCTGCTACCCTAAAATGGAGTACATTTCTCTGATCAGAGTGGCAATGGTAGCAGCATCCTAAGTAGAGAGTCCTGAGTTTGCAAGATGATTAATTTCGTTCCACTTCATTATTTAATGTTATAAAGGGCATTAGTTTGCATGTCCTAACTCATGTCTACCATCTCTGTGACATGATTACTGTATAGTTCAGCTATTTTAACTCCAAGATTTCAGGTATTACTATTTGTGAGATTTTGTGCGAATCTGTGAAAGCATAGCAGTAACCTTTTATTAATTTAAAACTGTGAAAGTGAAACATACATGGGGTGACAAAAATGTCTGCAGTGAGAATTATTATGTAAAAACATTTAAAGACCAGTGATCCTATAACAAAGGGCCAGCAAGAGGGAAGGCAACAGAATCTGAGCCTGGATACCTAGAATCTAGCCATCGGGCAAGTCAGGCCACTTCTCTGGACTCACCTTCCCCATCCTCTTTTAGGAGAAGCTTGGACCAATGGATTTCAAGGTCATTTCAGACCTTCTGTTTGATGGCCACAGATTGGGGGAGCCCAGAAATAATAGCAAGCCTCTCTGTCTGCAGTAAATGTCAAGCAATAACAATGCAAAGAAAGAACATAATGTTTTGTCCACATGTTTGTTGTAAAAGGCTCAGATGGATTTTGTGGTGATGAGAGGCTTCTTATCCCTTATTGGCGAAGTCCGGGCTTCTGTTTAATTTCATGGCCATTTGCTTTTCAGACGAGAGATTAAGCAGTTACTGTCAGAGTTGGATGAAGAGAAGAAAATCCGGCTTCGGTTGCAGGTGGGTCCCTCAGGGTCCTGCTGCCTCGTGAGAGGCTCAGTCAGGGGTGGGGACCGCCTCATGGCTTCATTTTGAAAGTAGATGATGGTTACTTCTCTGCAGATTCAGATGTGCTTCCCCTGGCAATTTTCTTAGAACTGTGTAGGCTCACTTCGCATCCTCTGCTGCGGTCCAGGAGGTCTTCGGAAAGGGAGCCAAGAGTGAATGTGACCCCAGTTGGGGTTCTCATTTGGAATTTATCTGAAACGTCTCCTCTCTGAAAAGTTCCCTCCGATTTCTAAAGGCCTCATTATAGTAACTGCCAGAGGGCATGGTGCTGGGGGTCTTCATTGCCAGCTGGCTTCTGTCATTGGAACTCCAAGGACCACAGCTGTCCACACTCAGCACTTGCTTTTCATCTCTTCTCCCCGAGGGCCGTGTCAGTCCTGCCAGGGCATCAGAGCCCTGTCCCCCTCCATCCCCTGAACCAACTCAGCCATTACCAAATGGCAGAGAACATGTGGGAGTTGCAAAAGGCCAAAGGCAGACTTTGAGCTTTCATCCAGTTGGTGTCCTTGGTGGTACCTGGGACCCATGCTTCCCATCACTTTGGGGGGCACTGAGAGACACCCCCTTGGGCCCGACCAGACACCACTGCCTTCCAACACCGCTAGGTGGTCCAGCCCATCGGGACAGCCCACTCTGCCCCCTGACCGGGACACTGGAACTCTTGCTGCTTTTGACAAATTTTGGCTACGGGTAGCCTGAGAAGGCACATCCCCACCATTTCCTAGCGCCGCGTGTCTGTGTGCCTGTGCTTTAGGTTTCTGTCACTCTGGCCTCGTTGTCCGCTCGTCATTCAGATGTCACTTCACCCATTCCACCTTGAAGAGTGTCAGGTTGATTATCATCTTTCATTCGACCAAGTTGATTATCTTTCAGCTTCTCTCAAAGCAGTGAATTCATTATGATTTTGTCCGGCTCTTGTTTTTCCTTTATAGATGGAAGTTAATGACATAAAGAAAACTCTTCAATCAAAATGAATACTTGATCAATGAAATGTCACATTATTCATCCTGAGTCCAAGACTCAAATTTTCCGCCCCAGCCAAAATAACCTTGTGCCAAAAGATTAAAGGTTTGCCTCCACACGTCCCTGTTTGAAAGATTAGCACAGAAGTCTTGATAGCACAACACAAATTCCATCCAAGAGGAGACTCTTCCCCCGGTATAATCCTGGGCACAGCACTGGTTGTGACTTAGAGCGAATTGTGCTAAAGGCTTTTTTACTGAGATCTCACGCGAAACGAAAACTCAGGCAGTTTAGTCCATAGTGGTACTATTTTGATGATATTTTCCATTAATAAAATGTAATTTCCGATTATTCGTTTACAAGCTTTATAATTTTATGATTTTTTTAATCGTGTTTTGTCACAGAGTCCCCCAGTGTCTGTATCACACATAGTCCAGAGCGAGCGTCCCATTCTTTTGCTTCAGGCAGAAAACTGCCTCGCTTTGTGTCCCCCCTAGGATTCTATTACATATGCAATTTTAGGTCCGACCCATCTCTTCCCCTGCCAGCTGACCCCGCCACCCTAAGATAAATTTTAGCTTATATATGATGGTATATTTACAAGAGAGAGAAAGAGAAAACCTGGTATTTGCAATGACCTGTGCCTTCTTTTTACCACCCTCTTGATTGGAGCTTTTGTGATGCAGCTACCATGATTCAAAGGAAAAACAAACAAAAAACAAAACACCTTTTTTTAAAAGCGACTTCTCAGAGTCCACTAGAGGCCACTGTCTTCGAAGCTTCTGTCACCTAGCCAAAGGTCCCAGGAGGAGACAGCTGTGAAGCTGGGCGTGCTCTGTGGTACCAGCTATTACGTCGAAGTCCTCCTAGTTGTAGGTTGTTCATGGAACTAGAAGTGTCACCCTTGCTTGATTTTTCATCAGCCAAGTTAAACCCCTGCTTCCTGTCCTTTGCACCTTTTGCGTGAACAGAATATGCATTATGAAAGCAAAAATAAATAAACGTAAAATGCAATGAAAACAAGGGGGGGAAGTTGTGTTATTTTCTGCCCTGGGTTGCCCGTGTGTGCTGGTGTTCAGACTGTACCCACATAATGGCATTTGCCTTGTTCTCCTGTAACCCCCCTCCTCAGGTCCGAGAGAATGGGGGGACGCTGTTGTTGAAGTGTAGCCATTGGATCTTTCTTGCATTTATGGAATTGCTTTCTCCGTCCCAAGGAAACCAGTGTTTGCCTGTCCGCTCTATCTCTGTAGCAAATGAACAGCTCAGCCTTAGACTATGTAACTGTTTCCTCATCCTTAGCTGAAAATAAGGGGGTGTACTGTATCGCAAGATTGTTTGGGGACTGGGGGGTGGGGGGTGGTCCCTTCAGGACCCCTGAAGGTGTTTTATGTGTTTCTCCAAAGCTGCTTTGTCTATTTCCTGAGTTTTAGAGTGAAAGTACTAAATATTAATGGATTTGCACAACCGCAATGAAGGAGAATGGATAACATGGAAGGAGTGATGCAAAAAAGAAATCACCACATGTTATTGGTTATCCAAAGTATTACAAACAAATGTCTCTTCCTTCCTCTCTCCCTTCCCCGCCTTCCTCTTGCCTCCACGCTCATCCTCGCTGCTTGAGGCTACTACTTCCCCCCGAGTACTGTCCTTACAGAGCCCGACACCCTGTCTTCCAGGATGGGGGCATGATGACAGGAAGGGAGACCATAAAGAAAGAAACCCCCCGCCCTGCATCCCCATGTCTGGACAGATCGCCTTTTCATCAGCCTTGCTCACAGGGTGCTTGGGGCCGGGAGCACCAAGTTTCCGAGGGCAGCGTAAGACATTCCTGAACCCCTTCACTCTTCTAAGCATTTCTACGTTAAACTTAAAGCCTTGAGAGATTTCCCACCGCCTAGTGTAAGAATGAGGATTGAATTCTTTGACATTTGGATTTCTCATTTACTCATCGTGAAGATCCCTAACGCTCTAGTTTTATATGATGTGTATACAGAGTAGGATTGTTATAATGAAATTGAGAGGTTGAGCGCCCTCGTGGGGCACTAGCAACCTGGAATGTAGAGGGCTATCATCTTCCCCTTGTAGAAGCCACGGGCTTTCTTTGTATGAGGAGAGGGCAAAGTGATTCTAGAAGGAGGAGTTGGCCTAACTAGCTTCCTTACTGCCCCTTGGGCTAACCAGCCAGAGGATTCTACATTATGGAACTGCTGAGCCACTGTCCGAACAGCCACCACCTTGACTCTACAAAATGGACCCGTCAAGAATATTGAGAAGCTTGGAAAGATCACTTGAAAAAATTCTTTTGCATTCAGCATGGACTCGACCAGCATCTATGGAGATTATTTTTTTGCTTCATTTTCTAAAATTGTATTTAGAAAAGTCTTAAGTATTGTGCTTTGTAAAGAAGATGATTAAAATGAAATTTTGTGAAAATATTTTTGTTCAAAGTTGTCATGGTCCAAGAGGAATGATTTCTTGGAATTCAAACCATTTTTCTCCATTTTACACAATTTGATTACTCTTCTAGAAATGTCTTTGGAAGACATGGAATATAGTACCCCTCACCCCACTTATCTTTCCCAAGTGAACAGAAATAACCCATTAAAATCCATGGCTGTGAATTCCATTTTTACATTGTTGGATTTTACATTCATATTTCGGCAGAAAATTCTAGTTAGGTCTACATTGTTTTTTAGTGTAAAAATCATTAAATTATCATTATTCAAATAATTGTGTAAGGCCACTTTTATTCATCCACAGCCCTCTAGACAGCATACTTAAGTACCTGATTTGTTTTCTTCCATAAAGACAGCCTGTATCTATCATCACATGTGTGTCTTTGGTTACTATTGGTGGAGTTTTATTTCCTTTCATAACCAGCTCCTTGATGGGAAAACCACAGGGTGTGTAATTTATTGCTCACAGTTGCCACAGTCTGTATTAAAAATAATCCCCAGGTCCCACAAAGCCCTTTGTATCCTAACCTGAGGTCACCAGGGTCTCTGTTCTGTATCAGATTAGGTTTTAGTTCTCTAGCTATTTTCACACAAATTAATGTCAAGATATTTTAGACCAAGAGGGGCTGGTGAAAAGCTTTTCTTTTTGGTTCGATACAAATGAGACGTGTAACAAAGCATCACGTGCGTGGGTGCTAGGCGTTCGGCACAGCTGATTGCAGTGTCCAACAGAGCAAAGGCTTGGAGCTTACGACCGAAGCCTGGGGAAGAAGATGCCATTCCCCAAATTAGGTGTAATGAGGGAACACAGTGGCCAAGGCAGAGGAACTCTTTCCTGATTGGAAATAAATGTTTGTTGGTAGTGTAAGGACAGAGCGGGGGCTTCATGTCTCTTAAGGTGATAGGCAGTTGCTGTCATTCCTAGTTCTATCCCTAGTCACTGAGGCTTGATTCCCAACACATGGAGCAGAAGGCAGCCCCTGAAGCCAACAGGAGTCCATGAAGTAGCTGCACCCAGAGAGGTGGTTTTATTTCATGTGTTTTTAATCAGTCCCAAACTGGAGTGGCTGTGGGGGCAGCCTTTCCTAGAAATGACATTGTGCGGTCATCATGTTTGTGAATACAGAGTTCACGGTAAAATAGGCTATTCCTTTTTTCTTGTTAGAGCAATAAGTGATAAAGTATTTCTTTTGGGGGGGGCACTGGGGTGGCTCAGCGGTTGAGCGTCTGCCTTTGGCTCAGGGCATGGTCCCGGTCCCGGGATCGAGTCCCACATCGGGCTCCCCACAGGGAGCCTGTTTCTCCCTCTGCCTGTGTCTCTACCACTCTCTCTGTGTCTCTCATGAATAAATAAAATTAAAAAACTTTTTAAATATTTCTTTTTAAAAAAAAATATTTTATTTATTTGAGAGAGAGAGCATGCACAAGCGGAGGAGGGAGAAGCAGACTCCCAGCAGAGGAGGGAGTCTGATGCAGGGCTCATTCCTAGGACCCCGAGATCATGACCTGAGCCAAAAGCAGACACTTAACCAACTGAACCACCCAGGCACCCACAGCACTGTCATTTAAATTGTGAATGCTTCCCTTCCCTCTCACCCCTATAGAATGTTACTAGTTCTCCAGGAAACTAAGATTTGTTGTCAAGCTTTGAGTTCTTTGATGGGAAAGTGCCCTGGAAATGCAAAACTTAATTATAGTTTCTATTAACTTAAAAAAAAATTTTAGAGGGGTTCACACACCAACTTTAAAAATAAGCAAGTGATAAGGCCATCCTGAAGCCAAACAAAAACTAGGAAAAAATCAATAACATTTCCATGGTTATTCCCCAAAAGAAAAACAGATGTCTTAAGAGAAATGGAGTGGATTCTCTTAAAGCTTCATGATTCTTTCTTAGCTGCAGCTCAATCTCAGTGATGTGAGAACTTGGCTGGGGCAAGCTGAACATGTATCAAGTCCTTACGTTGTGCTGGGCACCAGGATATGTGCTGAAGGCAACGTGGCCTCTGTGCTCATGGAGCTCAAATTGAAGGAATAAGCAGATAGGCAGGCAAGTTTTCCACAGTACAAGAACATGACCACAGAAGTCCAGGGACTTTGGAACTGCAGAGGAGAGGTGCCCAAAGGAGCCTTGAGTATGGGGAGACCAGAGGAAGAGGGGTATTTTTGGTTAAGTCCAATTTTAAAAAAATTTTAATAGATTTATTTATTCTTTTAGAGAGAGAAAGCACGAGCAGGAGGGACAGAGGGGGAGGGAGACAATCTCAAGCAGACTCCATGCTGAGCACGGAGCCCGATGTGGGGCTCAATCTTATGACCTTGAGATCATGACCTGAGCCGAAACTAAGAGTCAGAGGCTTAACCACCTGTACCATCCAGGCACTCCTAAATCCAACTTTTTTAGGTTATAAAGCTGTGATGAACATCTTTGGGCATAAATCTATGCCCACATTTCTGATTTATCCTTATTAAGACAATTCCTAGAAGTGGAATGTGACTATGAATTGCCTAAGATTTTAGCAAGAAAAATTTTTGCACAAGCAACAAAATAAAAAATGAACAAGTGGGACTATATCAAACTAAAAAGTATCGGCACAGCAAAAGAAACCATCAACAAAGTGAAATGACAACCTATGGAATAGGAAAAAAAATATTTGCAAACCACACATCTGATAAGGGGTTAATATCAAAAACATAAAGAATTCATTCACCTCAGTAGCAGAAAAAAACCAAATAACCCAACTTGAAAATAGGCAAAAGACCTGAACAGACATTTCTCCAAAGACAATATACAAAAGGCCAACAGGTACATGAAAAGATGCTCAACATCAGTAGTTATTAGGGAAATACAAACCAGAGCCACAATGAGATATCACCTCCCACCTGTTAGAATGGTCATCATCAAAAAGACAAGAGAGAAATGCTGGTGAGAATGTGGAGAAAAGGGAACCCTTGTACACTGTTGCTGGAATTGTAAATTGGTACAGGCACTATGTAAAACAGCTTGGAAGAGCCTCAAAAGATTAAAAGCAAAACTACCAGATGATCCAGCAATTCCACTTCCGGAAATATATCCAAAGGTAATGAAAACACCAACTCAAAAAATATCTGTACTCCCATGTTCATTAATTTGCGGTTAGCAGAGGTAGAGAGCAGATTTGGAGAAAGGTGGTCAAAAGGTACAAAATTCCAAATATAAGATAAATAAGTACTGGGGATATATAGCTAACACTGCTGTACGATATATAGGAAAGAAAATTTTTTTTTAAAGATTTTATCTTTTTGACATGGCACAAGCAGGGGGAGCAGCAGAGGGAGAGGGAGAAAGAAGCAGGCTCTCCACTGAGCAGGGAGCCCGATGCAGGGCTCGATCCCAGGATCCTGGGATCATGACCTGAGCCAAAAGCAGATGCTTAATCAGCTGAGCACCCAGGCGCCCCAAGGAAAGTTTTTAAGAGAGCAAATCCTAAAAGTTCTTATCCCAAGGAGACATTTTTTCCTTTTATTCTTCTTTCTTTTTATTGTATCTATATGAGAAGATGGATGTTGGGGTCCCTGGGTGGCTTAGCGGTTGAGCATCTGCCTTCGGCTCAGGGCATGATCCCAGGGTCCGAGTCCCGCACTGGGCTACCTGCATGGAGCCTGCTCCTCCCCCTACCTATGTCTCTGCCTCTCTGTGTCTCCCATGAATAAATAAATAAAATCTTTTTTAAAAAAAGAGAAGATGGATGTTAGCTGAACCCGGAATGGTAATCGTTTCATGGTATATATAAATCAAATCCTCATGGTGTATGCCTTAAACTTATACAGTGATATATGCCAGTTATTTCTCAATAGAACTAGAAAAAATATTCAGCCATATGGAGAAATCCCAGGGAAGGAAAACAACATAATGAAAGTATTTGTTTCATTAAGGTGGTGAAATTGTGAGCTATAAAATGATTTTCTTCTAATATTGCTATTATTCGATAACTAAAGATAATTATAAAAATTTTTTAAAGAATATCTCTCACCTGATTATAAACACAGTTGAATGAACATTAGTATACAAAGGTAACTGACCACCCAGCTCCCCTTGAAGTTGTATTTGCCTAAATCTCTGTGCGTGTCAGGCTTGAATCTCTTCTTTCTGGCTAGTCACTGCTCAGATGTCACCTAATCAGAGAGGCTGTCCCTAACCCACTAAACAAAAGAGCACCTTTAGCCTCGATCCTCCCGCAGACCCCATATACTGATACCCTGCTTAATACACACGTGCACACGCACACATGTGGACACACACATCTGTGTTCTGTCTCCCCTCCCTAGAATGAAACCAACCAAAGGCAGTGACTTCATTTTCTTCACTGCTATATCCCCAGTACCTAAAAAAATATACCTGAGTCCGTAGTAAGCATTTGATAGTATTTGTTGACTGAATAGATGAATTGGTAATTGTGACTGATGCCAAAAGCAATTGATTCTATGAATTTGAGCAGCCCAGTTTTACCTTTACAAAAACTCTATGTGCAAAAATGTAGCATTAGGGAAGATTCATGACAAAACAGTTACGAAGAACGCCTTCTGAGGCACTTTACTTGTATGTGAGTCTCAACACCCAAAGCCCAAGAAGAATGCTTATGTTACTATGAATCTTAAAACAAGTTCACATGATCTGCACACTATTGTCTCAAACTGTCATCCACTATTAAAAAACCATGGCTACCCCTGTTTTAAGATATAAAGCATTCTTTTTTAATAAGATTCGCTCTGGGGGCACCTGGGTGGCTCAGTCAGTTAAGCATCTGCCTTTGGCTTACATCATGATCCCGGGGTCCCTCTCCCTCTGCCCCTCCCCTCCGCTCATTCTCTCTCTCTCTCTCTCTCTCTCTCTCTCTCTCTCTCCCTCCCCCCCTCTCCCTCTCCTTCCCTCCCTACCTCTCTCAAATAAATAAAGTCTTTTTAAAACTTAAGATTTACTCTGGAGAAAGAATGAATTCAAAGGTGAGCATATTCCTGACACTTTACTTTTGACACTTCTCAGAGGTCACTTGAGAACCGAATTGCTGCCCCTCAGGGCTGGCAATCTGCCCTCAAAGTGATGAATAAGGAGGACATGTAGATAAACCCTGGGCCTCCAAGATGTGCTATGGAGTTCTTAGAGATGATCCCTGGAAGGCAGTAGTAGCAACACCGACCAGGAACCTGGTAGAAATGAAAATCTGGGGGCCCTGCCCCAGGCCTACTGAATCAAACTCTGGAGAGGGACCCAGGAATCTGTGTTTTAACAAGTCCTCCTGGGGATTCTGATGCACACTCAAGCTTGAGGGCCACTGTCATGGCAGGGGGGATCGTCTTATTCTCCGTGAGTTATGTGTAGGATAATCCATAGTAATCTTCTCCAGAGATCTCTATTAGATTGTGGCTACATCACAACAAGGTGCACTATCCAGAAACTATGCAATAGTGTATTACATTGAACCATATGAAGTTGACATTCTTGTACGTCAAATATTATTGAATAGGGCTTCCAGCTTCAGCACAGAGATCAGAGAGCTATAAGGTGTCCTTCCCATGTTTACAATAAGAAAAAATCTGGACAGACTGGAAATTAGAAGAGAATTGAGTTTGCAAGCAAATGACTATTTCAAAATCTGTAGAGAGATAGGCATTTTCTGTGAGACATGGAACTTGACATTTGCTTACCAGGGACTAAAGCTACCAGATACCATATAGGTGGAAAGGAAGATCAAGATAGAAAACTGAAAACAAATAGCTTTTCCTCCAGGAACCCCAAGTGGCCCTTACATGGAGGATTGGGGAAATCCAGAGAAGATTCATGGTGCAGGCTGGAGGTGCTGGCTCAGGAGCCACTGAGAAATCCGCACAGACCTTTCTCACTTAAGGAACAAAAGGCTTATTCTGCAGGGGGAAGGACATAGTCTGAGGGCACTGGTGAAATAGCATTGCAGCTGGGAGAAGGGAATTCCAACCAACCCCAGCCCCAGCCCTCAACTCATCTAAAAAATGATTATTTCATCTTAAGGGTGAAGGGCCTCAAGGCTGTTGACCGCGAACACCAGTGCATCTGGGGGAAGAGACCGGCCTAGGGGAAATCTATCTCTGCAGTCAGAGGCACATGTGAGGGCTGTCCCCTGAAATAAAGGCTTAGAACATCAGAGACCACCCTCACTCTGTGCCCCCACTAGCACACTAACAAAACTTCAAGAATAATAACATGGATTACAGCAGGGAGAGCTGCCAGAGACAGATCTTTTATGGAGAGCAGCACAGAGGGAAGCCCCAAAACCAAGAGGAGGAACACAAAAAAGATCCCTAGAGGAATTAAAAGTTTCTGATGTCTATAGGAACAACAAATCTCAACACGGCCCAATTCCTGGCTAGGATAACATAAATTCCTCTACTAAATTCTAATTTAACACAGCATCTGCTGCCTTATATAAAATGTCTAGATTTCGAGAAAAAAATTACAAGGCATGCCAAAAGCCAATGAAAAAGCCATCTAAAGAGACAAAACAATCCTCAGAACCACTTAAATATGGCACAGCTACTGGAAGTATCAGAGAAGGAATTTAAAATAATCATATTATGTTAAAGGCTATCATGGAAAAAGCACACAACATGCAAGATCAGATAGGAAATTTCAGCAGAGATGGAAGCTATAGGAAAGAATCAAATGGCTGGAAATTAAAAATGCAGTAACAGAAATGAAGAATGTCTTTGATGGGCTCATCGGAAGACTTCAATGTTTATATTTACATGAATAAATACCAGGACTGACAAAAAGAGAAAAGGCACAAATCACCAATTTGAGAATGAAATGGGATACCACTACAGACTTTGCAGCCATAAAAGGGATAATAAGGTAATGCTATGAACAACTTCATGATCTAAATTCAACATCTTAGAAGAACCGAACTAATTTCCCCAAACTCACAAACTATCAAAACTCAACCAAAATAAAATAAACAAGCTTGACAGTTCTATAACCATGATGAAAAAAATCAAATGTGCAATTTAAAGACCCTGATAAGGAAATCGCCAGATCCAAATGCTTTCACTGGAGAAGTCTACCAAACACTTAAAGAAGTAACACCAATTTTATGCAATCTCTTCCATAAAAGAGAAGAAGACAGAACTTCCCAAATCATTTTATGAGGCTAGTATTACTCTGATATCAAAACAAGGAAAAGACAGTATCCTCAAAAATGAAAACTGCAGGTCAGTATATTTTATCAAGCTAGATGCAAATATTTTCAATAAAGTAGTAGGAAGTAAAATCCAGAAATGTGTTAAAAGAATTATATACCACACCCAACTAGAATTTATCTCAGGTATCTCAGGTATGCAAGTTCAACATTGGAAAATCAATGTAAGCCACCTTATCAATAGGCTAAAGAAGAAAAATCACATGCTCATATTAATTGATGTAGAAAAATTGATGAAAAAACATCCAATATCTATGCACATTATTGATTCTCGGTGAACTAGAAATGGAAGCCTCCTTAACTTGATAAATAGCATCTGCAATAAACCCACAGCTAATGTCATATGTAGGGTGAAAAACTGAATACTTTCCCTTTAAGATTAGAACAAGACAAGGATGTCTGCTCTCAGTGCTCTTATTCAATATAGAACTGCAAGTTCTAGCCATAGTAACAAAGCAAGAAAAAGAAACAAAATGCATGCAGCCTGGAAAAAAAGAAATACAACCATCCCTATTTGCAGACAACATGATTGTCTGCATGGAAAGTCTCAAGGACTCACAAACTTCCTGAAGTGAGCTCAGCAAGGTCATGTAATAAGAGAAGTGTGGTGCACAAAAACAATTGCATTTCTACATACTAATAATGAACATGTGGAACCTGAAATTGCAAACCATGCCATTTATATTCACTCTAAAAAAACTAAATACTTGGGCATAAACTTAATACGTACACAATTTGGACGCTGAAGATTAGAAAATTCTAATGAAAGAAATCAAATAAGTTCATCTAAATAAATGGAAATGAATACTATATCCATAAATTTGGAAGATTCAGCATAATAAATACATTAATTCTTTCTAGGTTGATCTATATGTTTATGTAATTGTCATCAAAATCCTAGCAAGGTTTTTTTTGTGGACATAGACAAGCTTATTGTGAAATTTATGTGGAAAAACACAGGCCCTAATTCAGCTCAAACAGTCTTGGAAAAGAAAAAAGAGGAATCACTCTCCCTACTATTAAGGGTTAGTATATAACTTCAGCAGTCAAGACAGTGTGGATTGGTGGCAGGATAAATACATAGGTCAGTGGAACACAATAGAGAATCCAGAAACAGACTCATACAGATATTCCCAATGATTTTTGACCAAGGGGTAAAGGCAATTTAATGAAGGAAAGATAGACTTTTCATAAAGTGGTACTGAAGCAATTGAACATCCAGAGGCACAAAAAAAAAAAAAAAAAAGAAAAAGAAAAAAAAAAGGACCTCCACCTGAACCTCAGACCTTATACAAAAATTAAGTAAAAATGTATATTTTTTTAAAAGATTGATTGATTGATTGATTCATGAGAGACACAGGCAGAGGGAGAAGCAGGCTCCATGCAGGGAGCCTGATGTGGGACTTGATCCGGGACTCCAGGATCATGCCCCAGGACGAAGGCAGGCACCAAACCACTGAGCCACCCAGGGATCCCCAGTAAAAATGGATTTTAAATGTAACATGCAAAGCTACAAAACTTTTACTACTACAATTATTATTTTTTTAAGTAGGCTCCATGCTGGGTGTGGAGCCCAATGTGGGGCTTGAACTCACAAACATGAGATCAAGACCTGAGCTGAGATCAAGAGTTGGACACTCAACTGACTGAGCCATCCAGGTGCCCCTAAAGCAACAAAACTTTTAGGAAAAAACATAAGAGAAAATCTTCAGACCCTAGGGCTGGGCAAAGAATTTATTTTTTAACATGGAATTAAAAACACAATTTATAAATAGAAAAATTGATAAATTGGGTCTTATCAGGATTAAAAACATGTGCTCTGTGAAAGACCTTATTAAGAGATGAAAAGACAAGCTACGGACTGAAAGAAAATATTTGCAAACCACCTATCTGGCAAAGGACTAGTATCTAGAATATGGAGAGGACACTTGAAACTCAATAGTAAAAGAGCAAACATTCCAGTTAGAAAATGGGCACAAGATATGAACTCACCAAATAAGATATACACTTGGCAAATAAGCACATGAAAAGATGCTCAACATCATTATCCATTGGGAAAATGCAAATTAAAACCTAATGAGCTATCACTACACAGCTACTGGAATGGCTAAAATGAAAAAGTAACTACACCAAATACTGGTAAGGATGTGGAGAAACCAGATCAATCCTACATTCCTGATGGGAGCACGAAATGGTATAGCCACCCTGGAAAACAACTTGGCAATTTAAGAAATTAAATATGCAACTACCATATGACGCAACATTTGCACTCCTGGGCATTTATCCCAGAGAAATCAAAGCTTATGTTCACATAAAAACCTGTACATCCATGTCCACAGCATTTTTACTCATAATAGTCCCAAAGTGGAAGCAACTCTAGTGTCTTTGAAAGGACAAATGGATAAAGAGATTGTGGTACATCCACACCATGGAATAGTGCTCAGCAACAAATGGAAGGGACTACTGAAATGTGCAACATCTTGGCTGCATCCCAGGGGATCAAGCTGGGTGAAAAAAGACAATCCTAAAAGGTTACATACTGTATGATTCCATGTACATAACATTCTTGAAGTGACAAAATTATAGAAATGGAAAACAGATTAGTGGTTGCCAGTGGTTAGGTATGGAGTGTGTGGGGCGAGATGGGTGTGGGAATCAAAGGGCGGTAGGAGAGATGCTTGTGGTGATGGGACTGTTCTGTATGCTGTCAATGTCGTCGTGATAGTGTACTTGAGCTCAGCAGGATGTTTCCATTGGGGAAAAGTGATTAAAGGGTACACTAGATCTCTGCATGATTTCTGACAGCTGCATATGGACCTACAATTATCTCAAAATAAAAATGTTTAATTTCAGGGGCGCCTGGGTGGCTCAGTCAGTTGAGCCTTCAGCCCTTGATTTTGGCTCAGGTCGTGATCTCAGGGTCCTGGGATTGAGCTCCACATGGGGCTCTGTGCTCAGCAGGGAGTCTGCCTGAGGATTCTCTCCCTACCCCCCCCCAAATAAATAAATAAGAGGCACCTGGGCAGCTCAGTCAGTTAAGTTTCCAACTCATGATTTCGTTTCAGGTCACGATTTCAGGGTTGTGAGATCAAGCCCTGTCTTATGCACTCTCTCTCCCTCTCTCAAATAATAAATAAATTTTTTTAAAAAATAAATCTTTTTAAAAAATGTTTAATTTAATTTAATTTTTTTAAGATTTTATTTATTTATTCATGAGACAGAGAGAGAGAGAGAGAGAGAGAGAGGCAGAGGGAGAAGCAGGCTCCATGCAGGGAGCCCGACGTAGGACTTGATTCCCGGTCTCCAGGATCAGGCCCTGGGCTGAAGGTGGCGCCAAACCACTGAGCCACCTGGGCTGCCCAAAAATGTTTAATTTTAAAAAGTCTTTTGCACACACAAAATAGCAATTGAGACAAAGAGGGAATCTTATAGAAAAGAATCATCAAGGTGGTGACTAGCCTGGATATCATGTCATGGAGAAATGATTGAACTGTCGGGGGCGTGGGGAGCAGGGTATCACCTGAAAAAAAAAAGAAGACCTAAGAGCAGTACTTGGAAAGCTGCCATGTGTAAGAAGAATTCAATTAGAACTGGGTAAAAGAATTAAATTAGAATGGGTAAACGTTACAAGAGAAGATTACATTTGAATATATGGAAGAACTTTCTAGAAACTAGAGCTGTGAAAATATAAGATGATGGAATTCTAAATACCTAGAGATACTGGTGCTGTTTCGTAAGCCTATCAGAATGCTTCAGGGCCTTTCTACTGGCTCTTCCCTCTGCTTGAAATGCTTCCTCCCATACATATTTGCGTGGCTAACACCCTGATCTCTCACTCAAATTTTTGTTCAACGTCCATTCTAAGTCAAGTGGGTGCTCTGGTTCATGTTATCATCATCCTCCAGGCCCTAGGCTGATGAAGCAGGTACCATCTGGAATGTTGCTAGTAGCAGAAAGTGGATGGCAGGGAAAAAAAAGAGAGCTCTGGAAGGTCTTGCACCAGTACCAAAATGCTCAGTTTCAAAGTGAGGCTGGACATTCCCAGAAAAGGGAATTAGAAATTAGAAGAGTATTTTTTAAAGATTTATTTATTTATTCATGAGAGACAGAGAGAGAGAGAGAGAGAGAGAGGCAGAGACACAGGCAGAGGGAGAAGCAGGCTCCCTGCGGGGACCCCGCCGTGGGACTCGATCCTCGGTCTCCAGGATCACTCCCTGAGCCGAAGGCAGACGCTCAACCACTGAGCCACCCAGGTGTCCCTGAAATTAGAATATTTTTGGAGAGAGACTGGTGCACTGGTGAGTTTCTCCCTGTCAGTGGGGTGTTGGAAGGCTGCCTATCACTTACCATGAGCCTAGGGAAAGGATGCACAGAGAGTTTGCTACATATGTCCCAAGAAGTTTTCAGGACACAGAGGACAAGTGTCTGAGTCATAGCTCATGAATCTAGAGGTCGAGATGGCTGGCTGAATGCTCAAATGAGGGCAGCAAGAGAGGGGCTGGATAGGAGAGGCCAGCACCCCCAGAGGTTGTGAGGCAAAGGAGAGATGTTTCCCTGGACTGGGTGTGATCCCGGCACCAGAGAGCCATCAGTGGGGTTGTCTTAGATCCTCTCACTACACACCCCCACCTTAGAGGGGTGGCTAGCAAGGTGGAAGAGGGGACAAGAAGCCAACCCTGCTCCTCCTTTTCACATCATCAGTGCCCAGCTGGTACCAGGCTTAAGGAGAAGAAGTGCTTTGCTTTTAATTTTAAACTTTAAAGTTTTCTTATCTTTTTTTTTTTTTAAGATTTTACTTATTTATTCACAGAGAGAGGGGCAGAGACATAAGCAGGCTCCCTGCGGGGAGCCGGATGCAGGACTCGATCCCAGGACCCCGGGATCACGCCCTGAGTCGAAGGCAGACGCTCAACCACTGACCCACCCAGGTGTCCCTAAATCTTCTCATCTTAAAAGAATTTCAGACCTACAAAAAGGTTGCAAAAATCATAGAAGAAGCACAACACAGGACAGAGATCCTTGAGAAAGAACAAGTAAACAAGGTGAGCCCAACAACTTCCCCAGCTTTCTGCCTTGAGAGAGATTCCAGGCTAGAGAACAGAGAGAGGGAACATCTTTGTCCTTATTATTGAGTTGTAGAAGTTCTTTATATATTGTGGATACAGATCCCCTATCAGATATGTGATTTACAAACATTTTCTTCCATTCTGTGGGTTGTCTTTTCACTTTCTTGATGGTGTCCTTTGCAACATATTACAAGCCATTTTGACAAAAGCAGGTTCTCATCCTGAGCCAACCAGATGCAGCCGGAAGGCCAAGGAGGCTCCAGTGTGAGTACTGGAGAGGAGACCGCTGCACATGGAGTTCCAGAGATGCGTTGATCTGGAATCTTCATCAGAGTACTGCCCAGCAGCTGTGTGTGAAGGAACCTCCTGAGGCTGGGAAAAGGACCACCTGAAGGGGTGGGGAACAATCCCTGGAGGTCCCGTAGGACCAGAATAGATTCTGTGTCTGCCGGCCGGAATGGAAATGTCGGAACCCCCAGGACGTCAGGTAGAGTGCTCAGAGGGGTATTGCTCAGTAGATGGGATTAATTAGCTTTAGCCTAAAGGCTGCTCTGATCCACCTGAAGCTCAAAAGCAATCCCCAGAAGAGTCAAACTGTTTCCAAGTAACTTAACTCTATCCTAGAATAAAGCTCAAGAATATTTACAGGAATACAAAAGTGTGCAGTATCCACTAAAGCAAAATTTGCAACGTGTGGCATCTAATTAAAAAAAAATTACCAGGCATGCGAATAAAGGAAAATATGACCCACAACGGGAAAAATCAATAGCAACAGATCCAGGAATAAAACAGATGAACGGGATCCCTGGGTGGCTCAGCGGTTTAGCACCTGCCTTTGGCCCAGGGCGTGATCCTGGAGTCCCGGGATCGAGTCCCACGTCGGGCTCCCTGCATGGAGCCTGCTTCTCCCTCTGCCTGTGTCTCTGTGCCACCACCCCCCGTCTCTCATGAATAAATAAATAATTTTTAAAAAACGGATGATAGCATTAGTAGACAAGGGCATTGAAACGATTATTATAACCATATTCCATATGTTCAAGAAGGTAGAGGGTGAGACGAGAATGGGACTGTACTGGGTGTCACCAATGGGGGGTCAACTTGGGGGTGAGGTAGCCATTAGTTCGGAGATTGCATGCCCATACCGACTGACTTGGTCTTTCCATCCCTATCTATCTTTAAGTAATACTCTTGTTTGTTCCATCAAATATTCCATCTGTAGCATGTCTTAGAGGAAAATAACTTACAATTTTTAACACATCTTATGAAGTCCACCTTTTTCTCACAAGCTTCTTGCTTACTCATTATGTATACTTAAAGCATCCTGTGAGCTTCTCCTATATTTTATTTTTTTAAGATTTTATTATTTATTTATTCATGAGAGACACAGAGAAAGAGAGGCAGAGACACAGGCAGAGGGAGAAGCAGGCTCCCCGCAGGGAGCCCGATGTGGGACTCGATCCCAGGACCTTGGGATCATGCCCGAAGGCAGATGCTCAATCACTGAGCCCCCCAGGTGCCCCTCAATCCACTGTTCTAGTCCAAACACTGGGGCAAAGTGGTTTCCAAGACATGCACTTAGGACAAGGGACAAGGCAGGGGCAAGAACCGAACTACTGTTCAACTACACAGAAGAGACTAATCCAGCATTTTGCAATTTTCTCAGTGTGGCTGGGGGTGGGAAGCCAGAAGAACATCGAGAAGGGGCTGGGGCATGTTTCAGGTGTGCAAATTACTGGGGACAATGAGAAAGTGCACTGTGTGCACCAAATGCAGAGAAGGCGCTCATTAGCTAGGGAAATTCTAGATTTTTTACTCAGCAGGGTTTGTGTTTAGAGGAAGGTATTATTCAAGCCAGAATTGACAACTCCTGTGAGTCCCACTCAGCCAGCAGGGCTCTGGTGAGAGCTGAAAGGAACACGGAAGACTGAAGTGGGGGCAACAGCAAGACACCGGCAAGTGATTGTGAAATGGGCATCTTTGCCCTCTGAAGACTGTGCCAGTCGTTGGAATAATCTCAGATAAATAGCACATTAGGAAAATTACTATTATTATGCATTACAAGACTACAAGGAAAATATGTCCATTATATTTTTTAAAAGCTCAGAACAGAGGTGTTGAAAGTTTTCCCTAGCTTCCCTCTTCTCAGTTCTGGTCTTTGTGTTTTTACAGACCTCAGAGCCCATTTTCCATTCATTGGCCACAAAAGAGGGTGCACATTGATGTCATTTGTTGAAGTTCCTAATTTCTACCAGGACTAGAATTAAGGAGGGGTTTCTTCCAAGATTTATACTGGCACTTTCTGCTTTCTTTTGGGGGTGGGGAAGAGGCATGGACTGTATTATTACTGAAACATGAAGGCAAGCCAAAGCATGATTTTGTAAGGTAAGTACCATCCTGCTTTTGTCAAAATGGCTTGTAATATGTTGCAAAGGACACCATCAAGAAAGTGAAAAGACAACCCACAGAATGGAAGAAAATGTTTGTAAATCACATATCTGATAGGGGATCTGTATCCACAATATATAAAGAACTTCTACAACTCAATAATAAGGACAAAGATCTAATTTAAAAATGGGCCAAAGATCTGAATGGACATTTCTCCAAAGAAGTTCGACAACTAGCAAATAAGCACATGACAAGATGCTCTACATCATTAGTCATAAGGAAAATGCAAGTCAATATCACAATGAGGTACCACTTCACACTCACTAGGATGGCTCTGATAATCAAAAAGCCAATAACAAATGCTGGTGACAGCGAAGAGACATTGGAACCCTCATATACTGTTGGTGGGAATGTAACACGGTGGAGCCACCTTGGAAAACAGTGGCAGTTTCTCCAAAGGTTAAGCAGGGAGTTGTCATATGACCCAGAAATCCCATTCCTAGATACATATTCTCTGTCCACACCTTGTATGATTCCATATATGTGAGGGGTCCAGAACAGGCAAATCTATAGAGAGATTGATGGTTGCTTAAGACTGAGGGGTATTGGAGGGATCCCTGCGTGGCTCAGTGGTTTAGTGCCTGCCTTTGGTCCAGGGCATGATCCTGGACTCTCCGGATCCAGTCCCGCATGGGGCTCCCTGCATGGAGCCTGCTTCTCCCTCTGCCTGCGTCTCTGCCTCTCTCTCTTTCTGTGTCTCTGTCTCTCTGGGTCTCTCATAAATAAATAAATAAAATACTTAAAAAAAGACTGAGGGGGTATTGGGGGAGAGGCAGGGAGAGCTAATGGATATTGGGTTTTGGGGGGAGCTGATGAAAATATTCTAAAACTGAGTGTGGTGATGGCTGCTCAACTCTGTGAATATACTAAAAAACACTTAAATGGGTGCACTGAATGGTTTGTGTATTATATCTCAATAATACCAGTATTAAAAATGAAAAACTAAAACCTAAAAACCTTGTGATAATGTCCCGTGCAACTCAACTTTTACATAAAAGCACTACCTGCGGTGGTAATATTTTAGTATTGGAGCCTAAAACTGTGAGGCAGGTAAAGTCCAGAGTAAAGATCCCGTTGGGTTCACAGCCTTTCATAGGTCAGGCGGGCATCCTTCTGGGAGTGTGTTTCCCTGGCATACAAAATTTGTTGCTGGTGATTCCTAGTGCTTTGTCAAGGTCACAGTGGAAGTCAGGACCAGAGGGCCTGCAGTACTGGGCTCCGAGGGTCGCTCTCGGCAGCTGGGGACCGAGAGTACAAAGTCAGAGGGGAATGACTTATCGATCGATTAGTACCGGAGACGTTTCGATCATTGCGATTCTGGGTTAAAACTAATTCTGTCTTTATTTTTTTAAAAGATTTTATTTATTTATTCATGAGAGACACCCAGGGAGAGGCAGAGACACAGGCAGAGGGAGAAGCAGGCTCCATGCAGGGAGCCCGACGTGGGACTCGATCCCGAAACTCCAGGATCGCGCCCCGCGCCGAAGGCGGCGCTAAACCGCTGAGCCACCCGCTACCTCTGTATTTAGTTTGAAATTGAATATTTACCTCCAACCAGCGCTTTGAAAGAGTTTCTACCCGGCTTGAAGAGCTTCAGATTGTTTCCAGGGCTAAAACCGGGACTCCTGACGTTGGTCAGTCCGGCGGGACGGCAACCCCAGGGTCCTGCCACCCACGCCGAATCCGCCCTCGTCGGGCGCTGCCCGGGGGAGGCGGCAGGGGGCGCCCCGCCAGCTCCTGCCCCGCCGCCCTCCCAGCCCTCCCCCGCCCCGCGCTCGCCCTGACGTCCCCAGCCCCCGCCTCCTCTCCCGGCCTTCAAAGGGCGCCCGGGGGCCGCGGGGCCGGAGCTTCCGTCTGCGGCGCGGGCTCCTGCGTTCACCTGCCCGCCGCGCGGCCGCCGGCACGCGCTGCCCGCCGCAGCTCCCCGCCCGCGCCCCGGGAGCAGGTGCCGGCCCTGCCGGCCGCCCGAGCGGAGGGGGCCCCCAGGAGGGGCGCGCGGGGCGGCCGCATGGAGAGCGGCGGCGGGGCGCCCCCGGCCGGGGCGCTCGGGGCGGCGGCCGAGTCAGTGCGGGGCCCGCTGCCGCCGGGAGCCGAGGGCGCGGCGGGGCCGGCGGAGCCCGACGGGGCGGCCGAGGGCGCGGGGGGCGCGGGCGGGCCGCGGCGGGCCCTGCGGGCCGTGTACGTGCGCAGCGAGAGCCCCCCGGGCGGCGCGGCCGGCGGCCCCGAGGCGGGCGCGCGTCAGTGCCTGCTGCGAGCCTGCGAGGCCGAGGGCGCCCAGTTCACCTCCGTGCCCTTCGGGCAGCTCGACTTCGGGGAGACCGCTGTGCTCGACGCCTTCTACGACGCAGGTGAGGCGGATGCCCCCTTCGCCCCCGCCCCGCCCGCGGCCCCGTCGCGCTCGCGCTCCCCGCCGGCTGTCCCCGCGCGCCGGCCCTGCCCGCCCGCGGCGACGGTGCGGAGCCTCGTACCTTTCCACAGATGAGAAAATGGAGGCCGCCGGCGCTGAGCCTCGTTACTTTTTGAGCTCCTTAAACCTCAGTTGAGCCAAGAAGCGGCCCGAAACGCAGAGGATGCGGAGCCCTCCGCGCTCGCCGCCCCTGCCGCAGTCAGGGCCCGACCCTAGGCACACGCGACGGGCACCTGGGGCACTCTTCAAGCTCCTCATGCCCAGGGTGTATCTCAGACGAAAGATCCTCCAGTCCGAGGCCTCAGGAGTTTTTAATGCTTTTCCAGGTGATTCCATTTTGCAGCCAAGAGTGGCAGTGGGGGTGCTACCACAGAGGGCGGGTATATGTGTGCACCGGGAGGTGCTCTTAGAAACGCCCGCCGTTCCCTCCAGTACTGTGATTCCTACCCCCAAGCGCGCTTTGACGGTGTGGCAGATGTATTTTATCCCACAGTGCACAAGCGTTTGGGGGCTCGGGGTCTCCTCTGTTGCTGGAATGGGATACTAGATCTCCAAGCTCGCTGTGATAAGCGGGTGGTAAGAATCCAATCTTAAAATCAAGATTTTTCGGTCGGCCAGTTTCTCCAGGTGTGGAATGGATTGCTGCTTGGATGCGTCTCCTTACTGAACCTTTGGAATCTATGTGACAAGCCTCTGGCCCTTGGGTGACATTAATAAGCCCCATACATGAGACGGTAGTTACCTGGTAGTCCTTGTGCCTTGGTTTCCCCACCGGTCAAGAGGTGGTAACAGTGCCTCCCCTAAGCCTAAAGATGTGGGAAGGTGGGGGGAGTTGGACACGCGGCCGTGGGGTGCTGCAGCAGTAG
Organism: Canis aureus; assembly: GCF_053574225.1. Classification (NCBI taxonomy): domain Eukaryota; kingdom Metazoa; phylum Chordata; class Mammalia; order Carnivora; family Canidae; genus Canis; species Canis aureus. The sequence goes on from NC_135649.1 coordinate 109,015,432, forward strand.
CGGTAGGGCCGTGTCTACTCCCGGGGAGGCAACCTGGATCTGCTTCCCCCAGAGCAAATGTCCCCACCTGGAGGGGGCCAGGGTGTCAGGCTTGTTCAAATAAGGCGGCAGCTGAGCCCGTTGAAAAAGCGCTCTCGAGGTTTCTGACCACTCGGAGGGTGCTCCTCAGTGCTGTGTCTCTTCGGAACAGTTCCCGGGGAGCCCACTTCACCCAGAACCACTCCACTTTCTTGACTTTTCATTCTCCTCTGAAATTGGAGTTTGCACAGCCTCTTCTCTGAAAGGTTAAATGTTCCTTTTGCTGTGGTGCAGGACTGTGGCCTCCTGCCTGCTGGCGCCAACTCTGAAGACTGGCGTGCCATAGCTTTCCTCTCTGGGGGAGTGTGTGTGTCTGTAACAAGCCTTCATCTACTAACCGGACCCCTTCTGGTTGGGTGCGAATGTTCTGGGAGTCAGAAATCTTCGGCTTTTGATTCCGGAGCTACACGACAGGCACCTTCTCTTGCTCTAGGTCCAGATTGCCTAGAATTTTCTGCATCATGTACCTCCTTTGGTTGACCTTGGCTTGGTCTTGAGTAAGTCATTTCTCAGTACGTCATTATCACTAATAAATTCTTGTAGGTTTGACGGCAAATCCAGCAGTGGGTTCAGGACCCCTCCCCCCCACCCAGGCTTCCTAATCTCTGCCACTGATAGACTTTGGGCATTTCCATTAAAACAAAACAAAACAACAAAAACACAGGAAAGCAAATCTGTCACTTTAGCTTTTTTTTTTTTTTTTTAGATTTTATTTATTTGACAGAACTTGAGAGAGAATGAGCAAAAACGCACGCACAAGCACAAGCAGGGGGAGCAGCCGGCAGAGGGAGAGGTTCTCTGCTGAGAAGGGAGCCCCATGCAGGGCTTGATCCCACGACTCTGGGATCATGACCTGAGCCTAAGGCAGAGGCTTAACCGAGACTGAACCACCCAGGCACCCCACTTTGGCTTCTTTCTAAAAGCACACTGTCCAACACGGTAGCTACTAGCCCCACGTGGCGGTTTTTTGTTTTTTTGGCAGTTTACATCGAAGTCCGTTTAAATGCTATAAGTCAGTTCGTTATTTGCACCAGCTATTTCTCAAGTGCTCAAAAAGCATAGCGAAGAGAGCATTTTTCCTGATCCCAGAAGGTCCCACTGGACCGTGCTGTTCGAGAAAAATGCTTGTTGGGAAGGGGACAGCTGGAGCTGTCCTACATGTGTTTTAGGGAGCCTGATGTGAAGCGTGAACACTTCTGGTCTCTTGTCCTAGCAGGGCAAGGCTGGGTTGGATTGTGTTTTCCCACTCCTTGTGCAGTTATCCGTGGTCCTGTGTGGGTCTGAAGGGGAGGTTCTAGGTCCTCAGTGCCCGGGTGATTTGGTGGGGTGCGAGAGCGCCACAGGCAGGCCTTCAACCCAAGTGAGGACCAGGGACATTGGTGAAAGAACACGGCCGTGAGTACTTGAAAAAAATCCTAAAATACATGGTACATAAAATTTGCCATTTAGCCATTTTTAAGTGTGCGTTTCATTGGCCTTAAGAGCATTCATCCTCTTGTGCAACCGACACCACCGCCCATCTCCAGAACTTTTTCATCAGCCCAAACAAAAACCCTGTTCCCCTTAAACAGTAATTCGTCGTTCCTCACTCCCCCTGGCCCCTGGCAACTGTTGTTCTTTCTGTCTCCGTGAATTTGCTTCTTCTATAGATTTCATGTAACTGGAGTCCTACGGTAGTTGTGTTTTGTGTCTGGCTTATCTCAGCATAGTGTCTCCGAGGTTCATTCGCACTGTGGCACGTAGCACAGTGTCCTGGAAGCCTAATGAGTACGCCACCATTGGCGTGTACCGCATTGTGTTAATCCTGGCATCTGCAGGTGGGCTTTTGGCTTGTTTCCACCTTTATAGGCCATTGTAGGTAATGCAGGAATGACCGTGGGTGTCTGAATACCTGTTGGAGTCCCTGCTTTCACTTTCTGGGGTATATATCCAGATACAGAATTGCTGAGTCATATGGTCATTTCATGTTTAGTTTTTTTTTTTTTGAGGGACATCCTGTTCACTTTTAGCGGAGGTGGTGGTCATCCCTGTGTGCCTTTGGTCTGTAGAAGGACTAGCGTTCATTTTATTAGTGTCTGTCCTCCGTCTTCAAAGATGAGAGTCTGGAATTTAGTAGAACTCTTAAGCAGTGGGGGGTCAATCCCACAGTTACTTCCAGTATTTAGAAAACAAAACAGGTGTCCTCTCTCTCTCTCTCTCTTTTTTTTTAAAGATTTTTAAAAAATTTATCAGAGAGGGATGCCTGGGTAGCTCAGTGGTTGAGCGTCTGCCTTCAGCTCAGGGCATGATCCCAGGTCTGGGGATCGAGTCCCACATCGAGCTTCCCATAGGGAGCCTGCTTCTCCCTCTGCCTGTGTCTCTGCCTCCCTCTGGGTCTCTCGTGAATACATCAATAAAATCTTCAACAAAAAAGAAAAAGAAAAAAATTATCAGAGAGCGCATGAGAGGGGGGTGGGGAAGCAGGCTCCCCACTGAGCAGGGAGCCCAACATGGGGGCTCAATCCCAGGACCCCGGGATCATGACCTGAGCTGTAGGCAGACCTTAACCCGCTGAGCCACCCAAGATACCCCTTAATTTCTTTTTCTAGAAGAAACCTCTTCTGGATTGGCCTTTACTCCTTTTGTTTAAATGCCCATTTATCTACTGGAACAGACTTCACGGTCCTGACTCGAGGTCACTTACTGTGTGTGTGGACTCTATTTACACGGAGCAGCCTGTTCTGTTTCGAGTGTCTGCTGCGTCTCCCCCTGGAGCTTCTCAGTGCTTGTGAACATAGCAAAAACTGAGACTTCCTGCAGGAAGGAAATCTGTGTAACTCTCTTGCTTTCCCACACATTTTGGGATGGAAGTACTATTATCCCAGATACTATAGTCGAATAGGATTACTGTGGTATCAAATCTGAAACTGAGAATCTGGTTCAGTAGAATACAACACAGTTATCTCCGAGGAATGCACCGTATTATTGATGCCCATTTACTCTCCAATTGGTTGAGTGGTTAATGACCAATCTAGGTTAGAGCCTCCACCTGTGTGCTAATTTGAGGCCTTCCTGCCTTAGCTGGTAACTGGTCCAATGACAAGAACCGCCGCTTTGATCAAGCCTTGTCCCTACCTGCCCTGGGCGCTGGTTCTCTTCCAGTGCTGCTGGGTCTGGCTGTGCCTAACTTTGCTCCTCTCTGAGCCTCATTTAGATGCTGCTTTCCTGACCCAGGGGCCCTACTTCTGCGGTCTTTTTCTTTATGGTAATGTTCATGGTAATTTTCCAAATGGTGAGCTCTTGCCACCTGTGGTAGGAAATCCTTGCACTTCCTGAACATCCATTAAAAAGGCCAAGGTCCTGGGCAGCCGGGGGGACTCAGCGGTTTAGCACTGCCTTCCGCCCAGGGCCTGATCCTGGAGACCTGGGATCGAGTCCCATGTCAGGCTCCCTGCATGGAGCCTGCCTCTCCCTCTGCCTGTGTCTCTGTCCCACCTCCTCTCTCTCTCTTTCTGTATCTCTCATGAATAAGTAAATAAAATCTTAAAAAAAAAAAAAAAACAAGGCCTGGGCTTTGGTCTCCAGATGAGCTAATCAGCTGTGCTCTATCCTGAGGACGCTCCTTTCCTGGCTGCCTCATACAGAATCATTTGCAGGTTGCAAAGTATGGCAGAGACTGCCGGGTTAGCGGAGATGCACGCTGCTAGTTGTTGCTGGAAAGCAGGCCTGGGTTTTCTAGCACCCTCTGAGCCTCGGTGGGAGGTTATAACTAGCTCTGACCAATGAAATGGAAGTACAGGTGGAGTCTGTCGCTTCTGGGCCTAGGTGTGAGCATATCTAGTAGTCCTTCCCATGCTCTGTCACCCTTTTCCACGGTCCCCAGTGTAGATGATGGCAGTGGCACAAGATGGAAGGCACCTGGATCTCTGGACCACTCTTTGGATGACAGCTATTAGAGCAGGAGTGTTCGCTTATTTTGCATAAGCAAGAGAGAAGCTTTTGTTTGGTCAGGCTCCTAAGATTTGGGGGCTGGGGGTGTTCTCGTGGTAAGAGCATAACTTGGGTCTTGAAAATTGAGCACAAACCCTAGAAAGTTGTCGGCGAGGCATGTCTCTCCAAGAGGAGGTGGGGCCAGGTAGCCCCTCGTGCCCTGGATTCCCCCCGCCATCGTGATTTCCCCCACGGTGGAGCCCGCACCTCTACTGCCGCGCATGAGGACGACAGAATTGAGACGCTGGTGTCCCCGGGTTAGTCCCAGCAGTGAGGGAGGAGGGGGGACACGTTCAAGTTTGTTTTCTTTGGTTTCACTGGCTTTGGAGTCTAGGTTATTTTTTTCCTATTAAGTGCTATTGTAGTGATTGTGTTTTTAAGCTGATGGTAATATCAGGCTTTCTGCCAAAATAGAGCATGTAATGGTTTAAAGTGTGACCGGCTCTTAGCTTTCGCTGTCCTTTACGTGGGTTATGTCTAGCCTCTCCATCTGTGATGTTACTTGTGGATTATTTTTAGGATTTTATTTATTTGAAAGAGAGCATGAGTGGGGGGGAGGGGCAGAGGGCGAGGGAAAAACAGATGCCCCGCCGAGCGGGGTTACCGACGCAGGGCTCGATCCCAGGACCCTGAGATGATGACCTGACCCGAAGGCAGACGCTTAACTTAACTGACTGAGCCACCCGGGTGCTCCGTTCTTGCGGATTCATCAGTCTGATGTGTCGTGTGGCAGAGACCGTGCCCTGCCTGCATCCGTCTCTTCGTGGTTCCCAGTCTCCCTTGCAGTTAGCGTGGGCCCTTGTGATCAGTGCTGGTCACTGAGATTTGAGCAACATCAAGTATCACTTTGAAAGTGACTGAGAGGGATGCCTGGGTGGCTCAGCGGTTGAGCCTCTCCCTTCGGCTCAGGGCGTGATCCTGGGGTTCGGGGATTGAGTCCCACGTCGGGCTCCCTGCAGGGCGCCTGCTTCTCCTTCTGCCTATGTATCTATCTCTCTCATGGATAAATAAAATCTTGGGGAGAAAAGGTGAGAAATTAGTGTGCCACCTCCATCTCACTTTGCCTCTATTTTGGCAGACTCAAAGGTCATATGTTGGAGTTGGTAGTTAGCCCCTGAAATTTTGGGGATTCGTCTCCTGTGGCAGCATAGCCTAGCTTACGCTAATAAAGCTTGCAGTGCATTCTGCAGAATTGCCAAAATGCATCTCTCCGCTTTTGTGGACTTAATTCACAGGTGCTTCTGCTGAAGAGTGAGCTTTATAAATGCCTTAAGCTGGCTTGTAATTGGATGCACACTCTCCCCATCGCTCCGGAAAATGCATAGTGTTCTAAGGAAGACCGGCCTGTGGGGTGTGTGGGTTCGATGGTTGTAGAATATGCACTTTGCGTGGCATCTATACGTGGTCAGGAGACTGGCCACATCTATTTCCAGCAGAATGTAAGGGCAATAGACAGACATCATCTTCTCTTAAACAAAGTAAATATTAACGAGCAAAATCTTCAACCTGGGAGTCAGTCTTGACCCCACGCCCTGGGTCATTGCCAAAGCCAGCCTATTGCTTCCAGAATGGTTCCCAGATCTGCTTGACTTCAGTCTGTGGGCCCCTGCTACCCCGGTCCAGGTGTTGGCTTTTCTCATCCACGTTGCTGCCCACGGCTTTGTCACTGGTCTCTTAATACTGGGTCATTCTTGGTGTGTTCCACTCTGTGTCGTCTCCTTTGATGCCACCATATCCTGGCACTTTCCGCCACCCTACAGTCTTGCTCTGCCCAAAACGCCCTTAACTTTCACATCTCCATTCTTTAAGGGAGCCTTCACGGACTCCTCGCCTGTTCTCTGCCAGCTTTAATCACACGGAGGTTTTCATTCCTAGTGAGTAACACAGTTGTGATTAAGTAATTACCAATTTAATGATCTTCTGCAAGACCTTGAACTCTTCAATGGTAGGGAGCCAGATGTGGTTTTCTTTGCTACTCCTGGAGTGATTCCTAGGAATAGCTATCCAGTTCCTTTTTAAAATAACTCTCAGTGGATACAGATGGCACTTGGTTTCTCCTGTTGAGATGAAGCAAGACTTGTTTGGTACCCTCAGATGGAAATCAGAGTGTGGTTTCCTGGAGAAACCATGCTGAAAATGGAGGACAGGCATAGATAAAGTACAGTTGTGATTCTTACTAGGAAAGAAGGTACATCCTAATGACACATTTCTGTATCTGAACCTTTCTCTTCAGTGGTACATATCAAATAGAAGAGACCAAAACAACTCAACCGGAGGCCCTGGAATGAAAACAGTGGTTTGAACTCTGTTCTGGGAATACTGATTTTTTTTTTTTTATTTGTCCACATTTTTGGTGATGTATATTTTTCATAACATAAACGTGATTTTATTTTAAACAAGTGCAGTGGGAGATCACAGGTAGGGTTATAACTCAGAAGTCTCTTCTCTCCCTACTGGAGACAGTGGCATGGCTTGCTCAGGCCACAGTGACTTTACTCCTGGGGACAAGACCACATGACCCCCTGACAAGACCTCAGCTGCCCTCTGCTGGACCTGGCTGCTGGCTTGCCCATGGGGGCCATTGCCAGAGCCTCCTTCCTCTCTAGCTGCTGTTACTGCTACTGACTCAGCATTAAAACCTGGAACTTTCCTCAATTCTTCGTCACATGGGCCGAGTGAAAGAAGCATTGCACCTGCAGCATTTCCTTGCAGCTTTGCTGTTTGAGCTCTGAGTGCATTTAGGGTAGATAAAGTCTCGGGGCTGGCCTGCTGCATTGCCGGCTGTATGTTATTGGGGCAAACTGTGTTTTGGGTTCCTAGCGGCCAACTTACATATTTTTGGAATGCAAGCCTTATACTCCTGTTTAATGCTTCAGTGTATCAGGCTTTGCGATAGGATCTGTTTAAATCCCGGTCAGATCACATCGGTGGGGAAGGGGTTGAACTCCTGCAAAGCCAGCTGGAAAACTTCTGGCTTCCCCGATACCTTCCCGGCTTTCAGGCTATCGGGTGTGGCAGGGTTTGGCCAAAATACCTGGCAGTTGTCAGGGCTTGGTTGGTGTTAGGACGTGCAGCACAGGAAGGAGTTGAGCTGTGGACCTGGGCAGGAAACAGAGTTCACCGGAGAATCGGGGTCAGTCCAGGGGCCGAGCAGAATTAGAGGTGGAAGCAGGAGAGGAGTAGATGCATTAGATATAGATGAATTTTTTCTTGAAATTTTATTATGGAAAATTTCAAGCATGCACATTATGCAGCTTCAACAATGATTAACAATGTGCCACGTTGTTTTTTTTCTTTACCACCCCCCCCTCCACACTTGGTTCTTAGTCTTAAACATTTTTACCATATAGTGTGTATACATTGAAATGTAAGAATCTCCGCTGTGCAATTTGAGAAATGACTAAACCCACAAAAACAGACCTTATCACAATAGAAGTCTCATCTGTCCAGAAAGTTCTCTCATGTCGCCTCTTGCTCATTCCCCTTTCCACCCCCATTCCTGGCCCCAGGAAGTGACTGGGATGCTGTCACCACCAGTTAGACATGCCTTTGCTAGAGTTTTGTATAAAAGGGCTCCTACAGTGTGTACTTTCCTGGGTCTAGCTTCCTTTGCTCAGCGTGATGTCTTTGAGATTCACCTGTATCGTGCTGCGTATCTGTCGTTTGCTCCTTGTTGGTGCAGAGCACTGTTGGGTTGCGTGGACATACCACCGTTGTTTTAGTCATACTCCTGTTGAAGGACATGTGGGTGGTTCCTAGTTTGGGCTGTTACAAGTAAAACTGCTACGAACATTTGTATATAGGTCTTTTTTTGTGGGCAAGTGTTTTCATTCCTCTTGGGTAAATAACCAGCAGTGGAATGGCCAGATCAAAGGGTAGGCGTGTGTTAAACTGTGTAAGGAACCTCCAAACCTTTTCCCCAGGTGGTGGTACTCTTCTGTTCCTAGCACTGATGCACAAGACTTGTGGTGGCTTCGCGTCCTCACCGACACTGTGTTATTGAGCTTTTCAACTTTGGCCTTACTGGTGGAGCTGTAGTGTGGTTTCTCACAATGGTTTTTATTCCCCTTTTGTTGATGATTAATGATGTTGAGCACCTTTGCACGTGCTTTTTGGCCATGATAGATATCTTCATGAGGTGTCTGTGGAGATCATTTACCCATTTAATTGGATTGTCCTCTTATTGAGTTAGAAGAGTTCTTTATATATTTTGGATTCAGGTGCTTTTCAGAAGTATATTTCTTGAGCATTTGCTCCCAGACTGTGGCTTGCTTATTCATCTCCTTGGGACTTGTGATGAGCAGAGAATTTTCGTTCTGATAACGTCTCACAGACACTATTGTTCTATTAAGGTTGCCTCTGTGTCATCCCTGGGAAGTCTTTGTCTCCTTCCAGGTTGTGATTGTACGCATACTTTCATGTGTTCTTCTGAACACTTGACTGTTGTAGCTTTTACCCTGAGGTCTGTGATTGGACACAGGTGACTTGTGTGAAGAACGCCTGACACCTGTGTCAAGCACCTGAGAGAAGGGTTTCACCCTGGATGTGTGTTCCACACACTTTGAGTCAAGTTGCTAGAACCACGGCTGCCTCCCTTTCACCTCATCATCCAGGAAAGTGTAGGAAGTGCAGGTTATCCTTTGGGCAAATGGCCTTTCTGTCCCCCAACGTAAAGACCACCAAAACAGATCCATTTTTAATTTTTATTTTTTCAAGATTTTATTTAGTTATTTGTGAGAGACACACAGAGAGAGGCAGAGACATAGGCAGAGGGAGAAGCAGGCTCCCTATGGGGAGCCTGATGCGGGTCTCGATCCCAGGACCCTGGGATCATGACCTGAGCCAAAGGTAAACATTCAACCACTGAGCCACCCAGGCATTCCACCAAAATAGATCCATAATGAGGCTTGACCAACCTGTGTTCCATCATTGTGTCCCACTGCCCTTGGTAACACAAGTGGCAGAGGGGAAGAAACATTTTGCTTGGCAGATCGGGTTTCCTTTGTTGCCCTGTCCTTTTTTGGCTGTGTGGCCCTGGATAACTTACCTAACATCTCTGAGTCTCATTGAAAAAATCTCTAGGTAGAGATTGAAGCATAGTGCCCTGAATGTGGTAAATGCTCAAGAAATGTCAGGTAGTAGGGTCCCATTATACTCCTGCAATTGGGTCAGACCTTTTTTTTTTTTTTTTTTTGCCCAAAGTTTTTGAGGTTGGAAATTTAATCCTAGCTTCATTCCTGGTCCTGTGTTGAAGAATGGAAGTGAGGAAAAGGTATAAACCTCTGCTTCAATAACCTCTTTATTTTTACTTTTTATTGAGGTACAAAGCACATCCAGAAAAGCGCACAGTCTTAAATGTACTGCTCTATGAGCTCTCAAAAGCTTTATGCTGTGTAACTCCATGCTTGGATCAAAAAAGTAAACACCAGTGTGCTCGCTTCTGTTTTCCAGCCTAGTCAAGAGCACCAACTATCCCAATGTCTGCAGGGAGTAGTTTTGCCTGTTGGGGTACCTTTTTTTTCTTATTTTAAAAGTTTTTATTTTAATTCCAATATGGTTACCATACAGTGTTATATTGGTTTCAGGTGTACAGTATAGTGATTTGTCACTTCCGTGTATCACCCAGTGCTCGTCACAAGCGCCCTCCTTCATCCCCATCAACCGTCTCACCCCCCACCCCCACCCCCCTTTGCTGACCAGTAGTGTGTTCTTTAGAGTTAAGAGTATTTCTTGGTTTCTCTCTCTCTCTCTCTATTTATAAACGGAATAACACAATTTCCTTTTTTGTCTCTGGCTCCTTTCACTCACCATTATGTTTGCAGAATTCCTCTCTACTGTTAACACAGCAGCAGTTTGTTCCTTTCCATTTCTATGTAGTATTTCGTTGTAAGAATACACGGCAGTTTATGTTCTCTGTTGAACGTGGAGTCGTTCCCAGTTTGCAACAATTAGGAACAGCGCCACCGCTGAGACTCTTGTACTTTAAAAAACAAAAACACAACAACCCAACCCACCCAGCCTTCGTGAGGTATAATCGATCCGGTGCAGCGGACAGCCCAGCGGTTGTTGCACGTCTGGGGAGCCGCGCAGCCGTCACCTCTGCTCGCCCCAGGCCCCTTGCATTGCACCCAGGAAAACCCCTGCACCCGTTAGCAGTCCCTCCCCGCCGCAGCCACCCAGCCCCGGAGCTGGGCAGCCTCTCCTCCCCCTCTCCCCCTCTCCCCCCCCTCGTCGTGCTTGTTCCCATGAATGGCCTTATGAACGTGTGGTCTTCTCACCCGTGTCCACAGCTCATCCGTGGCGCTGCACGGGACCGGACTGTGCCCCTTTCGCTCGGCTGCGTGAAGTTCTGGATGTACTGCAGGGTGGTATCTCCTTGGGCGTTGGGGTGGTTTCTGGTTTTGGCTTCGGGGAATAATGCAGCAACTTTTGCCGTGGACATCTGCTTCCATCTCTCTTGCCTGTGTGCCTAGGGGTGGGATTTCTGGGTCCTATGATAACTCTCGATTTAACCTTCTTTTAAAAAAGAAAGTTGTGGGATCCCTGGGTGGCTCAGCGGTTTAGCGCCGCCTTCAGCCCAGGGCGTGATCCTGGAGACCTGGGATTGAGTCCCACATCGGGCTCCTGCTTCTCCCTCTGCCTGTGTCTCTGCACCACCCCCCCCCCCCCCCCCCCCCCGTCTCTGTCTCTCATGAATAAATAAAATCTTTTTTTAAAAAAAAAAGGTATACAAACAGCCAACATACACATGAAAAGACAGTCCTTTGTCGTTGGGGAAATGCAAATCCAAACCACCGTGAGCTACCACTTGAAACCCACCAGGACACCTACAATAAACAGACACCAACCAGTGTCGGGGAGGCAGAGACACAGGCAGAGGGAGAAGCAGGCCCCATGCCGGGAGCCTGACACGGGACTGGATCCCGGGACTCCAGGATCGTGCCCTGGGCCAAAGGCAGGTGCTTAACCGCTGAGCCACCCAGGGATCAGTATCTCAGTTTTAACTTGTATTTGCCTTATTCTATGTGAGGGTGGACATACTTCCCTTTTTTTTTTTTTTTTTTCCTGAGCGCTGTTTGTTCATGATCCTTCCCTGTACTTTTTACCTATTGGTTTATGGGATTTTGGAAGAGAGTCTTAATTTCTAGATTTTTCTAAACTCTTTGTTTTCTGTTGTTCAAATTAGATCATTTCTACTGACCTGTCTTTAGTTTCACTGACCTCTCTGTCACGTCCATTCTTTTTGTGAGCCCATCTGGTGAGTCTTCTATTTTGGTTATTAATCATTCCTAAGATTTCCATTTGGCTCTTCAGTTTATTCATTGGTACTTTCTATTTTTTCCATTCTTTTCAGAAGTATCTTCCTTTACTTCTTGGAGAACTTTTTTTTTTTTTTTTTAAGATTTTATTTATTCATGAGAGACCAAGGCAGACACACAGGTAGAGGGAGAAGCAGGCTTCTCGTAGGGAGCCTGGTGTGGGACTTGATCCTGGGCCCCAGGATCATGCCCTGAGTCAAAGGCAGACACTCAACCACTGAGCCACCGAGGCGTCCCTTCTTGGAGAACTTTTATAATAATTGCTTTAAAGTCATTGTCAGTGATTTTGATTTCTGTGACCTCTTGTTATCAGATTCCATTGGTTGTCTTTCCCATGTGAGTTTGAATCGTTCCTGCTTTTTTGAATTCAAAGTAATTTTGGATTGTACCCTGGATCTTTTGAAATCCTATAAATGAGATCCCAGGCCTCACATATATCCTATGGAGCCTGTTGGTATTTTTGCCCTAACGGGTGGTCGGCCTAGTTGATTTAGGCTGCCAAGCTCGGGTTTAGTTGTGGTAGCTTTTCAAAGCCTTTTCAGTGCTGCTTGGCTTTGTACTTGGTGATTTACTGGGACTCCCCTTTTCAGTCCTGGGGCCGAACACCGGGAGATTTAGTCAAGCCACTCTGCCTCACACTTTGCACAAGTGCCCATGTTTGAGGCCAGGAATTTGGAGAGGGGAAAAAAGCAATGGGGATTCGCTGCCCCCCCCTTGGGACCACAGCTCCTCAGGTTAGAGCAGAGGCCCTGGTGACTGTAGGCCCTGCTGCCTCTGCCAGCCTTAGCTGGTATGGCCGTGGGGGTCACAGGGGTCCTGGGGTGCAAGGGAAAAGAGAAAAGTAGAGAACTGCCTTCACTCTCTCTGAGCATTTGGAGGCCCCTTTGCTGCTTTCTGAGCCAGAACTAGGGAGCCTCTCCTGGTGCTCTCTGCATTGACACCCAGCACCTATTTGGAGGGTTTCGGGCTGCCTTTAGTCCTGGCAGGGGGGAGACTGAGGGGGAAATAGGGAACTTGCTTTGGGTTTGGCGGTACATTGGAATCAGGTCTTCTCTAATCTGTTTGCTTCCTTTCTAGATTATTAAACAGCTATTCGATCCTTTCTGCCAAGTTTTTATAGATGCATTCGGGGAGAGACAGGCTGGGATGTCTACTTCATCTGACTAAGAGCCAGAACTTAAACTCGTACCATTACATTTTGACATGTCCTGTCGTGAAGCATAACCAGAATATAATATCTCTATGTCTTACTGATCAACTCACCATGAGCAAAAATACCCTCAAGGCTAGCTGCATTGTATCAGGCCAGTTCTGTCCAGATGAGATGCTCTGTGTGACTGTTAAAAGTTGGGAGCAGAGGAAGTGGAATACAAGAAACACAAAGCAATGGAAATGGTCGATATCATAAAGGTTCTTGATGGGCCTCCAACATAGCCCTCCAGTTATTTTGGTTGTGAGCCGGGAGCCAAGACCATTCTGATGTCTAGAATGACCCTTGGATTGTCATTGGATCTCATAAGGCTGACTGACGTTCTAAGACTTATTGGTCGGATTCACTAAAAAGTGTTTTCTTTCCTGAGAATGAGAATCCTGCATTCAAAATACTCAACCTTGCTAGGTACTTTTCATAAAGTCTGTGGCTAGTGAGGCATGCTCAATGGAAACCAGGAACTCTGGACATTGATTCTCAAAGAGCCACCTAGAAAAAAGGGTTTTGGTACTTGGTGGGGGGGGAGATGAGATGGAATAAGGACAAAGAAAAAATGGCCCTGTATCCAGCAGTGGATCCTCGCTGCCATCACCAGATGAACTCTGTGCCCCTGCACAGGCTGTGGGGCTGACCCTCTCCGGAAGCTGGGAGCACAGAATGGGTGACATCAGTGGCCCGGCAGGAGTCCTGGCACCTAGAGTTGATCTTGAAGGAACAGTTGATTTTATTAAGGTAAAGGGGGGTAGGGTGTTATTTTTGAAGTGGATGTGAAAGCCATGGGTCTTCTTGTGTTGACCAGAGGTCATTTTTAATGAGCCAATCAGAGAACAAATTAAGGAAGGCAGTGCCATTTCCTGCAATTTTGTCACTCTGACAGAAAAGCTCAGCAGTACCGCCTTCACGGTGGGGTGCTGTGTGGTGCCAGTACATCAAGCTCTACTCCTCTCTGAAATTGCACACGTCTTGAAGGTGATGTGTGACACAGACCTTTTAGAAGAGAAAGTCATTATCTGCTGGTCAGAAAAGGGCTTTTGAGAACGATGTCTCGAAATTTGCTGAGGAGAGTTATGTCAAAGCAGATCCCTTTATAAAAGGGTGGAAGGAAGCGGAAGAGAACATTCAGGTGACAAAGGTGGAAGTATTGAGGTGGTAGATGTAAAGGCTACCAGGGAGCCCAGAGTTGGAGCTGTGACGCGTCCCGTCATGCATGGTGGTGCTTGCTGGTACTGCTAGCACTTTAAGCGATGAGTGCACCCTAGCGTGCAGGTTTTTTCCCTGTTAGCTCAAGAGCAACATAAACATGCGAGAGCTAAGTGACTTAAGTCATGATACGTTTTCTATTGCAAATATTTCCTTGTGAGTGCTCTAAAATTAAGCCCAGTGAGTCCATTTACCTCAGAGCATCATTTGCTTATATTTGGCATATGTCTTTGGAAAAACTGGTAGTGGACACATCTGAATCACATGTATAAAGGTATACACAGATTTTGGGGTCATTCTTTAAAACAAAAATGCTGGGAAGCAAAAGACCGGGGGCCAGGTATAGGTTCCCAACATCCCCACTCTCCTGCACCCCTGTCTTCCCCATTGCAACGTGGTACTTGAAGCAACTGGCACCCGGCCCCTGTCGATGGTGTCTTTGGTAGACTTCCTGACACCGAATTGGTAGGTTGTCTCCCTATGTGATTGGAAAATTGGATTTAAAGTAGAAGTAGCCTCTTGTCTAGTAAATCTGGGCTCTGTGGATTTTTTTTTCTTTAGGATTTTTTTTACTATTTATTAGAGCACATGTGCACAAGGAAGGGCAGAGGGAGAGGGAGAAGCAGACTCCCCGCTGAGCGGGGAACCCAATGTGGGACTCGATCCCAGGACTCTGGGATCATGACCTGAGCCAAAGGCAGATGCTTAACCCTCTGAGCCACCCAGAAGCCCTGGGCTCTGTTGTTTTTAGGGAGCTTTTGGATGACTCAGTTGCCCTAAGTTCAATCAGATTTTTGAAATGTCTCCGGCAGTAAAGCTACTCTAAATCTAGTTCATTTAGATATAACCAATCTTACTTATCTTCATTATTTCAGATTACCTGGAATATATTTAAAGGCTGGCATGAGCCAGTACAATCGCAGAATTACTATATGGTAAATCATTTACCATTATATCATTTTGTTGATAAATGCTTTGCTTTGGAAATCAGACCCTTTTAAGCCACACTAGGAAATTAGAGTTTTACTTACTACTTATAAAAACATTTCACATAAAGACTATTCAAGATAGTGTTCAGAAGTTTTTCATGAACTAAAATCCTATTTATCATCTTTATTTCATACTATCACATTGTGAAATCATTGTAATTGATTCTTAAATTGTTTGAAGGGCACTTTTTTTTAATTTATTTTTTATTGGTGTTGTTTTTAAATTCACACACTTAACTGCTAAGAGTAGATTTTAAGGGGAGCCTTGGCTTGTTGCGAGTTCCTGACGTGGTGTCCCTTTTGAAGGGTTGTTAAAGCAAGATGGGTAGGGTGCATAAGTGTCTCCATCAAGAAGGATGGTTTATTGTATGCAGACTTCCCCCAAAGCTGACCTGTGTCATTAGAAACTGAAAGGTAATGGTTGCTCCAGAGCACAGGCTGTATTTGCAAATGAAAAATCAGCATTTTACCTCTTTTTATCTGTGATCTGTTTGCCTAAGGTTTAGCTTGATAAATCAACTATTTTACGCCTTGTGGCTGTGTTTGAGAAAGTGAGTCAGGATAGTAGGAAACCTCATGTGGACACTTGGGAGCTGTGATTCTGTTTGTGCCCTGGCTGCGTGACCGTGACCATGGGTGAATCTTTGTGCTTCATTTCCCCATCTGTGAAGTAAAGCCAATACCTTCCCTGCCGGTCTCCCAGGGTGGTTCTGAAATCCAACCTAGATGTTTGTGGAACTACTTTGTAAATGTCAAAGCAGATGACCATTGTGGTGATTGAAGCCTTATGATCTCTAGGGCGGGGGTAGGGAACAAACCTAGATGCCTCATATATAATAAAAATTCCAATGTGGTGTTTAGTCATTTAATATTTATAAATCTGCTAAAGTAATATCCTAGGAGTTGTAAAAATGAGCTAGTTGAATATTATTGTTTTATGAATCCTCAGCGTAATCTCAGTCTTAGTGGCCTGAGTGACAAACACCAGGTAAAAATGTCAACTTTGGGTGTGAGACCATTTTTCTTTTGAACACGGATTACTTCGAATCTGGAGTAGCAGTGTCTGTCTGCTGTGCATGGAGTAGGGACTGAAAAGTCTGTGTCCCAGCCCTTGGTGGAGCCATGGAGGGGCCCTTGAGCGGAGGAGTGAGGCTAGAGGACAGGAGCCCTGACACAGAAGGGAGAAGGCAGAGGAAAGAAGGCGCTTGCGTCTCCTCAGCGACAAGCCACCCCCCCACACACAAGTTGTGGGTTTCCAGTGAAAATGGCCCACATCAGTTGGGGGCTGCTGTCCTTCGTCCCTGGCCTCTGCCTGTTCCTGTCACTCTCCTTTGTCTTCAAGGAGCTTGAAGAAAGCAAGAAAGCCATGGCTCGCTTGCCTCAGTTAACTAATTACACCTGTCTCCGTGGCCTTGGAATTAGCATCTGTGCTGCCACCTAATAGCACAACTCTCAAACCCATGCTTTTTCACGTAAGTAGGTGCAGTCCAGGGAACCGTCCTATAAGCAGACTGATTCATTCAGCTGCAGTGTGATTCTTGACTCCGAGCAAATGTTTGCAGGGAACTGTTACCCGTTGGAGATAAATGAACGTTGTAAAGTGTTTCTTCAGCATATACGTTTGTCCTTTCTTGAGCAACAACCTCAAGAGGGGTGAATTTGGGCAGGACAGGCTCCTGTTTAAAACCTGTCAGGGGGCAGCCCGGGTGGCTCAGCGGTTTAGCGCCACCTTCAACCCGGGGTGTGATCCTGGGGACCCAGGATTGAGTCCCGCGTCAGGCTCCCTGCATGGAGCCTGCTTCATCTTAAATCTTAAAAAAAATCTTAACATAATCATGACAGGTTTTTTTTTTTTTTCCAGAACTGTTAGGTGAGACATTGATACTACAGTAATTTTCTTTTTAAGATTTTATTTATTAATGAGGGACACACAGACAGACGGACAGACAGGCAGAGGGAGAAGCAGGCTCCATGCAGGGAGCCTGACGCAGGACTCGATCCTGGGTCCCCCAGATCACACCCTGGGCTGAAGGCAGCACTAAACCGCTGAGCCACCGGGGCTGCCCTACAGTAATTTTCTTAAAGATTTTATTTACTTATTTTAGAGAGTATGTGGGGTGGTGGAAGAGGAGCAGGATGGGGGCGGTGTGCAGAGAATCCCAAGCAGACTCCCCGCTGAGCCTGGAGCCTAATGCTGGGCTCGATCCATGACCCTGAGGTCATAAGCTGAGCTGAAATCAAGAGTCAGACACAAGCCACCCAGGTGCCTACTATAGTGTTGTTGTTGTTGTTTTTTTTCCCCATTTGCATTCTCCTTTTTGAGCAATACATACTGAAGTATTTGGGAATGAAATGATGTCTGGGGTCTGCTTAAAATAGTATGGTAAGGGGGTGGTTTGGGTGCCAGTAGAAGTGAAACAAGCCTGGCTGTGAGTTGTTAGTTGTTGAGGGAAGTGAAGGGGCTATGGGGGCTTCATTATACTATTCTACTTTTATTTATATTTGTATTTTTCCATGATCAAAAGAAAAACAAAAAACCACCCTACCATAGGTTTCCCATTGCCTCAAGATGGAGGCAGCTCTCTTAACATGGCCTTCAGACCCCTTCACCACCTGGCACCTAAGAACCCTTCCAGGCTCATCTCCTGAAATTATTTGCAGTCCCCCTAACACATGCCATCTTATGTCTGGCCCTTTGCCCTTGTGGTCTTCTCTTCCTGCAACACTTTCCTTCCCTTTCCATCACCTCACCCTCACACCGATTTGCCTGACTTTTCTGGGCCCCCAGATCCCAGACAGCATTCCTTTTTGCAGGCCTTCCCTTTATGACCTTTGTGCCAGTGTGGGTTGAGTACCCTTCTTGTTCTCATTTCTGTCCCTTGAACTCAGCACGATGCCTGGCATATAGCAGACGATCTGTAAGTTAGAAAATAAAAGGCCCACCTAGGGCTTGTTAGCGCTTGGCCTCAGGACTCTCAGTGCTTCCTGCACAGAGCCAGTGATGCCTGGTGCTGATGTGGCTACTGCCTACCTTCTTGTGTCTTCTCGCTCCATTCACCTTGCCTCTGTTCTGTGTCTTTGGGATTTTCAGTGACTTTCCTATGAGTCACAGCACTGCAAGAGTAAGTTCAGATGTTCTTTCCAAAATCTCTGCATGTGGTAGGGAAGGTTCAATCAAACTTGAAGTTTTATACTTTCAAAAACGACAAGTTTTGAGCTGGTGTGCAGTACTGCTCGGCACATTTAAATACTCTCCTTGTTGTTGTGATACGTTGCCTCCTCCATTTGCAGTAAGTCTCCATAGGACACACCTCCAGGGGCATTTGAGCTACATTTTCAAGTTAATGATGGACATGTGAGCCAGAAGGAATGTTCATTACAGCAGTTAGAAATAGGAAAAAGGAAAAAAGCACATATATTTAGATAGGATGGATAAAGAAATTTCCATCCAGGCCTCAGTCCTCATATAATGGAATGTTATGTTGAACTAGAGGTAGACATGCAAATTGGTGGTATCACACCAGTAGCAAGTCCAAGAATACATATGGTGTGATACTATATATGTATATGAGGTTCAAAACCATGCAAAACTAAACAATATCCTGTTTAGGGATTCATACATTATAATATGCATATATGTAATAAGTATATACATGTGTATATAACATGACATGCATATCTAATATATAATCTTGTGCATGTATGTAAGATACATGTGCATATATATACACATGCATGGATATATATTTATATATACATTTAGACATGTAGGGAACTGATAAATACAGAGATCAGGACAGAGGCATCCTCTGAGCAGGAGGGAGGAGATGTGACTGGGAGGAGGCACATGAGACTCTGACAGTATGGATGATGTTCTGGGTCTTGGGCTGCATGGCAGGAGCATTGTTTGACATTTCATTGGGCTTTACAATTTGTACATAAGGTGAACATACTCCTTTAGAGATCACATATTTCCTAATAAAGATAACAGCAAAACTAACTCCAATAGCAATTTTTAAGTGAGGCCACGTTCCCAGCACTTTGAGGAGGGAAGAGGTTTCTCTCGTTGCTTCTCTTCCACTGCTCATGGGGTGCTTCTAACCCAATTATTCATCACTTTCTGCTTTATCTTAAAGGCTGGTAAAAAAAAAAAATAAAAGACTGGTGGTAGAAACACCAATTGCAGGAGTTCCCCATTGGTGATCAGCGGGAAATAGATTCAGTAGACCAATCACCTCTCTTTCTCTCCCACACCGTGTCCTGTCCTTGCTGATCTCAGATGTTGCTGTGGTGGACATGAGTGAGATCTCCAAACAGCCTTCCCTCTTTTACCATCTGGGGGTCCGCGAAAGCTTTGACATGGCCAACAATGTGATCCTGTACCATGACACCGATGCGGACACTGCTCTTTCATTGAAGGTAAAGGGGATCATTTGTCTCCTGGTGAACACTTGGCTTCGGGAAAGCAGTATTATGCATTCAAAGAAAATGTACATGTAGCTGGGAGGTTGGAGATAAACAAAGATTCACTTGTGCAATTCCTTCCTTCCTACTACAGCTTCTCGCTCACACAGATGACTTCCTGACCACTGTATGAGCATATGCTCTACAGAGAGGTGCTTGTAGGCAACTTCACCATTTCCGGGCTCATTAGGGAAGTGAAGGCAAAAACTGTTAGCTTCCATTGGAGCAAACACGCCACTCTGAACCTTTCAGTGGGCAGTTTGATCCAAACCTACACATTAAAAGTTTCTCAACTTGAATGATAAGATGACGACACATAACCATCACCAGAGTGGGCAGAAAGTTCTAGCATAGGCATCCTCCATATTTAATCTGTTATTCCTCCACCCTCCAACACCATTCAAAACAGAGCAAAACTGAAAACTTGTATATTTATGCACAACACTGTATTGAGGTTTTTACACCTGTATTCTTGCAAGTTTGATACAGATTTTTTTTGAATAATAGTACTCCTAAGGAAAAAAAAAACAACTCCTATTTGGAACATCGGTGGGGAGATGGTAGTGGAATATAAGGCAGTGGAGTGGAGGTGTTGAATCACCATACTGTACACCTGAGACTAATACAACACTGTAAGTTAACTGGAATTAAGATGAAAACGTAAAAAAATGCTCATGTTTGTAAAATGTGAATGTCTACGGTGAGTTGCCGTAAAACTCAGGGAATATTAGTATTGTCAGATGTCTTAATATTGGTCAGAAAAATGCTGGTCTGTGTTAAATCATTTCAGGAGTGAAAGCTTAGTTTGTTTACAACAGTGTTACTCAACCTTGACTGCACTTTAGAATTACTTGGACAGCTTGTAAGTATCCCAATACCCAGGTCATACCCCAGACCAATTACATCACAGTCTCTGAGGGATTTTTTTAACCTCCCAAAAGTACAGCCACGGGTGAGAACTAGTGGCGTCAAATTCATGTTCATGGACACCAGTTCCAAATGTCCAGCTCCCTTTGTGTTAAAATCACTAGTGTATGTAAATAGCACAGTTTGGTGATGGCAAAGTTGAACATTTTTGTGTTTCTTGAGATTTAATATTAACCAGATTTTTCTGGGTTCTGTAATAATCGGGGGTTATTTCCTGGTAGAAATCCAACCTGCTTCAGATGTGTAACCTCTATGTGTTCTGTATCACATACACTTGACATAGATGTGTACTCTGTAATTAGAGCACAGTATTGTGTTTTAAGAAGTCATTCATAGGACATTGAAAGAAGAAATTGGTTTATTATTGTACTTTACATTGTATAATAGTTTCCCAGAAGGCTATAAACCAATCTAAATTATTACTTTAGACATTTAGATGCTGATTTTTTTTCTTTTACTGATTTTCGCTAAGGCAGTTGTGCTTGAAAAATATTTAGAACTAGAAAATATGAAAGGATAGATTATTAAGCCATATTTTGATGAGAAACACAAAATTAAAGTATTTTTTCCAATGCAATATGTTTTTTCCCCTCAACAATGCCTTAGTGGTCTCCTCTGGAAAGTCCCATGACCTGGATAAGTTTTACTTTTTAATAGTATGGAAAAATATTTCCTAAAGGGGAAATGTGACGCCAGAAGAAGGAAGCTGCACTTGTCCTCAGAAAGCCAAGATCTCAGAACGTCCAACTGTATAAACCCCATTTTACAGCTGGTTTTTTTTTTTTAAGATTTATTGATTGGTTGATTGAGAGAGAGGGAGGGAGGGAGGGAGGGAGGGAGGGAGGGAGGAGCAGGCTCCGAGCTGGAAGCCTGACGTGGGACTCGATCCCGGATCTCCAGGATCACACCCGGACCACAGGCTGCGCTAAACTGCTGTGCCACCAGGGCTGCCCTACAGCTAGCTGTGCCACCAGGGCTGCCCTACAGCTGTTTAATTACGTTTTCTCTTGTCCGCAAATGTTAGCTTACAGCACATGAATGCCACGGCCAAGGGCTGCATAACCATTATTTGAAGTTAACTGGCTAAAATTGTCGTCCTTGGATTTGAAGGTTCCTAGACAGTTCGAGTGAGGTGTGGGAAGTCCCCCCAGCAGTGCCTCTTCTGTAGGAGGGCTGCCTGGGTGGGGTGGCACTGAAGGAGCCAAGACATGGTTGTGGACCTGAGCGTAGCGTGGTACTTCCCAGGCAGTTCTGCGCTGTCCCTGACATTCTTCACTGAACAGGCAAGGTGCAGAGCCTCAAACTTGAATCTCAGAATGTCTCTGGACAAGAGCATTGCCACTGCTCCGGGAAATCCTTAAAACTGTGTATGTCCCTCAGTCATTCCTAAAGCTAGCCAATCATGATGTGCTTTCCCCAGAATATGAATTCTCTGAGGCTCACCCTATTTGAAGTTGTTTACACAGGGGAAATGGGAGGTTTCAAGTGACTAACTCTTGCCCTAAGGTAGGTGCTGGATGATGGAGGGCAAAGTGCTTGTAGTGCTTCTGGAAGTTAATGGCTTTTTTAAAAAAGCTATATTCATCTTATCATTTTTTCTTTTCAGGATATGGTAACCCAGAAAAACACAGTAAGTACGATATTTTCAGATTTTTTTTTTTTAACCTGGAAAATGCAGAAGAGCTTGCCTGAAAATCCCACAGATAGCAAAGTGATTTCTAATGGTGCCTGTTGGAGTTTCTCAGGGGGCCGGCTAGAAAGCCCTGCCCTGCAGGCTCCCTGCTAGCTTAGGCCCTACTCCCACCCAGGGCACAGGGCGGGAGGTCAGGTCAGGCGAATGGCCTTGTTCTTCCATTGCGCACTGGGTCTTTGAGCCTGGAACCATCTGGCTGTCTCCCTCTGATCTGGGTTGCTCCCACCAAACACCAAGATCCTTTTTTGCTGGAGCCATTACCTCCCTCATTTGCCACCAAAGTTTCTCTAACAACAGAGAAACATGAACTTACACCCCCAGGTAATATGGGGGCCTAGCCGAGAGTGGCCTGCCACAAGCTGGAAAGGAGGAGGACAGAATTTTTCCTGCTCTCTCATGTATGTGGTAAAGTCTCCCAATTTGGCTTCTCAGTGCCTGCTAGGACCTAGTGATAAAGGCATGTTGGTTTGAATCATCTAACGAAATCCCCACTTTAAAGACCTTCAAGGGGTTCCTGGGTGGCTCAGCGGTTGGACACCTGCCTTCGGCCTAGGACATGATCCTGGAGTCCAGGGATCAAGTCCCATGTCAGGCTCCCCGCATGGAGCCTGCTTCTCCCTCTGCCTGTGTCTCTGCCTCTCTCTCTCTCTCTC
The DNA here is from genome assembly GCF_053574225.1 of Canis aureus. Lineage (NCBI taxonomy): Eukaryota > Metazoa > Chordata > Mammalia > Carnivora > Canidae > Canis > Canis aureus. Next base: position 109,037,934 of record NC_135649.1, read on the forward strand.
TCTCTCTCTCCCTCTCTCTCTCTCTGTCTGTCTGTCTCTCATGAGTAAATAAATAAAATATTTTAAAATAATAATAAATAAATAAAGACCTTTAAGTTCACGTCCTTGGAAATTGTGCCAGGATTACCCTGTACCTTTGAATGCCCCTTAAAGCGCCTATCTTCCTAGACCTATAGCACTGTAGTTTGTCCGCTTTTGACCTAGACGAAGGACCTTCTCTTTGTCCCTTTCCTTTGGGCCCTCAGCTCACTTCTAGCCCTTCTAGAAAGGAAGGGCCTCCTACTTCTTTTTCTCTAGCAGTTGGGATTCCCAAAGGGAGGGCAAAAAGACCCAGGAGGTAGAGCTCTCCCACGGGTTCCCTCTATAGGGAAACAGGAGCTTTGCATGACTTCACCCCTTTCACAGAAGGCCCCACCCTGTAGCTGTGGGGCCCAGTCTTATCTGGAACCCAGACAGAGCTCCCTTCCTGAGATGGAAGCCTTGACTCTCCTCATGCAAGCCAGAAGATGAAGTTCTAGAAACAAAACAAGTTTATGTAATTACCATTGCAGCTTGTATTTAACAAGCTGACCTGTAAAATTAAGGCATCAGAATGAGTTTGAGTTATTGGGGAAGAGAAATAGGAAGACCTGGGGCCTAATCTTGTCCCATTTAGGTACTGATACTGTCCACTTATAGGAATCTTTCTTGTTCTTTCTAGATCTTGATTTCTTAAGTCCCCACCTCCATGGAGAGAGTGGGGATCCAGTAAAAGGAGCCTGGGGCTGAGGCTGGAAGGCACAGGTTATAGTCCTAGCATTGTCTCTGGGTAACTTTGGGCAGTCATTCTGCCCCCCTCCTCAGTGTCCTCATCAGTAAAATGAAAAGGTTGAACTCTATCACTTGGTTCATAGATAACTTCCAGCTCTCAGAGGCTCGTTTCACACTTGTTGCACAAGTAAAAAGGTGTAACTTGGATTTGATGTAAGGAATGTCTCAAGGTTATTCCTCCAAACAGGAATAACGTTAAGGCAAGGTGCCAAGAAGAAAACTATCTGTCCTGACTGTTAAGTGTTTTGGAGCCTAGAAATATTCTTGTTCACCAAGAGACTTAGTGTCACTCTGTTACCATTCCACTAAATGCCTCCCCTTCTGATACATTCTCCCTCCTTCAAACACCCAGGAATTCCTTCACATTCTTTGTAATTCTAATTCTATATCATGGCACCATTCTCCTTAGGGTGTGTGTGTGTGTGTGTGTGTGTGTGTGTGTGTGTGTGTGAGAAAGAGAGAGAGAGAGAGAGAGAGAGAGAGAGAGAGATGAACTTATTCTAGAGGATTTGGCAACTAATCTTTCTGCTATATTTGCCATTAGAATTCTGTGTTCAGTGCTGGTTGTCATGCTTGATGGGGTGTGAAAACTTAGAGGATTCAAGAGAAGAAAATAAAGGACCAGAGGTGGCTGGAAGGGTGAAAAACACCTAAGGAAAGGTTGAAGGGAAACAAACCTTGAGAGGTATTGTTCATGGTCATTTCAAATGTTTTCCATTTCTGGAAAATAGGGAGACAGTTACTGCTGCTACTCCAGGTGGCAGGGAAATAGGGCAAACTCAGAAAAGGTTGGCATCAGCAGAATGGTCATCTCACAGCTAATGGTGAGTAAACATTGAAAGAGAATGTCACAGTAAGTCAGGTGACTTTTAAGGAGAATTTGTTTGCTTGTCCCCTCAATATGGATTGGGCTAATGCTACTTGGAAGCAAGGGTCTGGATTGTCTAACTCTGGAGGTTTCAGGAAAGACTCTGATGAAATTGTGGGTCTGTAATAATTGGGCAGCTTTAAAAAAAAAAGGAGGTACAACATAGTCCTCGCTAGTGAATTACAGAGTCCCAAGAATGACATATATAGATGAAATTGCACACATTGAATGTGCTGCTGAATGCTTAAAGTGATTTTTAAAAAGATTTTATTTATTTATTCATGAGAGAGAGAGGGGCAGAGACACAGGCAGAGGGAGAAGCAGGCTCCCCACAGGGAGCCTGATGTGGGACTCGATCCAGGACCCCAGGATCACGACCGAAGCCAAAGGCAGATGCTCAACCACTGAGCCACCCAGGCCTCCCACTTAAAGTGATTTATGAAGACATGGAAACCATGATGCTTTTGAGATCTCGGAATTGTTTTCTATTTCTAGAATTATACCTATTATGTTGAACTTGGTTTCATTTGGTAGAGGGCTGGTGTATTGGGGCTCTCCAGACAAACGGAACCAGTAGGCGGGACACTTGGGTGGCTCAGTGGTTGAGTGTCTGCCTTTGTAGTCCATTCTTTTTCAGACAGTGCTCATGTTCTCACGTTCTAGGGTTGGTTTTTTTTTTAATGCTTTATTTAGGCTGAATTTACATGCCATGAAGTTCACCTTTGTGTACACAATTCAGTGATTCTTATTTTTTGTTTTTTAAAGATTTTATTTATTTATTTATTCGAGAGAGAGAGAGAGGGAGAAGTAGGCTCCACATAGGGAGCCTGACGCGGGACTCGATCCCAGGTCTCCAGGATCACGCCCTGGGCCAAAGGCAGGTGCTAAACCGCTGAGCCACCCAAGAATCCTCAATTCAGTGATTCTTAATAAATTAGAGTTGTGCTGCCCTTGCTACAATCCAGTGTGAGAGCATTTTTGTCACCCCCAAAAACACCTGTTTGGAGACCATCCCTGTTGCCACCCCCAGCCCCAAGCAACCACCAATTTGCTTTCTGTCTTGCGGATGTACTTTTCCACGATTTTTCATATAAGTGGAACCATACAATAATGTGGTCTTTCATGTCTCCTTTCTGTCACTTAGTATGAGGCTTTTGAGGTTCATCCATGATGTAGCCTGTATCAGTAGCCCTTTTGTATTGCCAGGTAGTTACCCAATTGAATGGGTATATCCCCCATTCTGTTTCTCTGAATAGCTACACAAAAAGTTTATCTGGATGAAATGTGCAATACCTGTACGATAGAATACTAGTCAGTGATAAAAAAGTGGATGGGTGCTTGGATTATTCCCACTTCTTGGTTATTATAAATAATGTTGCTATAAACATTCAGGTACAGATCTTTGTGTGGAAATATGTCTTCATACCTCTTGGCTAAAGTATCTAGAAGTGGAAATGCTGAATCATCAGGTAAATAAATGTTTAACTTTCAAAGAAACTACCAAAATAACACCAAAAGTGGCTATAGCATTTTTACATTTCTACCAGCAACGAAGGTCTAGTTTCTTTACATCCTCACCAATACTTGGTATTGTCTGGTTTTTGGTACCCACTCAAGTGAGCATGAAGTGTGGTCTCTTTGTGGTTTTGTGTTTCCCTAGTGACTAAATGATGTGGAGAAGCTTCCATGTGCTTATTAGCCGTTCAGTCTTTGATGAGAAGATTCTAATAAACATTTCGTTTTTAATTGAGTTTTTTGTCTTATGGACTTGTAAGAGTTCCTTGTATATTCTGGAAGCAAAGCACTTAGCAGAGACTTTTATCAATTACTTCTTTTATGGATTGTGCTTTTGATGTTGTATCTAGGAACTCTTAGCCTAACCCAGGGTCACAAAGAATTACTCCTATGTTTTCTTTTTAAAAGTTCATTATCTTAGACACTTGAAATTAATATAACACTATATGTTAATCACACTGGAGTTTACAAAATTAAAAAAATTTTTAGAGAAAACGAGTAGTTAAAAAATAAGTTTTAGAGTTTTGGCTCTTACAGTTGTCTCTCTGATGAATGTTGAGTTAGATTTTGTGACTGATGTGAGCTAGGGGTCTAGCTTCTTTCTTTTGAGTGTAGAGACCAGTCAACTCAGCACCATTTCTTAAACACTTTTCTTTCCCCAGTGAAATAGCTTGGCACCCTGTCAAAATCATCAGATCATAAATGTAAGAGCTTGCTTCTGGACTATAAATTCTGTTGCAATGATCTGTATGTTTACCCTTATTCCGGGGTCATGCTATTTTGATTACTGTAGTTTTATATAGTAATTTTTGAAATTAGGAAATATGGTTCTCCCAACTTTGACCTTTTCAACTTCATTTTGGCCATCTAGGGCCATTGCAAATCTCTTTGAGAATTGGCTTTTGCATTGCTATGAAACAGGCCATTGGAATTTTGATAGAGATTGCATTGTCTCTGTATATCCATTGAGTGATATTGACATTGTAACAAGACTGTCTTCCAACCCAAGAACACAGCAGGTCTTTCTGTTTATTTAGTTCCTCTTTATTTCAGCATTGTTTTTATAGTTTTCAATGTACAAGGTTTTCACCTTCTTGGTTAAATTTATTCCTGGATATTTTATTCATCTGAGTGCTCTTGTAAATAATATCTTTTTCTTTTTTTTTTTTAATTTTTATTTATTTATTTATGATAGTCACATACAGAGAGAGAGAGAGAGAGGCAGAGACACAGGCAGAGGGAGAAGCAGGCTCCATGCACCAGGAGCCTGATGTGGGATTCGATCCCGGGTCTCCAGGATCGCGCCCTGGGCCAAAGGCAGGCGCCAAACCGCTGCGCCACCCAGGGATCCCAATAATATCTTTTTCTTAATTCTCTTTTCAAGATAGATTTTTTTAAAAGTGTGTTTATTTAAAGTAAGCCCTATACCCTGCATGAGGCTTGAACTCATGGCCCTAAGATCAAAAGTCTTATGTTCTACTGACTGAGCCAGCCAGGTGCCCCAGGATAGATTTTTAAAAATATTTTTCATAAAAATCTTAAACAGTTAACACGTAGTAGTTCATAATTCAGTTTTTAAAAATTAAGGTTTTTTTCTTTCTTTTTTTAAAATTTTTATTTATGATAGTCATACAGAGAGAGAGAGGCAGAGACATAGGCAGAGGGAGAAGCAGGCTCCATGCACCAGGAGCCCGACGTGGGATTCGATCCCGGGTCTCCAGGATCGTGCCCTGGGCCAAAGGCAGGCACCAAACCGCTGCGCCACCCAGGGATCCCAAAAATTAAGTTTTTAATTTTAATTCCAGTGTAGCTAACATACAGTGTTGTTTTAGATTCAGGTGTGCAATTTAGTGATTCGGCAGTTCCAGGCATTACTCAGGGCTTGTCAGCGTTACTCTTTGTGTCCAGCCCCTAATTCCCCCATTCCCTCTCATGTGATTCACCTTTGAATCCAGGTTCCGTAAAAATTACTTCTTTTCTGTATTCTTTTCATCTACTTTTCATCCTTACGCTATTTCCGCTTGCTTTACAGATACCAAAGATAGCCATTTTCTGCATTTTATCACTTCAGAAAACCTGTTTATGTGATGAAAGATCAAGGTTGAGCCTTTATGGGAACAGGAGTGAAAACGTAGCCAACCCAGAGACATGACTTTATCTGTTAAACCTTGGAACTTCCTGGTAGTTTGTTATTAGTGTGCATAGTCCATAGGTATTCTTTAACTGTTTTAATTTTCCTTCACAAAAAATAATATCTTTAAAGTTAAGGTATATTGGGCAGGTTGGTTCCCCCCTGGAAGCAGACTCTGAGACTGAGTTGGGTGTGCAAGAGATTTGTTCAGGCATGCCCTTGGGATCAAGGCTGAGGAAGAGGAAGGAAGGAGGCAAGACCATGAAGCTGGGATCAGGCTCAGTGATGGCCTTGGCTAACCCCGTGGGGGTGGCGAGGCTCTGGCACTCAAATGGGCTTGTACCCCAAGATTGAGGAATGTAAGACTGTGAGGCACAGAAATCATTTTTACCTTTGAAACAGTGGGTAATTACCTGGAAGCTATACATAGCCACCCCAGAGAGGAAGCATGGGGACCCACACCTCCCCTGCTGCCCAGGAAAGTTAGTAGAAGATGAGCCATTCCACCCAGTACTTAAAGAAGGAATTATTAAAAGTACACTAGTCCTTATTTTCATTTGTCATGTCCTAAAGCCAGAGTTCACGGTTGGTTTTTTTAAAAAGCAAAGTTAAATTTCCAAGCTAGGATCATGTTATTAAAAAGCACCTTATTAAAAAACTAATCTGGTTCTTGACCTCTGGACTATGTGGTTATTTTTTTTCCTGGAAAACCAATGAGATTTAAGAGAAACTAATTGTTCCCATTGAAATAGTTATCTCTGTAATCCCAGTAAATTAGAAATTCTTTGAGAATCAGACATGGGCAGTATTGGGTGCACTTTCTACCATATTGGAAAGCTTTTACCTGGCTCATGAGCCCATTGAGGACTCAAGTTTTAGGGTAACAGAAGTTCTCTGGGTCTTTCTTCCTTCTCTTTTTCTTTTTTTTTTTTTTTAGGTTTTTAAATTTATTCATGAGACAGAGAAAGCGAGCGCACGGGGGGGGGGGGGGGGGCGGGGGGCAAAGACACAGGCAGAGGGAGAAGCAGGCTCCAGGAAGGGAGCCTGATGTGGGTCTCGATCCCGGGACTCTAGGATCATGCCCTGGGCCGAAGGCAGGCGCTAAACCACTGAGCCACCCAGGGATCCCCACTTCCCTTTTTCAATTAGCGGTGGTTGGGATCCATAACTATCAAAGATGTTACAGATTGCTTAGGGACACTTTGGTAAAAAGTGATACTTTTTCCTTTAGATATCCTTTGGGTTTTCTGAGTTCAGATTACATTTTCTACCACTTCTATTAGGAAAGAACCAATTTTGAATAAGAAGCCTACGTCTCCTAGTTGATGGAGAGGCAGAGTTTTATGTTACACATAGAATGTGATTTATGTAAAAATCTGTCCTTTGAATATTTATTTTGTGTAGCTATTTTCTTAGTATTTCTGCCTCATCTTAAATTCTCTTCTCTCTAGTCTTGATTGATGCCTTTTCCTCCCTACATGCCTGTGGCCTTGTGCTCTCTTGCTAATTGGAGTGTTGCAGAGGTGCAAACCATAAAACTTGGACCTCTTCCTCTTGAATATCACAGGAGTGAGGTCACCTTTCATAGGGCCAATGTCAAAACTGAAACAGAAATATCTAATTCTGGGGCACCTGGGTGGCTCAGTGGTTAAGCAGCTGCCTTCAGCTCAGGTTGTGATCCCGGGGTCCCAGAATTGAGTCCCGCATTGGGCTCCCTGCAGGGAGCCTACTTCTCCCTTTGCCTGTCTCTGCCTCTCTCTATGTGTATGTCTCTCATGAATAAATAAATAAAATCTTTTAAAAAATATCTAATTCTGCCTGCCAACTTGAGTAAGTCTTTGGTGTCTGCGATGCCCATTTATTTTCTTTAAACTGAGAGACAATGCACGTAGCATCAAATTCACCATTCACCCATCTGTTTGTGTTGGGTATTTTGTTGTGTGTATCACAGCTTGCTTTCTTAAAGATCTTTAAGAATAAAGCTGGAATGGCAGTTACCAACAAGAATCCTGAGGAGGAAGGGGAGGGACCTGAGGTTTGTCTGGCTCTGTGGGCCACTTGGTTAACCTTTCTGGGTCTCGGTTTCCTCCTGTATAAAATGAGATGATGAATCAGATGATTACTGAGATTCATACAAAATCTGAAATAATGCTAGGACTTTATGATAGCCATTCCGTTGTTCAAACAAAGCAGATGAGCTGTTGCAGTAGCTCAGTTGGTGCTGCATAGCGTGTTTCTAGCAGAAATCACTTCATATACCTTTTAAGTGGCACAGTAGCCTGATCATCTGGTTGAAATTGTTATTCAGCTTTGGTACATTTATTCCTATCCTGTCCAAATAAACCTAGAAAAGCAATATAGAATGTTGTTTGTATTGATCTTAAAAACCACAACCTCCCCCCCCCAAAAAAAAAACCCTGTACTCCCCTGATGTGCATGTGTGGTGATTTAAAAAATTCTCCTGTAACTGACTAGAAAAAGAATTGTATCTATTAGGCTTAAAACCTTGTAATCCTTTTTTTTGGAGAAGCACTTGGCTTGGATTTTCTTTCATAATGAATTGACTTTTTCATGTGTGGTCATGTTAAATAATTTTTGAAAAAAAATTACTGTCCCATTTTCATTTGCTCTGTCAATCTTCTTGGGAATGCTTTTCTGTGTTTTTCTGGTTTCCATTTTCATTTGTGTCGTGATTTGTTTTTTTTTTAAAGTTCTCTAGGAGTTCGAGCTGAAAGTCTCATGAAGTCTGTTGGGATAAGTTTTTTGCACATTTGCTCCAAACAATTATCAAAATTGTGCTGTTACACCGTTGCCACCTGCTGCTAGCCATCAATAAAAAATAAGAGCAGGTTAATGAGGCCCCTTCACGTGTGTTTCTGTCCTGGCCTTCTTGGACATTTGGCCCTCTCACAGAGAGTACCTGCAGAGGAGCTAGAAGAGGGGAAAGTCCTAGGTGTCCTTAGTTAGTGACCATTATTGAAACCCATGGAGGACAGGGAGGTTAAGAACCCAGTGTGCTCTGTTCTTGGCTGTTTTGGAGAATCCAGGCTGTTTGTGGATGGGAATCATGCTGTTACTCATGGAAGTCTTCCTATATGAAGCCCATTGGGAGAAACTCCTTAGAAGGCTGCAGGTAGGATGTTCTATGTGAAACATCTGTTGGGACTCCAGCGCCTGGGGCTCTTAGATTTTAGAGGGCTTTGGGATGCCTTTGTCAATCTGGAGGAGCCTGTGGATTTCTTCTCAGAATATCTCTTAAAATGCTTCAGTAAATACAAAGGATTACAAAGGAGACCCATTATACTGCAACATAGATTACAACTTAAAAAATATTTTAATAACTGTGTGCTGCTTTATAATGTCTCAAATAATAAGATCAAACAGGTCAGAAAAGTCATAATTTTAAAGGAATAATGGATATGAAAGTTATTTTGAGATCTCTGCAGGAAATTTGATGAGATATGAAAAATTGTATGATTTCTGTTAGTGACTAAGTCCCAGGTCCTGCTAAAACTAAGGTGTATTACCTACGTTTCTAATTGAAGTCAACATTACATTTCAGTTAAAGGTAAATGGTGACAAAGATGTAATTTTTTTCTCATTCAAGTTCACAGGCTCCCAAGGATTAATAGACTCCAGGTTCAGAACTCCTGATCCAGTCCAGCACTATTGAACATTGCTAATACTTCATGCCCACTATGTGCCATGGCCACAGTGAGGCCTCTGTCACCTTCTGAAGTTGACAGTATTATTGTCCCCATTTTAAAGATGAGATCACTGAGATTTGGATAAGTACCTGGTCCAGGGTCATTTATCTGGTGTGAAATGGAGCTGGGATTCAGTCCTTGACTGTCCAAGTTCTCCACCATCTCACTATACTTGAGCAGAGGTGATGCTTCCTATTCCAATGTTAATAAGGTATTTCGTTTTCCCCTAACTTAGCAAATGTTAGAGAGGGGGGAAACCCACCCCACTACCCAGCTCTGCTGAGAAAATGATGAAATGGGAATGCCTCCGTGCATGATGGATGGGAGTGTAAATTGTTCCATCCTTTGTGACCATAGCACATAGCGACAACCGTAACTTTGGTCATTTTGTTCTCGGGAAGCTCCTCTTGGGAAAAGACCACAGTGTCAAATCACAAAGCTGTTGGTCTCCGTGTACAGCCAGGAACTTGTCAGAACAAAGTTAAACAACAGGAGAATGGTTACATGATAAATATACCCCACATGGTGTATTAGGCAAGTATTTAATTAAATGCTTGCCTAATTAAAAATTAGGGCATTTGACTGTGGAAGTGTTGAATCTCCCTATATCATATACTTGAAACTAACACTGTACCTGGAATTGAAATAAAAACTTAAATCGCTGACTGGCAGAGGGGAAGAGTTACGGCTCTATATAGAGCTGTAAGAGTTCAAGACTATATAATCAAACTTTTATGAGAGCTTTTTAAAAAGCACTAGTTATTTAACTTAGTGGTGCTGTAGGACTATCAATTCATGGTGGTGAATCTGTACATGACAGTAGTTCTAGAAATCTCCATTGCTAACTTAGGAACTAGAAACTGGAGGACCGATTCCTCCACTCTCAAACATCACAGGATCCGAGACCAGTGGCTTTTACTCTGCTCTCTGACCTCACTTACTGTATCAGAATCTTCCTTTTGGAGATACTTGAAGAGTGTTTGGAATAAGGGTTTACATATTAATGGGCCTAGCACACTGGTTCTAATGCCCCTTTATGTAGGAAACTAAGCTGCCTTTGTTGAATGTGTTTTAATAAGCTGAATTCTTGAGATGTTTCCATTTATAAATGTAACAATTACAAATATACAAGCTTGGTTCGCTATTGGACATGTGTTATGCTAATCAATGTTTTTCTTTTTAATTTCTGGTCTCCCCACCAACAAAAGTCTGAATGTGCCCCATCATTTGAAGATGTTTGGGCCTATTATTCTTCTTTGTAAGAACAAAAGAACTGCACTCAAAAGCCTGTGCTTTCATTTGGAAGTTTATGAATTGCTTTTGTAAATGTAGCCATTGGTCCCAATTGCTTTCTGTAAAATTTCTTAAACTTTTATACACTTCATGAGAGATTTTCTCAAAGGGAGTATTTTTACTTTGCCAGGGCTCCAGATTCCTGCTGTCCCCTTGGTCCTGTTCATTCAGCCCGCTCAGTTGTTCTCAGAGGTCACGTATTCCCTCTCTTTCTCTTCATTTTTCTCTAACTGTGGCTGAACGTTTGCCCGAAGGATCGGATCCCCTCCTGGCTGCGGGCAGGTCTTCACGAGCCTCTACTGCTCTCGCTCTGCCCACTGGAACCCTAAGCTGGGACAGCACATAGCATAGCTTTGTCTGAGTCTGATTTTTTTTCACACCTCGTTATTGAGGATTTGAGTAGGTTGGGGACAGAGTTTACTTTTGTGCTATTGGGGAGGAATGGGTTTGCTGAAGAAAGGCTGTAAACACGATTTCTGCAGAAATGTTCCTTTTGGAAATAGTTTTAAGACCTGTAACACTTGTATCCAAATAGGCAGGATTCTTGGACCTTCACTTACCTGCCTGTTGCAGAGCCGCAGGGTCACTTAGTTGTAATGTTGGGAAATATTTTGGTTAGAATTGCTACTCTGTAGAAGGTTCTATTTTTTTTAAGATTTTATTTATTCATGAGAGACACAGAGACATAGGCAGAGACATAGGCAGAGGAAGAAGCAGGCTCCCTGTGGGGAGCCCAATGTGGAACTTGATCCCAGGACCCGGGATGGCGATCTGAGCAAAAGGCAAAGCTCAACCACTGAGCCACCCAGGTGTCCCAAAGTTCCCTTTTTTTTTTTTTTTTTTTTTTAAGTTGAGAGAAGAAAAGAAAGAAGCATAAATTGGGAGAGGTTTTTTTTTTTTTTTTTTTTTTTTTTTTTTTTTTTTTTTTTTTTTAACTTTTTCATTGGCCGCTTCTGGTTCTGTTTATTGGTTTCTGTGGATTCCAGTTAAGAATTGGTGCCGTTCCTTGGGCCAGTATCACCTTCTTTCCACCTGCATCTTTTGTACTGTTAGTGTCAAATAAATCCCATTTCTGTAGGTTACAGCCCCCAACATAGGATCACATACATTGTTCTATGCATTTGTCTTTTAAATCGGTTAAGAGAAGAAAGAAGTTGACAGTCCTATCATCTCTTCCTTTACTGGCATATTTGTTTTTATCAAGTGAATTAGAATTAGTGTCTGGCATCCCTCGCTTTCAACCTGAAGAACTGTCTTTAGTAGTTTTTGTAAGATGGGTCTTCTAGGAACAAATCATCTCCATTGTTGTTCTGAAAATGTCTTCGCTTCACCTTCATTTTGAAAATCTAGTTTTGCTCCATAGAAGATTCTGGCTGACTTATTTTGTCTTTTGCCCCTTTAAATATGTCATCCTGCCGCCTCCTGGCTTCATTAATTCCAAAGAAAAGTCAGATGTTGATTTAATTGGAGTTCCCTTGTACATGCGAAGACATTTTTCTCTTGCTGCTTTCAAGATTTTCTTTTTGTCTTTGAAAATGTTGACTGTGACATATCTGAGTATGGATCTCTAAGTTTATCCAGCAGGAAGTTCATTAAATTTCTTGGCCATGTGGATTGATTTAATCACATTTAAGGAGTTTTCAGGAATTATTTCTTTTTTTTTTTTAGGAATTATTTCTTTGGATGTTTTTCTGTTCCTTTCTTTCTTCTCCTTCTGGGAGTCCCGCAATGTGTCATGTATGTTGGTGCACTGGATGGCGTCCCACATTTCTTTGAGGTTCTGTTCCTCCTCCTTTATTTTTTTTCTCTCTGTTCCTCAGATTGCATAATCTATTATCAGTCTGTGTGCAAGTTTGCGGATTCTTTCTTTGATGCAGATTTCCTGTTGGGCCCTTTCAGTGAATTTTTAATTTTGGTTATTGTACTTTTGAATGCCAGAAATTCCGTTTGCTACTTTTCTGTGACTTCTGTCTCTCTGTTGGTATGTTCTATTTGATGAGATGTTGTCGTCCTACCTTTAACTCTTTGAGCACTAGTGTCCTTTAGTTCTTGGAGCATCTTTATAATAGCTGCTGATCTCTTTCCCTCCTGTCTCTGGAGCTTGTTGCTCGCTGGCTGGTTTGTTGAGTGACGTCACTAGACTCCTTCAGTGAAGTCTCTGTGGCACAGGGTCCACAGCAGCTCTGACCCTACCACCCCCATGCAGGGGCAACGGTGGGTACACCGGGGCTCGCCTCAACCGTATCTTTCCCCGATTTCCCTGTTGTGTTCTTCCTGTGTTGAAAACACCCCCTCATTGTCAGCTACCGTGTTTTTGACCGTACCCTCAGACGTCAGCGTTCCGCAGTTTGACGTCATGAAAGTGGGGCTCCTTGGCAGGCGCAGTCTTCGAGGCCAGTCTTAAAGCTTTCCTCTGACCTCATGAAGGCTCTTCTTACTTAGCGCTCTCTGCCCCGTTGCTCTTGGGGAAACAAGCTGGTCTACCTTTGACCTATTGCTGCCTTGGGACTACCAACTCCCTCGTGGTTTCCTGCCACAAAAATGTCCCCGGTTATGCGATAGTGCCCATAGGTTTGGCTCTCCCCACGCTGTGTTGTGTGTACCCTGGTCCACTTCTGCAGAGCTCTCTGTTCTTACACGATGCCTCTGGCCCCAGGCAGAGCCCCGGCACCCCTGCTCCAGGGCTGGGGACAGGGAGCAGCTTGCCTTCCTCGGGATGACACCCTGCTCTAGGGTGAGGTGCTGAGCGAGGGTAGCGGCACCCAATCTTCTCAGCTGGCCTCTTCTGATCTGGATCTTTGCTCTATGTGACTGGGGACAAAAGGTGATCAGGGCCCAGTTTTCTTGGCCTATTTTGCCGAGCTGTGGGAACCAGGTAGAGAAACCGAGCTCTGGTTCTCTTGATCGCACTTGCCTGGAATAGAGCTGCTCCGGCCCAGGGCTGTGCTGACTGAGAAGGCTGCTGGCCTGGCCTGGCCAAGGAGAAGCTGTCATCCTAGACTAGAGGCTGTGGGGTAAAAGGGAACCTCTTCTTGGCTCTGCCCACCCAGAGTAGCATTTCTGTCCCTCTGGGCTGCAGGACCAGGGAGGAACAGGTTATCAAATGCTAAAGTCTCACTGTTCTTACTAAGATAGGAGTTGCTTTTCTTGAATAAGTGTTTCTCTACTTGCTGTATGCTCTTCAGATAATTCAGAGACTTAAAATGTTTTTTAAAAATTTTTGGAGGGGGGTGCCTGGGTGGCTCAGTGGTTGAGCGCCTGCCTTCGGCCCAGGGCGTGATCCTGGGGTCCCGGGATCGAGTCCTGCATCGGGCTCCCTGCATGGAGCCTGCTTCTCCTTCTGCCTGTGTCTCTGTCTGCTTCTCTCTCTCTCTCTTTCTCTCTCTCTCATGAATAAATAAAGTCTTTTAAAAAAATTTTTTTTTTGGCCAGCTAGGGCTATTTTTCTGGAGAGAGAATCTGAGAAGCTTCTCACCCTACCCCCTCAGGTCTAGCTCTGACTTAAAAAAAAAAAAAAAAAGAAAACCCTCAACTTCTTCACAGATATTTTACCTTCTAGATCTCACTGATCCACACAGTCCTCTTTCCTCTTTCTGCAGTCGGAAGGCTTTTACCATAAACTTAGCCAATGGCAGGTGGAAGAACAAGCAGTTTTACCTTCTGATTGTATAAAAAGCATTTAACATGGCTTTTCTGTTACAGATGAGGGAGAAATTTGTCTCCAACCTATCAAAACCTTCCTTTGCTGGACAATAGGAGTGTAGCTTTGAGGATTTGAGGATATTACCAGGAAGGGAAGCATCTGTGTTGCCTACTGCAGGCAGTTCCCAGTGATAGCTGAGAAGTAGTCAGAGTCTTCCCCTGACCCCAGTTATACCCACACACCTGAATTTGCCACTTCTGTTTATAACACACCCATCTCTGTTTTGAGGGATTTAACCCCAATATCTGGTGCCCACAGGGATGGTCTCCAGCTGCTATTCTGCAGCAGGGTAAGTATTCTCAGAAAATCCTTTATTTCAGGAATAATAAAACATCGAGACGCTTAATGTAAGATGAGGGCCATCCTGCTACCTGTTTTCTGTGACCTATCAGTTAAGAATGGTTATTTCATTTTTTAAAACCATTAGTTATTTGATGGAGTGAGAATGCGAGTGCACAAGCAGGCAGAGCAAGCAGGCAGAGGGAGAAGGAGACTCCCTCCTGAGCAGGGAGCCCAATGTGGGGCTTCATCCCAGGAGCCCAGGATCATGACCTGAGCCAAGGGCAGATGCTCAACCAACAGAGCCACCTGGGTGCCCTGGTTATTTCATTGTTAAATGATGGGGAAAAGTCAAAAGATGACTATTTCAGGATTTGTGTCAATAGGAAATTCAAATTTGTGTGTGTAAATAAACTTTTCTTGGGACTCGTAGTTATGCTCCTATGTTCCCATGTTGTCTATAGTTGCTTTGATGCTGCAATAGTGATGTGGAGAGGTTGCAGCAGAGACTGGCCCACAAGATACAAAATATTTCCCACCTGGTCTTTTACAGAACCAGTTTGCTGATCCAGTCCAAAGTACGTTTGAATGGAGCAGCACGAGTAATTTTAGGGCCTAACAACATGTCTCACCAGGACTTAGCAGTGTCTGTTAAGGTTCAAGGAAGAGAGAGTGTCAGGATGAGTAGTTACTCTAAATTCAGGTGGGAATGAGCATGCTGCCATTGTGTAAGGAAATCTCATTCACAAGGAAAACTTCAAAATGTATGTCACAGGGCAGCCCAGGTGGCTCGGCAGTTTAGTGCTGCCTTCAGCCCAGGGTGTGATCCTGGAGACCCGGGATCGAGTCCTGCATCGGGCTTTCTGCACGGGAGCCTGTTTCTCCCTCTGCCTGTGTCTCTGCCTCTCTCTGTGTGTCTCTCATGAATAAATAAAATATTTAGAAAAAAAATGTATGTCACATAGGTATTTGAAATTAGTTCCCCAATGTGGCAGGTTTTCCCTTCTGTTTGATCTGAAATGGTAGTATTCTGTTTTTGTTTTTGTTTTTTTTTTTGGAAAAAGTGTGCTTCCCAAAGTTAAGTCTGTATTATTCTAAAATACTCGGATAATTCTATTGGTCAAGTTTTAAAAATTCAAGAGAAAAAAATCAGATAAATTATTTCTGGCATCATATACATTCTTTTAAAAAAAAAATCATGAAAGACAGGCAGAGACATAGAGGGAGAAGCAGGTTCCCCGTGGGGAGCCTGATGTGGGACTCGATCCCAGGACCCCGGGACCATGCCCTGGGCTGAAGGCAGATGCTCAACCTCTGAGCCACCCAGGCATCCTCATCATATACATTCTTGAAAGCTAAGTGAAGGGCTAGGAGTTAAAAAGAAAAAAAAAAAGCCTGGAATTTTTTTTAAAATTTTTATTTATTTATGATAGTCACAGAGAGGGGGGGGGGGGCAGAGACATAGGCAGAGGGGAAGCAGGCTCCATGCACTGGGAGCCCGATGTGGGATTCGATCCCCGGTCTCCAGGATCGTGCCCCGGGCCAAAGTCAGGCGCCAAACCGCTGCGCCACCCAGGGATCCCAAAGCCTGAATTTTAAGCTGGTCGCTTTTGCAGCAATGTAGACAAAAGATCTGACTGATGGAAGAATGCCCTAAGGTGTATTTTAATCTTTCAAGTGTGCTAAAAGGTGAGCATGATTTAATGCTTTTTAGAGGTAGTATTTATGCTTTGCAAAGGATCATGATTCATAGTCAGATTGTAATTATTTCTTAGCGCTCAGGTAAAACAGTATTTTTTTTTTCTATTTGACAATATAAAACTTGAGCATCCTTTTTCCAAACATCTCTAAGACTAGTCCTATTTATTGGTATCTGTTCCCTGCAAGACAATTTTTCTCAACAGAGTTTATAATAGTTCACCTGTGGTTGAACGATCAAACAATAGAGCTTTTCCATCTATGCTGAAAGAAAGAAAATCTGCCTTTACATTGCAGTTCTTGGTTATCAGTGGGTTCAAGGTCACTCCAATTTGAGGGGCCTGAAATGATGTTGTCTCCATGACTTAAAACCCTTAAAAACTCTGCTAGTGAAGTTCAGAGACATACACAGGTCAGTTTAGCAGGTGAAACGAAATTTTTGTTTTCGGGCTGGTGGAATTGAGTGGTTTCCCGTTCTGTGCCCAGTAGATTCCTCGTCCTATTGCACACATTGTTAGTCATTCTCAGGCACTTTCTCCTTCCCTGTCCTACCAGGTTTCGCCTGCCCAAATCCACTGCTGTGTTTCTGCATCAATTACTTTGTGAAACATTTTTGTTTCTGTTTTCCAGGCATCTAGTGGAAATTATTATTTCATCCCATACATTGTGACACCGTGTGCTGATTATTTTTGCTGCGAGAGTGATGCGCAGAGGCGTGCCTCAGAGTACATGCAGCCCAACTGGGACACCATCCTGGGTCCACTGTGCGTGCCCCTGGTGGACAGGTTTATTAGCCTCCTCAAGGACATCCACGTGACCTCCTGGTAATTCTCATTCACTGTTAGCAAATCTGGGAGCTTTGCCAAAATTTTCCCTTCACATTCACGGCGCAGCCAACTCCTAGGAGACTGTAATGCCCAGGGAATGGGGAATCCCAGCCCATCTGTTTGAAGTTTTTCTGGAATCCATTATTGTTCCTTGCTACTTCACTAGGTTGGGCCAGTGAGGTGTAGCCAAAAGAGAATAGAAGTGGAGTTTTAGCAGGTGAGGGTTGAGCCTGTGTCTGGCCCCAACTCCCCAGGTGACCTTGATAAATAACTCTATGTAGCCATTTCCTAGAAAATAAGGACGTTAAGTCACTGTTAGTTTTCATGCTCTTTCAACTCTGAGATTCCATGTTTTTTTTTTTTTTTTTATTTATGATAGTCACAGAGAGAGAGAGAGAGAGAGAGAGAGAGGCAGAGACACAGGCAGAGGGAGAAGCAGGCTCCATGCACCGGGAGCCTGATGTGGGATTCGATCCCGGGTCTCTAGGATCGCGCCCTGGGCCAAAGGCAGGCGCCAAACCGCTGCGCTACCCAGGGATCCCTGAGATTCCATGTTTTAAGATCACTTCTGAACACGATTGCATCTCTCCCAGCCCCTAAGCCCACGCAGCTGTAGAGGTTGTTAATGTGGCTCAGCAAGGTCACTCTGATCATAAGTTCTTGCCTTGAGTCAAGCCACAGCCATCCTGAGCTCAGGATGTCTTGGGATATGTTCTTTGTAGATTTATATTGGAGAAGGTGAGGGATACTCGTTCAAAGAGGTGGGCAGGTTTGGGTCTGAGTCCTGGCTCAGATAATTCTGTGCTTGGCGGCCTCATGAAAGTCATCTCACTTGTCTGGGCCTCTCTGCTTAAGAAGCCATGCCTTAAAATGTTCTTATTTGAAAAGCTGGAGGCCAAAAATCATCCACTAAACCAAAGGATCTAGTGTTTGTTTGTTTGTTTGTGGCCAGTTTAAAGGATTTACTCCTGTGAGTTATGTCACAAGAAGGATCTGTCCTTCCAAAACAAATGAAAATCCAGAGCTCTGGTGGAATCAGCTTGAAATGGAAAGGCCCACACATCCCCCTGTGGCTCAGGTGGCAGCTGCCTGAGCCGTGATGTGGCCCTGTTGTGTTGGTATGACATACACATTTGCTAGCAGTCTGTTCTTTTTTCTATCCTGTCATCTCTTGTTTGGACACATAGTTTCTTCTACACACTAAGAAATAAGACTAGAAACCCAGATTTTGGTGACCAAATGCCAATACTGATGGGGGACCTTTTGTGGCCCGTTTCCTGCGCAGCCTGAATCAGGCATACCTTGCTGCTCAGTGAACATTTTAGTGACATTTAGGGAGAAAACTCTTCAAATAGCATCTTTGCAGGTCTGATGAGGAAAGAGGCTGGCTTGAGTCTAACATATGAACAAGGCCTTGCAAAAAGTGGGCTCAAGTTCGTTTTTCATGAAATGTGTGTGTCAGTAGGAAAGCACCTGCTTTGATTTGGTGTAATTTCAAAGGACTTGAAATACCTGTTGGTCGCTTCTACCCCTTGAATGGTTAGTGAGAAGGTACTTAGGGCTTCTGGTCTAAAACACCTGTAAGAGGGATGGCAGATAAGCTCTTTGCTCAGGTGTGGACTCTGATAAAGAGCTCTGGTAAAGGTTGCCTATAGCCTTGTGTTGAAAAGGGGTTTGAAGCCATTTCCATGTTGAGTGTCCCCAAGCCATACTCAATTCAGTGTTTTGTTTATTTACTTACAAGTTATAGCTCTTATGAGGTTTCTCAGTTTATTAAAACTATTTTTCAGAATTAGCCTTAAAAACAAGACTAAACTAAAGTATAACTTTTTACTTGTCAGGCTAAACTAATAACACTTTAATATTTTTGATGCCTTTATACTCTACTAAATGGACAGTGGCTGTCACCCAATGTAATGACTCCTAAGATTAATGATGGAATTTTAAACACTGGTGGAATCTGCTAATTTGCACAACGGGATGATAAAAGACAAATAAGAAAATAAAAAATTAAAAAAAATAAAGCAATACACTGATAATTTTATATCAGTGCATTCTCTAAATGTTAATTGAGGTCCTATTATACAAGCATTGGCACAGTCTGTGTACTGTATTCACATTTCTTTGGCATAGCTTTAAAATTACTGAAAGTAAGTAACATTTGGTTTTAGTCTTCTGATGTATTTGTCTTTCTCTAATGACTGTTAAAATGAGACTGCTCCTTTTTTTTTTTTTAAAGATTGAATTATTTGAGAGACTATGGAGGTTGCAAGGGAAGGGGGAGAGAGAATCTCAAGCAGACTCCCCCCTGAGCGCAGAGCCCACTGTGGGGCTCAAACCCACAACCCTGAGATCATGATAAGCCTGCTCCTTTTTTTTGATGAGCAGCCTAGTTTTTCTCTCTACAGTGAAGTCCTCTCAGCTACTTAATGGGTTGATTGTAGATTACTGCTTGGCAGTGCTCAGTCTCTATTAACACATTACTTGGAAAGTACGTAACATATTTAATTCAATCTACAGTCATTGTAAGTTGGCCTCTATACATCAAATTTGATCATTTGTAAAGATTTTAAACCAAGTACCAGATACTAGCATTGGTTCTCTGAGAGGCTGCAGTTAAGAGATTCCAGTGTAGATTTGAATTGCTTTAGATGTCTTCATACATCCCTACTATTATCTGGATGCTCCCAGGAAGGAAGTTTTGGTTGGAAAAGCATTCTGGCAATTAAAAATGACTAGGGGAGTGGGAGTGAAAGGCAGAGGTTGTCCGTAAGCTTCCAGGCGCAGCTGCTGCGATTGCTCATGGACACACCCAATTTCCGGCTCTTGGCCAAATGGAAAAAGCTTTGTGATTTCTAGGTGGGGATACCTGATAAATTGATGTTAAAGATATTCTCATTATACTGTGTTTCATGGCTTTTGGACTTGTATTTGGCTCTGTGATAACATGTTAATAGTGGGGGAAATAAACGGTTCAAGTAACCTTGAATCAAGCAAGGTAACTCTTGCTCTCTCTGTGTTGGAAAATCCCAGAAGGGATAGGGTGGGGTGGGTAGTGAGTCCTATGCGTCACCCAAATTTCAACTCTGAAAATATTTTTCAAAGGTCATAACGAACTGAGTTTGTTGATGTTGAATGGTTAGTTGCTACAAAAGGTGACCAGCAAGTGGGACATGTCTCCTGTCTCTGTTGGTGCAGGGAGGCTCATGGCGAGGAGGGTCCCCCGTGTGTCCAGCTCAGTTGTGGCGATGAGAACTAAGTTGGTTTGAGCTTCTGAAGAAAACAGGGTCCCAGATGCAGGTAGATGCGACCAGAGGTTTTCCTGTTTCCCTCTCCAGTGCTTATTACAAAGAAACCTTGTTAAATGACATCCGGAGAGCCCGAGAGAAATACCAGGGTGATGAACTGGCAAAGGAGCTGGCTCGGATCAGACTTCGCTTGGACAACACTGAAGTTCTGACCTCGGACGTCATCATTAATTTGCTGCTGTCCTACCGTGACATCCAGGTAGGAGCACCCTTGCTGGAGGCCAGCGTGCGTGGGGCTCAACCTTGGCCTGAGGAATTCATTCCTCACATGAAACACTCTTACACAGGCGTGTGGTTAGCTAACTGGTTTATAGGCAAAAGTACGTGCCTAGGTCATAGGTCCCCTAGCATATCTGTCGTGATGGTAACCCTGGAGGTTTTGTCTCCTCAGATGGCCACTCTGGCCAAACCTCATGCAGTACTGCTTGATAAGAGGAACTTTGAATTGAACAGTTTAAATGCCCTTTATGCAAGGCATTGTTTCAGGCTCTTGGCGAATCCTAATTCATTTAATCCTCTTGGCAAGCTTATGGGATGTATACTTCATCATCCCCATTTTACAGATGAGGCACAGAGAAGTTAAGTAAGTTGTCCAAGGTCACGCAGCATTTAGCAAAGTCAAGATTCACACCGAGGCAGCATTGTCCTTGTTCTTTACTCCACTGCTGTGGTACTTTCTTCAGGCCTCTTGTCACTTTCTTCCTTGTTGACCCCTGCCCATCAGTGACAGGGAAAGCAGGAGTAGTAGAGGCACATCCAGGACCCAGGGAATGCAGATGCTTATTCTAAAACAAGTATCAGAGCCTCATGAAGAGTGCTGGACACCGTTTATAGGATGCGGTACCATGATGGAAATGGTGGAGGGTTTCGTCCCTCCAACTTAAAGGCTGTTAAGCCATTTATAAGGATGTCTTGATCTACTTCCCTCTGGAGTGGAACACAGGACAGCGTGCCTTCCGCACAGAGTTCTACAGAGCCGTGTTGGAGGTTGTTGACAACAGGTCTTTAGATCTAAATGAGAAGGGCACCCAGTTCTGACATGAACAGAGGAGAGTGGACCGCTGAGGAACGCCCGCCCTGCTGATAGACTGATGGATCTAATCGACTTTAACAGCAGGTGCTATTCAAGATTTTGACAATGATGAAATTAAGGCCCAGGGGACAAGAGAATAGGAATGACCTTTTTTGAATTCTTTCTTCCATTGAGCTGCTGGCTTTGTTCTGTTCCTGCTTTCATGCCTCTCTTCTTTTTATAAGCTACTTTATTTGAAGGTAAGCCAGAAGCTTCTTGGGATACACTGCCTCCTTTTCTCAAGCAGCAGCATCAAGGTGTAGAGCCACAAAAACAGGCACAGGATTTCAGTGGCAGTCCTCCTCAGCTAACTGTGGCTGGCTGTCAGCAAGTTGGCCAGTCATAGCGGTTGGAAGCCTGGCTGAAAGGGTAGCAGATGGCATTGCTCGGAGGAGACCCAGCTGAGACCAACACAGTAGCAAATTTTCTCTGAGTAATTATGCAGTTTAGAACTATGGTTCTCAATCAGAGGACGTGTGGCCATGTCTGGAGACTTTACTGATTTTTCACAGCTCAGGGGTGAGGGGGAGGTGCTACTGATCTCTCATGGGTTGAGGCCAAGGGTGCTGCTTAACATCCCAGAATGCCCAGGACGGCCCCTACAACCAAGGACGGCCCCTACAACCAAGGATGATCCAGGCCCAAAATGTCAATAGTGCCAAGGTTGAGAAACCCTGGTTTAGATGAGTTCAATTATTTCTGGCAAAATAGGAAGGATCTGGCATGATTCCTCTCTTCCTGTGGTAAGTGACTGTAGAATTTCATGTGTGTTAAGATCTCGCTTATGTTAACCCACAGCTCTGCTCGTGGTGGTAACTCTCCTGCGCTTACAGCATGGTAGCTTTTTTCTGGGCTGCTGGACTCCCTTGCTTGCTTTTGTTGCCTTTGGATTTAGCCTCATCCCCTTGATCCTTTTGTGGCCTCTGATAGCAGAGATTCTTTGTCTACCTTTTCTTTTATTCATTTTGGTTTTTTGTTTTTAAGATCTTATTCACGTTGTGTTACAGGCTGTAAGGTGACTTCACTAAATGCTGTCTGTAGGGAGAGGCTTGTATCCCGGGACAATCTTAGGCTGATAACCATTGAGAAGAAGCTGTGAAAGGCTGTGTGTTTCTTGTCTTTCTTCACCTTGGGACCTCTTGCCAACAGGACTATGACGCCATGGTGAAGCTGGTGGAGACACTGGAAATGCTGCCTACGTGTGACTTGACGGACCAGCATAATATTAAATTCCATTATGCCTTTGCACTGAATAGGTAAGAGAGAGTAGATGTATAGAATTCTGAAACATGCTGCCTGTTAAATTCTTCTTTCATTCAACCCTCACTGAGTCTGAGCCAGATCAGGTGCTAAATGCCAAGGTTATGAAAATGGTCAAAGCGTTTAGTCTTGGTGTTTCAGGACTTTGTCTTTGGAACATATATTCCAGCTGTGAGGTCAAGGCTCTAGAGCTCAGAGTGCCAAATGCCTTGATGAAAGTTTGCCCCAAATGCTGTGGAAGCATAGCAGAGGGTGAAAGTCATTCTACTTGGGGCTTTTAAAGAAGCTTCCCTGGGGTCTTTGGGGCTGGGTTTGCAATTTGTAGTAAGATTGACGTCATGTGCAAAAGAGTGTGGGGCAGGGTTGGTGAAAAGGCCATTGTACTTGGCCAGAGCAGGGGTAGGAGCTCAGTGTTCCTCATGTGCAGCGTGCCTTTTGGGGGGCATCCAGGGCAACAGCATCACAGAATGTGCGCGAAGCAAACACAGGCCATGAGGCTAAGCGTGGAGGCTGGGACTGTGTCTTGAAAGGACCTTGTATACATGAATAAGGGGTTGGTAGTGTCTTGTGGACTTTGGGGGACTGGTTGAAGCAACTGGAGGAATGTTGACGGATAGGAAAAGAGGGTGCTGTCTTCATTACTAGCATAATCTGAACTTTGCAGTACAAGTTATGGGGCTAGATAGAGTTTGTGAGACTTGACAATTCCTGCCTGGAGACCTGGAGCCTCAAAAGCTTGTGTGCAGGGAGTACCCGTAAAGCAGGTGTAACCAAGAGACTCCAAATGCAACGATTCAAGTAAGACAGAAATTTCTTTCACTTAGCAGTGTAGCGGTGAGAGGGCCAGACTAGTGGCTTAGGGCTGCTCTAGGAGTTGTTTGGGGACCTGGTTTTGGACCGTTTTGTAGCTCTTGAATTTGCAAAAATGTTGTCCTGATCTAGTTGAAGCTAGGTCACCACTTCTTCATATTCCAGCCTATGTAAGGGGGAAAGACTAGAAGCTCAGGACAGTTTTCTTTAAAGCAAGTAGAATTAGCACAGGACACTTCTACTTCTATCCCATTGTTGAGAGCTTAGTCACATGACCCTATCTAGCCAGAAGGGCAGCTGGGAAATGTAGTCTCTACCTGGGCAGCCACATGCTCATTCAAACATGGGGTTTGGAGGGTAACGAGGAGTTGGCCAGGTTGAATCTCAAAATCCTAATGCCTCAGTGTTTTAGTCCTGCAGTCTCCCTTCTTCCCCAGATAAGATACAGGAAGGGGAGCAGCATTAGGTGAATATGGTAAGAGCCATGTCCAGATAGATACACTTACTGCTGGACCTGCCCTCTGCTGGGGCCAAGAATTGGTCATATTTAATCAGGAAGCAAAAAATTCTGGGAAGGTATTCAGACTTAGCCTGAGCACCAGAGAGTCCTGACACTTCATCATCAGCCTTCCATGGCCAGTATCTTCTACAGGGAATGAATACAGTGAGCTTAGGAGGTGACCTGAGTGAGAGGACTCTTGTGTCAGCTTTCTCAGAGTCTTGGTTTGGCTTCAGCAGCTGGATATGTGTTATATACATATATATAAAACATATATAGTTATATGTTGTGGGCTTACCACTGACAGCATCTGCAGGACAGCAGACATGTTCGGGAGCCCATGGCTTCAGGAGTCTCCTGACACACATGACATCACGTCTTTTATATTGAAGTAAAATGTACATGCAGTGATATGCATAGATCTCAAGTATACAATTCGATGAACTTTGATAAACCAACAAACACTGTAAACAACACCCCTCTCAAAATAGAAAACATTTCCATCCCCTCGGAGAGTTCCTTTGTGCTCTTCCCCACCCCTTCATAGGCAACCACTGTTATGACATCTGTCAGATGTTAGATTAATTTTCCCTGTCCTTGAACTTTGTAGGAATCACAGAGTGTGTATTCCATTGTGCTGGTTGCCCTCACTCAGCATCATATTTGTGAGAGTCATTGGTGCTGTTGGATGTATGAGTAGCACATTCATTCCTCTTGCTGTAGAGTAGTCCACTGTATGGATATACCACAATTGATCTATCCATTTCATTGCTGATAAACTTTGAAGGTGTTTTCAGTTTAGGGGTGTTAAGAACAGTGCTGCTATGAATATTCTTGCACATGATTTTTGTACACATATGGCACAGTTCTTTTGGGTAGATAGCATGTGCATGTGTCGTGCTGTAGTAGATATTGGCAAACAGTGCTAGGATTTTTAGTCTTTTTGGAGAGGAGGTTTCATGGTCTCTACGAAAATGGGCCTGCTCTCTCCCCACTGGTCTTTAAATTCGACCTCCCAAGGTAGGGAGCGCTGGGGAGGGCATCTTCATTAAGCCTGGGGTTGGGGAGGGAAAGGTCCCGTTACTCTGTTACGCTAAAGTAGTGTGTGCCACTTTTATTTATACTTAAGCGTACTTGATTAACCCTTGATTTATAAGGATTAAATGAGTTAGTACTGGTGACGTTTCTGGAAGAACGCCTGGTACACTAAAAGTGCCATTAAAAAAATGGTTTGTTAAATAAAAACTAAGTCAGTCGCCACCATGTCTTCTCCCAGATGGAGTAGAGGTGACTATTGTCAAACAGAACAGTCTGATTGCCATCCACTCGAAGTAATAAAAGAGAAAAACAATTTGTGAAGTGGAAAACCAGTATCTAAGAGAAATGGGTGTGGCAGGATGAAGTGATCCCAAGACCAGTGCGTTTCCAGTTTGGAAGCAGATTGGCTGGGACCGCCCGCAGCTGAACCTTTGCTCTCTGGTGATGGCTCTTTTCCTTCTGGCTGACTGGTAGACAGTGGCTCTGTATTACAGGCCGGGCAGGGTATAACTTGGCCAGCTGTTGGCATATTCACAGTTGACTTTCACACTAAGTACAGCTTTGAGAAACTTTATGGCATTACTTTGTGTCTATAAAGGTGAATATAGTGATGAACAGATAATTTTTCCTGCATTACAGTTGACCTTTATCTCTTCGGAAGCAGAACACATCATGGCCATGAATTAGTTACTCAGGGTTGGCAGTAATGAATGATGTTTGACCCTCAGATGGCAAGGGCTCTCTGTTTCGAGGCACAGGCTGGCTTGATCACCTAGCTGTTCCTGGTAGCTGCCACTTCAGCTACATTCCGAAGCGCATTCAAAAATGCTTCAAGTTTCCTTCGAGCAGTTAAACTGCTTGCCACTCAGTGGCGTGGAATCCTGTATGAGTAATTTTCATTTGCTGTTGTTCTTATAGACAGGACTTTATAGACATGCAGCCAGAATAACCTGACCAGGGATCCTGACAGCAGGCTGAAAGATAGTCTGGAAGAAAAGTAAAGGAATCAAAGTAGTAGGTTAAGAACAATAACACTTGCCTGTCACAAAGTAGGAATGTTCTCATATTCTACTCCTTGTGTCTTCGGGTCAAGAAGTCAACTCCAGCAAAATTCCTTGATGTGGAGCGGAAGCTGAATGCATGACACGTTTATCAGAATATCTGATGTATCACTCTCTAAATGGGTTAAGGGGAGTGATAGAAGAAAGTACTCTGGGGCCTAGAAATGTGTATAGGGGCAAGAGTAGATGGATGTTACAGAATCCAGCCTGTGCCAGGGGTGCTGCAGGCTTGGTCCAGAACCTACAGCAGTCCCCTCCTCCTCGGCCCCTGGGGCTGCCCAGCCACGTCATTGCTCACGTGAAGGGACACATGCCCCCAGGAGGGCAGTGTGGGCTTCTTGTCTCTGCCATAGCCACCAGCATCCCTTTCTTCGTGTCTTCTGTTTATGTTCACTGTTCGATCTTGCCATCTTAATTTATACATTGATATAACCATTCTTTATTAGGTGTTTGGCAAAAGTAGAAAAACGTTGACCTTTCCTCACTTATGTAGTACATTGGTCTCCAGGTCCCTAAAATCGTGTTGCAAAAGGAGGACACATGTTTGTGGCGATCGTTTTCTGGGCAGTGAAGAGAAACATGAATCCTGTGACCTTAAAAAGAGGTCATCTGGTGCAAACCCTTCATTTCAGGAGGAAGACAGACAGGCAAGGGCCCAGGATCTAACAGCCGGGTGGTAAGAAATCTGGGGACCAGAACTCCCCAGTTTTAGCACAAGGCTCTGGATACACTAGTTTAATAATGTCACACAGCATAATCTGTGAAACTACCCAGAAGGCTTTCTCTTATTTTCGTTTGCCTGAAGGACAACCAGGAGAAACCCTGGGCCTCTTGGAACAATAGGGCTGTCCTTTTATATGTTCTGCTCTGTCCTATATGATGAGAGCATTATATGGTTGCTGAAGATTGAAGCCACTTTCGTAGTATATACTTTGAATGCCAAAAGACCGGTTGGATTTCTTTTTATGAGAAATAGACCATCTCCATATGTTCTGAGCACTGGCCTTGCCAATAATACATGTTTTCCTTTTGAAAAATATTTAAAGGACTTAAACCATTTCCATCAGTCTTCCCCCTGGCCTCCTTGGCCTAAGAATCTTTCTTTCCTGTCCAATTCCTGCTTCGGTTCCCTCTCTTTTGTCCTCACACTTGCAGACTTCTGTGTCAGGGGAGGCCTTTGTGCTGAAGAAGACAGCACATGAGGGGCGCCCTAAAGTTAACAAGTGATGGAAAAATATAATCACATGTGTTGTATGTTACACACACAGTTTCTCTCTCTTAAACAGTTTGAGAAATCTTTCAAAACCACTCTGCTGTTAACAACCCATAAAACTATGGACTACACTGCTGTGGAAGAAATGAGGGTAATGGTAATTAATTAAATGGAATGTTTTTAAATTGCAATTCCAGTATAGTTAACATACAGTATAATATTAGTTCCAGGGACCCATGGGTGGCTCAGTGGTTGAGCGAGCATCTGCCTTAGGCTCAGGTCATGATCCTGGGGTCCTGGGATCGAGTCCACATCAGTCTCCCTGTGGGGAGCCTGGTTCTTCCTCTGCCTATGTCTCTGCCTCTCTCTGTGTCTCTCATGAATAAATAAATAAAATCTTTAAAAAATCAGTTTCAGGTGTACAATAGTGATTCAGCACTTCTTGCAACACCCAGTACTCATGATAACAAGTGTGCTCCTTAATCTCCATCACCTGTTTCACCTATCCCCCCGCCACACACACCCACTTCCCTCTGGTAACCATCAGATTGATCTCTAGAGTTAAGAGTCTCTTTCTTGGATTGCCTCTTTTTTTCCCCTTTGCTTATGAGCCAAATTATGGAAGCAGCCTGTGTCCATCAATAGATTAATGGACAAAAAAGATGCAGTGTGTGTGTGTGTGTGTGTGTGTGTGTGTGTACACACAATGAAATATTAGCCATAAAAAAGAATGAAATCTTGCCATTTGCAGTGACACGGATGGAGCTAGAGAATATAAGGCAAGGGAAATAAGTCCAAGAAAGACAAATACCACATGATTTCACTCCTATGTGGAATGAGATGATTTTAAGAACTAAATAAGAATATCTCAAGTAAAAAACTTATTAGCACAGTGCCTGGCACACCAAAGAAGCTGAATGAATGTGAATTGTCCTTTTATTTCCTGACAGAGAATCCCAGCCACCAGGGTTGTATCATCTTCAACGATGGTATTTGAGGAAGGCTTCTTAAGAAGGGCTGCAATCTAGAAGGCCATTGGAAGTAAAATGTGAAATTTAGTGAATAGCTTCTGAGTTCTTCTACTTCAAGTAGAAGTCCCTTGATTGAGGAACCTTGCATAAGAGTTCTGGAAATTGTCCCATGTGACCTTGGGTCCTGCCCTACCTCCTGTCTTTTCCTGGTTCACTGCCCTGTCTCTATCCTCACCTGCCTTTAGTTCTTAAGAGGGGGCAGGTTGTTCTCGTGGGTGTTTGCTCTGTCTGGAGTGTTCATTGCTTGCCTGACTGAATCTGATGATCCTTCAGGGTCTAGCTAAATGTCCCTTTCTTTAAAGGTTGGTGTTGCAAAGAATACCACATCAAAACAATGTCCCTGCTGTTACTCATTCTCATAGCACCTGTTCCTTTCCTTCATAGCACTCACATTTCTGTGTTACTTTCTAATATTTATCATCCTCCCCAGTAGGCTCAATCTGAAGGGGGCAGGAGCCATGGTCTGCTGGGCCACTGTCTACCCTGTGCCTGATACTGTTGTGCCACCCACAGAGTAGGTGTTCAGTAAGTACTTGTTGACTGGGTGAGTGAATGAATGACTCCATGACCAGCTGTGGTCTGCATATGAGATCCATAGGAGATATCTGGGTGCTTACAGTTAAGGGCTTGGTGTAATAGAAGGCAAGTCTATTGAATTTTTCTTTATATGTGTGAAAACAAAAATATCTAAGTCATACATGTTCAGCATATACTGAAACACATAAAAGAATTATTGGTGATGCCACCATTAAAGTGGGGCATGGCCCAAAGCAGGCAATCCAGAAAAGTGAAGGGCTGCATAGGCTAGGTCAGGGTCAGCAGCGATGGGTGTTTTCCTCGTGTGAGATCCCAGGTGTCAGTCAGGTGGGACAGGATATGGACTCAGAGGGGAATTGGTCTTTAGCACCAAGGAAACCCATGCCTTCTTGGCATTGGTGACTTGTGTATTAGGGTAGGGTAACTGCTGTAACAAATAGCATAACCATTTCAGTGCCTTAACATAATGAAAGTTTATTTTCACTTACGCATCATTCCAGTGTGAATGTATTGTGCTTGGGCAATCTCTTCTCTGGGTGATTGACATTCCACTCTCCTGCCATCTTGATGCTCCACCCTTTCTTCAATTCTCAGCTCTCCTTTCAGCCAGATGACAAGAAAGGAGAGACCATGGTGAATTGCCAGGGATGGTGCATACGTGTGTGCGAGTGCGCATAGCAGCTACTGAGATCTCATTTGCATACCATACAATTCACCCATGTAAAGAGTACAAGCCAGTGGTTTTAGTATATTCAGGATTGTGTAATCATCACATTCAATTTTAGAATATTTTCATCATTCCTTCCCCCAAAACCCTGAATCCATTACCAGCCTCTGCTCCCCATTCCCCCCAACTCCCCTCCCCAGCCCTAAACAGCCACTGTTGGGTTTTTGGCAATCCATTAGCAGTCACTCCATATTCCCCACCTCACTGGCTGGACCTAGGAAACCACTCATCTGGTTTTTTGTCTCTGGATTTGTCTGTTCTGGACACTTCATATGAATGGAATCCTATAGTAGGCGAGCTTTTCTGGTTGGCTTCTTGCACTTAGCATACTGTTTTCAGGGGTCATTTGTGTTGCAGCAGGTGTCAGTACTAAATTGCTTTCTGTGGCTGAATAATATTCAATTGTACTGATATAACCCATATTACACATTCATTTGTCAGTCGATGGACAAAAGTGGGTTGTTTCCACTTTTTGACTCTACCAGGGAGGTTTGCTGAGCATGGTCAGGAAGTGATGTTCGTTACTTGTTTGCATATTTCATTGGCCAAAATTCAGCCTCATGGCCCAACCTAACTGCAAGGGAAGTTGGGAAATGTGTTCTGGCTCAGGGCCCAGGAGGAAAAAAAAAAGGTTTTAGTGAACACATTCTAGCTTCTACTGCAACTTGCAAATAAGGAGTAGAGTTGAACTGGATGCATCCCTGTGAACATCCCTGAGAGTGTGTCATCAGAACAAAGAGTGCAGGTGGGAATACTCTTCACCTCCTGTAGCTTTTGTGAAAATGGGAAAGCCAGCTCCCCGTCAGGGCCTGCCAGTTCACTATAAAGCCTAGCCTTCATAGATGTTGCTTTGTGGTTCCAGCAAACTAGGAGAGGTTGCAACGATGGGGGCAGGGATGGGATGATTTAATAATGGTTCTACCCTGATACAGCACTAGGTCCTCTTTGTAGAGTCAGAAAACAACCATTCTGCTTCGTGTGTTTCTTTGGCTCTGGGCATTGTCCACGCTCAAATACAGGTTGCCTCTAACCGTTCCCTTTTCCTTCTGTAAATAGGGGGCATCTGGCGAGACTAAGGCACCTGCTTCCTCGTGGCAGGTGTCTTTCTGTCAAGATCCAATCAGGAAACAGAAACCTCTCTAAGTATCTAAAATAGGGGAAATTGACTCTATGGAATTGGTTACACAGGTGAGGCAAGAGCTGAGAAGCCAGTCAGGGAACTGAGGCCACTCAATTAGCATCAGCAGGTAGCTGGTTCCGTGCCTCCCTTGGCTGGAGGGACACAGAAAAGAGGTGATAGGATCAGAATCTAGGAGCCAGGATCCCCTAAAACCATTACAAGTCAGCTTCTTGGGAACTGGATCTACAGAAGAGACGCAGCTATCGCTAGAGCCACTACACAAAACACACCACAAAAGGGAGCAAGTACTCTGGCTCCTTCATTCTTGGCCTCCTCCAGGTGCACGTCCACCGTTGTCTTCCCCTGGCTGCTCATGACTGGTAATCAGGGTCTGGGAGTCTGGAAAGCAGCCTGGAGGAGCCCGCTCCCCCGCCCTACAGAGCAAAGCAGGTAGCCGAGGACTGTATCTGACCGCAGAGACCAGTGAGTGGCCCAGCAGGCCACCGACCTTTCAGAAGCACTGATCAGTTTCTACGTATTTTTAAAGCCATCTTTATTGAGGTAGAAGGTAGAACCGACATACGATACAATGCACCCATTTAAAGCTCACAGTTCGATAACCTTTAGCCAAATAAATACACTTGTGTAACTACCACCGCAATCAAGAGACAGAAGGTTTTATCCCTCAGAGGTCCCTTTTGCCCTTTTTTGTCACACCCCCCACACACCCATCCACCCCCAGTTTGGATAATGACGATTGATTCATATTCCCAGTCACTGATCCTTTCTTTCATAATGTCCAAATCTGATATTAGGTCCTTTCAGTGATTTTTAATAAAGAATTCAGTTTTAGGACTTCTGTTCATTTGTTTTTTGAGAGTTTTCATTTCTCTCACAAAATACCTTAATTTTTTTACACATATACATTATATATGTATGTATATATACAAACACACAATGTATAGTTTTAAATTTTTGCCAATTTTAGTGACAATCATTTTTTATCTTGATTATGGGCCACATTTTCTTCTATGCACATCTCATAATTTTATTGTATTCTAGACATTTTATCTAAAAAAAAACAACATAGAGACTGAAGTATAATTTGTTTATTATCCTGAATATCTATATATGACTGATTTTTTTTTGAGTGTGTTTCTCCTGGAGGATGGCTGGGTTGGCCCTGGACTCCATTTTAATCAATTTACTTCCGATTAGCCCAACCCCCACCTCTTGTCTCTGCTCCCTTTCTCATCTTGTCAGTATTTGAGCAGGGAGGATTTGGGGTTGCTGTTCCTCATATCTTTGGATTCCATTTTTGCAGGGATGCATGTCTGAGTCCTCTGATAAAACATGTAATATCTTTCTACTTGGAGCCTCTCCTATACAGTGGCTTTCTTGGCAAAATGTGGGGGTGGGGGTGGCTGTACTGCAAGAGAATGCTAACACTGAGCAAATGGTTTTGCTTGGGGACCCTTCCAGATTCCATGCCATCCCATCTAGCTCATGCTGTTGTCCAAAGCTTTGCAGATTTTCTCTTTGTCCTTGGGAAGTGTTTCTATCAAAGACTTGTTCTTCCATTTCTCAGTACCTAGAGCAGACCCCCTGCTGTGGAAACTGTCCAGGCTCTTTGCTTACCTCTGACCGGGTGTTTTTTTGTTTTTTTTTGTTTTTTTTTTTCTGGAATCAGGGAAGTTCTTCCTCCTCTTTGGTACGGTTTATGGATTGTCCAGGCTCAGACTGTTGCTGTGGGAGTGGAAGGACTTTCTTAGTCTTCTCCAGGGAAGCAAGCAACTCTTGAAAGGTTTTTGATGGGCCCCTGAAGACAAAGTTGGTTGTAGAAAGGACCCCCTGGTCTAGTGAGACATTTTGCTTGTTAATTCTGAGTGCTTGCTTTGGAGAAAAATGTTTTGGAACTCTGACTCCCACCTTATGAACTTTCTTTTAAAAATACAATACAGCAAAGATGGACAGACAGATGGGATGTTTAGTGACCAACGAGAGCTCTGGCACAACTGTAGCTCACAGTCACCTTGAGGGGTAAGCAAAATCAAACAAACTTTTCACATGAAGAACTGAAGGACAGAAAGGGTGAGCAACTTGCTTGACTCAAATGGGTAATAAATGGTATGAAAATAACCAGAACCTAACTGTTATTAGAAGATTCCCAATCTGGTGTTGTAGGGTGTTTTGTTTTTTCCTCTGTATATCTTATTGCATAAATAATAAATAAATTTGTTTTTGTGAAAAACAGGAGGGAATAAACATTTTTTTAAGATTTATTTATTTATTCATGAGAGACACACAGAGAGAGGCAGAGACACAGGCAGAGGGAGAAGCAGGCTCCATGCAGGGAGCCCAATGTGGGACTTGATTCCAGATCCCAGGATCACGCCCTGAGCCAAAGGCAGACGCTCAGCTGCTAAGCCACCCAGGTGCCCCCCCAAAAACGTTTAAAGCAATTGTCCCTTATAATTCTAATCTCTAGTCCTACACATATTCCAGAAGTAATCTCTCACCACTTTGGTGTATATCCTTTCAGTTTTCTGCATCCTTACATACTCCTGACTACATCACTCAGCAGGGTTTCTACAATACAGAACCATATAGGAGATGCACTGCTGTGGTCTTTGTTCACTCAGCAGTCAGTTGATGAAGGTCTTTTCATGTTCAGTACTGCTCAGTTTGTCATCCATTTAACAGATGTTTGTTGAGCACCTACTATGTCCTAGATCCAGTTATAATCCCTGGGGCATAGCTGTGAACAGACCAGACAGAAAAACCTCTCCCTCTTGGAGCTTACATTCTTAAGCGGGAAGAGACTATACAAACGAAGTACAACTATTTTTTTTTAATTTTTATTTATTTATGATAGTCACAGAGAGAGAGAGAGAGAGAGGCAGAGACACAGGCAGAGGGAGAAGCAGGCTCCATGCACCGGGAGCTCGATGTGGGATTCGATCCCGGGTCTCCAGGATCGCGCCCTGGGCCAAAGGCAGGCGCCAAACCGCTGTGCCACCCAGGGATCCCCGAAGTACAACTATTAACACAATTTAGGGTGCTAGGGAGGCTGGTGGGGCATTACAGTTTATAAGCTGAGTGCTCAGAGAAGATTTGACTTACGAGAGAGTGACATGAAGAAAAAAAAATGAGAAAGAGATGAGGGAGCATACCATGTAAATATATTGGGGGAAGGACATTCCAGAAGGTTCCAGGGAAGAGCATAGAATGGCAGGGAGGCTTGTACAGCTGGAGGAGAGTAGGTGATGGTGAGTGAATAGTAAAATAACTGGGAGCCAGATCTTCTAGAATCTTGCAGGCCTCTGAAAGAAGATATTTGCTCTGAGATGGGAGCCTCTAGAAAGAGGGTTTTTTTTTGTTTTTGAGATATAATTGATATATAACATTAGTTTCAGGTGTATACATGTATACATGTACATTTTGTGTAAAGACTATACTTTCAGGGATCATTTCTATAGTTTGTTTTGTGTAACAATTACCACAGTAAGTTTAGTTAAAGTTAACATCTATCACCACACATAATTAGAAATATTTTTCTTGTGAAAAGAACTTTTAAGATCTCTCTTAGGAACTTTTTAAAGGAGGCTCTGCACCCATTATGGGGCTTGAACTCATGACCCAGAGATCAAGAGTCACATACTATACTGACTGAGCCAGCCAGATACCCCATGGAACTTTCAAACATATAATACAATATTAACTATAGTCACCATGCTGTGTATTACATCCCCAAGACTCGTGTATTTTATAACTGAAAGTTTATACCTTTTGACCCATTTTACTCCACCCCTGGCAGCCACCAGCCTGTTCTCTGTATCTTTGAGCTTGGTTTGTTTGGGTTGCTTTTTTAGATTCTACATGTAAGTGAGATCATATAGTATTTCTCTTTCTCTTACTTATTTCACTTAGCATAATGCCCTCAAGATCCATCCATGTTGTTGCAAATGGCACAATTCCTTTTTTTTTCTTTTTTTTTTTTGGATTCCTTTCTTTTTATGACTGAATAATATTTGGTTGTATATGTATACCACATTGTTTATCCATTCATTCACTGATGGACACTTGGGTTGCTTGTAGGTCTTGGCTATTATAAATAATGCTGCAGTGAGCATGGGAGTGCAGATATCTTTTAGATTAGTATTTTTGTTATCCATAGATAAATACCCATAAGTGAGATTGCTGGATCATATGGTAGTTCTATTTTGAATTTTTGCAAGGATCTCCATATTGATTTTCAAGAATCTCCATTTTTTTTTTCCCCGAGAATCTCCACAGTGGCTGCGCCAATTTGCATTCCCACCCACAGTGCATGAGGATTCCCTTTCTCCACTTCTTTGCCACCACTTGTTAACTCGGATTTTTTTTTTTTTTTAATCTTAGCCATTCTAAGAAGCAAGAGGTAATGTTTCCTTGTGGTTTTGAAATGCATTTTCCTGATGATGAGTGATGTTGAGCATCTTTTTCTGGGTCTGTTAGCCATCTTTACTGTTGGCCATCTTTATGCCTTCTTTGGAAAAATGTTTATTTAGGTTCTCTGCCCATTTTTTAATCAGACTTTTTTGCTATTGAGTTATATGAATTCTTCATATATTTTGGATATTAACTTCTTATCAGATATATTATTTGCATGGAGAGTTTTGAGTAGTGGAGTGACATGGTCTGACTTAGTGTTTAGCAGAATCACTCTGCTGTGTTGAGAACAGATAGTAGAGGGGTGAGGGTGGAAGCAGGAAATGACAGTCACTTGGACCAGGGTAGTGATGACTGGGGGTCATGAAAAGTAGGCCATTTTTGGCTATGGCTGAAAATAAGAACCAACAGAGTTTTTTGATTAAATAAAAAATATTAGAGAAATGAAGCATGATTCCAAAGTGTTTGGCATGAAAAACAGGAGTGGACTGGGCATTATTAAATAAGGCGGAGAAGAACAGCTTTGACCAACAGTTGAGTTTTGGACACATCAAGTTTGAGGTATTAGACATGCAAGTGAGATGCTAGGAAGGCAGTTGGATATGTAAGCCTGGAGTTTAGAGGAGAGCTCTGGGCTGGAGATAGGAATGTGGGAGTCATCAGAATATGGATGGTTTGAAGAAGCATGGCACTAGATGATATCACCAAGGGATCTGATGTAGCAACTGATAAAGAAGCAAGGTCCAAGTGTTGTGCTAAGGACACTCCAGTGTTAAAAAGACAGGGGAGATGAATAGGAGCCCAGAAAAATAAGACTAAAATAGAAGGAAAATCAGGAGTGTGTGTGGTGTCCTGCAAGCCAAATGAAAGTGGTCCAAGGAGGAAAGGAGTACTCAAAGGTCAAGTGCCACTGGTGGGGCAGATAATATGAGGGCTGAGAAGTGGTCCATGCATTTAGCAGTGATGCAGACTTACTGAATGAGAATATCCAGGATAGGACACACTGATGCCTGGATCCCATCTCCAGAGAATGATTTAAATGGCCTCAAGTGCAGCCTCAACATCAAGATTTTTAAAGTTTCCCAGGTGATTCTAACATGCAAGCCAAGGTTGTGACCCCTGCTGTCTTAATTCACATCTGTCAATTTGTGAAATGGCCTTATTGTCAGAAACATATGTTGCCAGACTAATGAAACACGGGAGTTTTTATCTATGGACCTATTCTTGGATACTTTGGCATCTGAAAATGATAAACAGATCTGAAAACTTGATGATTAACCACTAAAGGGATTAGCTATTTAGCACCTATCCTTAAGTTGCTTTTAAGCCAAAAATCACTTTTCTTTCACTTTTCTTTTCATTTTTTGCAAATGTTCAGTTTTGGGTATTTTTTTTAATCCTGAGAAGACCTTTTGTTTTGATTAACAAGGGTAAGTTTCAAGTTAAAAAAATTCAAGGGAAATGTTGCTGTAAATGGTCCAAAGAAAACAAAACAAATGAGCCTGAACCCAGATCAATAATGAAACATTTAAAAGAGTTCAGGACATTTTTCTCTGAATCCTGAATATTTGACACCTCAAAAGTTGGCTCATAACAGATGTAGAAATTTTGTAGCTCATTAAAGTTTTAATCTTTTTCATTTTCCTGTCACAGACTGTAGAAATTATTTAAATGCTCCACTAAAGTTGAGTTGTGTTGATATCTGTTGGCTTTTAAAAATGAGAAGGTATCACGGGTAGGCTGTTCATTAAGAGATCTGTTTTGCAGGCTAGTTAAATGGGATTCTGTGAACAAAGAGAGTAGAGATCAAATATGTGAGAATAAGACCAAGGCAGAAAATAGAAAAAGTCAGAGTTGTAATACAGGCTTAATTATTGCAGCCTTCTAGCAGAATGCCAAGTGTCTAGATTAGCCTTTCTCAACCTGGATTGGGTTCCACAGAGAATTAAACCCTAAGGCATCTATTGTATCAATTGAACAAACTCCCTTATGGATCCAGAATGGGGCTACCTATGTACCATACTTGGGAGAAGGGAGAAAATAGTCACTCAAGATAATCATATAACTTTCTCTGGAGCTTAATTCATTCAGATCCCAGTTGAGAAAAGCTGTTTGAGATACTAATCTTTTGTCTCAAATGATGGAATAGTTTTATGAGGTACAAGTCCTCCAGAAAAAAGCGTAAAAAAGCCTGTTGTAAAATTGCCAAGAACTTAAAAGGAATAATCTCTTTATTCATCTATTAGAATAGTTATTAGTAAAACATGCACAGGAACACTTTGTACAAATCCCAGCAATGATTTTTTTGAACAATCTAACGTGTATCCTTCCAGACTGTCTATGTACATGAACATATATGTAAATAGCGTTTACTGCAAAAAAAAATGGGATCATGCTATTTAGTTCAGCAATTTTTTTTCATGAACTCTTATGGGAATTCTTCTATATAATTACATACAGACCTGCCTCTGTCTAAGGGTTACATGATACATCGTAGTTTGGTTGTTAAATATATTCTGGGGCACCTGAGTGGCTCAGTGGTTGGGCATCTGCCTTCAGCTCGGGTCATGGTCCTGGGGTCCTGGGATCAGGTCTCGCATCAGGCTCCCCACAGGGAGCCTGCTTCTCCCTCTGCCTGTGTCTCTACCTCCCTCTCTCTGTTTCTCATGAATAAATAAATAAAATCTTTAATGTATATATTACCATTCATATGTTAATGGACATTTGGGTTATCTCCAGGTTTTCATTGTTAGGAGCAATGCCATAATAAACACCTTTGTTCAAAAATTCTTGAGTGTATATATATAGGAGTTTTTCTATAGTACAGATTCGAGAAGAATTGTTGTCAGAATGGGCTTTGACTTTTTTTTGTTTCGTTTTTTTAATATAAATTTCAGACACAGTCCAAAGTAGGAAATACTGTAGTGAGCCCTCTTGTACCCCTTTCCCACTTCAATAGTCATCCCTGCACGTCCAGTTTTGCTTCCTGCTCACCCCACCTGCCCTGCCCTCCTACCCTAATGCCAGATTGATCATGAAGCCAGGACAGGCCATTTTACCCATAGTGATTTCAGTATCGTCTGAGGGAGCACTTTACAAAACACGGTCATGATTGTGCTGTAATGAGCAATAATTCCTCAGCAGGAGCGTTTACATTCTCCCAGGTACCTCTCTGTCTTTAGTTTTATGTGTACAGTGGGTTTGAGTCGTGATCCAGACAAAGTCTTTTTTTTTTTTAATTTTTATTTATTTATGATAGTCACACACAGAGAGAGAGAGAGAGGCAGAGACACAGGCAGAGGAAGAAGCAGGCTCCATGCAGTGGGAGCCCGATGTGGGATTCGATCCCGGGTCTCCAGGATCGCGCCCTGGGCCAAAGGCAGGCGCCAAACCACTGCGCCACCCAGGGATCCCCAGACAAAGTCTTATACATGGCATTTGGTTAATAAGATTCTTAAGTCTTTTTTGTTGTTGTTGTATAGATTTCCCCTTCTTCATTTTAATATAGTTGATAGGTTTCAATCCTTTATAGTTATTCTTCCTAAGGCTCACACTGTCTCCTCTTTGGCCAAACACCGATTCTTTTTGGTTTCTGAATCTTTCTGATGTGAGCTTAGTAGCTCCTTTGTGTCTTTGTATTGAGATATTCCAGGATCATCTTAGACCCATCTGGAATTGGCTGTTCCTCCACAGAGTCCTGCTTCCATGTAGTGAGACATGGTGTTTATAGGCCCCAGTCAGGGCCGGAAGTTCTCATTGCTACTGAATTGGTCATCTTTTGGTCCTTTTCAGTAGACAAGGAAGACCACCTTGTGAATCCATACTGATGTTCCAATTCAAATTTGGGACCATAGGATTTTTACTGAATTTTTTTTTCTGTATCTCCTATGCATAGCTCTGGTTCCTAATGATATTAACATTATTTTTTTGGTATTCTATACTACAAATATGTAATATTTTCAAAATACCAGTACCATTATTATCACTAACAATGTGATTACTGGAAACTATATAAGATTTCTTTGCGTTTCTATTTTTTCCTTAGGTTTTTATCCCTTTAAGAAAATAGTCAAATTGCTGTGTTTTAAAAATAGTGGATTTCTACTTGGTGCATAAGCCATGAGGCACATGCGGAGGTTCATTTGTTTTGTTTTGCTGCAGCCACAAATTCAGATGGTGTTTATTGGCAAATGGTGTTTTTAGGGAACACTTAAAATTTTATTTCATTTTCTTTCATAATTGTGTAAAAAAAACTTGCATAGTTTCAGTCACATTACAAAAAAGGAGTTTCTTTTCTTGTCCCTTTCATCATGTTCTCTCCCTCCACCTATTGGTGGTAACTTTTATTACCTTTTTGTTTATCCTTTCATTTTGAAGAATCAAAGCAGATACATATCTCTATTCACTTCCTCCTTTTGCTTAAATAAAAAGGTAGCTTTCTGTGCACAGTATTCAATACATAGCTTTCTCATCTTAATGGTATATTTTAGAGATCACTCCATTGCAGTGTTATATAGAAATTGTTTCTTTTTACAGGTATTTAATATGAACATCATTAACCATAGTCGATTTCCTCAGTCTCCACTACTGCTGAGCATTTGCTTCCAAACCTTCATGGGAAGCTATAATATTTCACAGCCACAAACTCAGGTTATTTTGTGGCAAAGATTATTTTAAGAATGGTCTAAGGAATCTACTATCTGTGGAAAATGAATTTTTTTTTACCATATAATCTAATAAGGGAGAAGACTGATCTATGAATATAGAAATAATTTTTCAGATCTGCTCCGGTGGATACAACATGAGACTGGAAAACAGATTGCCAGGGTCTTTGCCTGTTTGAGGACGGCAAGGCATTCTCAGGTCAAGAAATAAATTTCTCTTGGCTTTCTGAATTTGCGGGCTCTGCTGCTTTTCCAAAAAAGCCTTTTGTCAAACTGTTATCATTACAATTCAGGCTTAGCTTCTGAAATCCTTGCTGTTCATCCAGCAACAGGAGCCTGCCGTGTTATTTTTTTCTCTTTCCAGACACGTTGGTCTGCATCTGCTTTCATCCACAGTCTAGGTCTCATTGAGAGAAGGGACCAAGTAGGGACCGTGACAGTCTGAGATTTACTGGTGTGAGTCTGAAGCAATTGTTAAATTGGAACATGAAAAGAATGAGTTACAATACAGACTTTGTTTCCTGCTAAAGCACAGCATCCTTGCACCAGCCCCTCACAGAATGAGTGCATATATACTACTGTGTCTTGGTTCAGACATGTGTGATCTTACCACACAAATCTTTCAGGAGAAACCGTGCAGGCGACCGAGAAAAGGCTCTGCAGGTCATGCTCCAGGTTCTGCAGAGCTGT
Source organism: Canis aureus (assembly GCF_053574225.1). Classification (NCBI taxonomy): domain Eukaryota; kingdom Metazoa; phylum Chordata; class Mammalia; order Carnivora; family Canidae; genus Canis; species Canis aureus. The sequence continues at coordinate 109,078,226 of NC_135649.1, forward strand.
GACCACCCAGCCCCCGACATGTTCTGCCTGTGTGGGAGGATCTACAAGGACATCTTCTTGGATTCAGACTGCAAAGATGACACCAGCCGAGACAACGCCATTGAGTGGTAAACCCTCCATCCTAATCAGTAGCACAAGCATCTCTGCAAAGAACAGAATTGCAGAGGCTAAGGATCCAGGTCTTGTCCCAATGAATATAAGTCAGCCTGCCTGCCTGTCTGCTGGCAGTGGGGGAAAAAGTCGTTAAATGTGGTTTGGGAATTTCCAGATGCCTTTTTCTGAAGAGAAACCATTAGAAACAGGTTTTTGTAGTGGTGACATTCTTCTCACGAGTTCACTCATTTATAAGAGCAAGGAGGAGGGCTCAGCATGCTCCTTCCCAGCTACTGCTTCCAGAACTTTGTTCTACTGCCATCAGGGTGTTATCTTTTCAGTGAGCTGTTCATTCCTTCCTCCATTTGTTCATCTAACAAATGTGGGTTTAGGGCTTACTGTATGCCAGAAATTTCTCTAGATGGTGGAGATAAAGACACAGCAGACATAGACACAAATTCCTGCCATCATGGACCTTGCCTTGCTGGTAAGGGAAGTCAGACAAAGAAATGGAGAAGAATCGGATGTTACCTGTTGGTGAGGGTTCTCGGGATAAGGTCATCAGAGAATGGGAGGAGGAGGCTTGAGAGGAGTTGTATGCAGTTTCAGGTAGGTCAGTGGTCAGTGAAGGCGAGTAAAGATGTGAGGGTGGTGAGATGAGCCTTGGAGAAAACTGTGGGGAAAGTGTTTTTGGGAGTAGGGGCCAGCAGGAGCCAAAACCCAGAGGGGAAGCTTGCTGGGCATGTTCAAGGATGGTGAGGTGTGAGCAAGCAGAGAGCAGCAGGAAACAGGAGAGGAGAAGACCCTTTGACTCTGAGTGCAATGATATAACATTGGAGTGCTCTGAGCGGAGCAGTGACGAGATCCGATGTGCATTTTCACCAGCGTGCCCTCGCTGTTCAGCAAAGAATACATTTCCGGGGGTGTATTAGCTATTGTTTGCTGCATAATGAACAAGTCCAAAACTTAGTGGCTTAAAAACTTCTCATTTTTCATGATTCTGTGGATTGGCTAGGCTGCTGCTTGGCTGGTTCCACTCTTAAACTGCTGGGCTCACTCCTAAAAATGAGGTCAGCTGAAGGCTCAGCAGGACTGGAAGGTCCAAGATGACCTCACACACATTTGGTGGCTGGTGCTGGGTGTCGGTAGTGTGCCTCCATGCTCTGCCTGTGGGTCTAATCCTGCCAGACCAGGTTTCTTACGCGGTGGGCAGCATTCTGAGAACATGAAGGTAGAAGCTGCAAAAGCCTCTTAGGCTTAGGCTCTGGAACTCACACAAGGTTGGTTCCACCACATGCTCTGGGTCACATCACAAGTGTATCGCATGGTTAACGATTCAAGGGTGTGGAGAAATGGACTCCGGCCATGGGCAGGGGCAGTGACAGAGGCACGCATCTCATGAGATGAGGAGGATCTGTGGCAATTAAATAATCTACCACAGGGGCAAGGGCAGAAGCAGGGAACAGTGAGGAGACGACCACAGTAATGCAGGGAAGAGCTGATGGAGCCAGAGTGGTGGTGATGAAAATGGGGAGATAGCAGAGCCTGGACGTAGGTAGAAGGTGGAGCCAACAGCCTACCTCATCTGTTTGTCACAAGAGCTCTTGACATGGCTGCTCCACTCTCCATTCTAGCTGCTTCCCCTTCCCCTGTCCTCCTCTGGCTCCATCCTGCTCTGTCCTCTCCCCTCATCTCTCCATCCACTCTCTTCCCTGGTGATCCCCCTCACACCCACACTTTGGGAACCTGAGCCGGTCTCCAGCCCAACCTGTGTCTGAAGCTTTGGCCCCACCACCCCCTTGTTTGTTCCACCTGGGGCAGAGCTGCTCTGTAAGATGCAGGATGTCCGAGGCTAAAGTTCCCTTCTGCTCTCCATGCTAGGATGGCCTCCAGTGTCTTGCTTTCTTACTACCATCTTTCAGCCTCCTACGCTTAGACTTTTTGTTAATGTTTGAGAATTTTCACTCACTTATCCCCCCCCCCATACACACACATGGTCAGGTCCCAATTCTAACCCTTCTCTGCATCTTCCCTCACTCTTACCACTTCCACCCTGCTTGGTGCCTTTCCCCTGCCCTCCACTCTCTTGCCGGGAATGTTTTCACAGTATCCCAAGCATGCTCTCTGCTTGGTGTCTCTAGAGTCTATTCTTCATCTATTGAACCACCATTCCTTTTTCTTCTTAAAGCTCAGAGACCCACCCACAGCGGCTCTCCGTTCCTTATTAAATAAAAATTCAAACTCTTAGATTACCATTCTATGTGCTCTGCAGACTTTCTCCAACCCACCCTGAGCCCTGTTCCCCACTACCTGAAACATATCCAACTGAACCGAATTTTCCTGGGTGTTCCATAGGCTCCCGTCTCTGCTTTTGCCTTTTTCTGTGTTGGGTATTTCCTTTCCAAATCACTGCTGCTGCACATCTATCCATCTTCATACCATCGCTCAAGCTTCTAGAGATGGCCCCACATACCATCTGTGGGTCCCTCTAGACTTGGATTTGTGTGGTGTAAGGATACTTATCCTACTCAACATTAGTATTTTCCCTAATTGTACCGGCTTGTGTGGGGATCTTATTACCTCCACCGCAGTGTGGGTTTGTGGAGGGCAGGGACCCCATTTTATTCTTAGTAAATTCCCAGTAGTACCTGATGTACTATTGCGATAGGAGTCACTCAGGGCATTGAAGGGGAATTAATGTTGGGTAGAGCCAAAATAGGAAGCTGTGTTGCCACCACAGTGGCCAAGAATTCAGCCCCCGAGTCAGGAGATGACTGCCTGTGGCTCCTTGAAGAAAGTCTTAGGAGCCTTTCTCCATCCACTTAAGGAAGTGGGGGGTCCAAGGGCAAATGAGGCTTAGTCTTTCTGGTACATTAGCTTTGGTGAGACCTTGGGATCGTCTCAGCCAGGCTGTCTGGTACTGAGCTGGACCATGTGACCCAGGGAGGCAGGGGGCTGTGAGAGGCAAACCTGGAACTTCAGTCCTGACTGTATGCTCAAATTTTGTCTACACCTAAGCTGGGCAGATGAGAGGCAGAGTGAAGCCCACCCTCTGCTCAGATGACTTTTGATAGTAAAAGAACGTGGTAGGGGAGGAATCAAATACCATAAGATATGATTTTGAAAATCCCCAAAACATTTGGGATAGGGTTCAATTTTATTGGAATTTTGTTGGCTGGGGTTGAAACAACGTTCTTAGTGTTAGTTGGTCCCTCCGTCCATCTGAAGTGTGCTCATGTACTGCCCCAAAGTTCATAAAACTAAATTTTAACTGACTTATAGGATAGGTTCTCCCTTCCACAATAAATATTTTGTTGGTGTTTAATTCTCTTGTTGTCATGTGAGTGATCAAATTCTTCCTGGTTTACAAGCCTTTGGTATGAACAGTGCCACTTAAAGACATTTCATTGTCATTACTTCATTGATCAAATTCTTTTTTTCCCCATCCATGATATTCCTACCCACTCATGGAAGGGAAAGAAGCTTTCTATGTAAAGAAAAAAGAGAATTAAAATGGCACTCTCTAAACTTCTGGTACTAAAATGGTATTCTCTGTTTCAGATATTGTTCTTTATCCTAGTGGAATAGATCTCTGCTCTTTCTCTCACTTTATGCCACTATTTGCAGAGTAATCTAGAGTCCAGGATTCTGGCAACACTGCTTCCTACAGGAAAAACTGACTCCATTTTGTGATAAAAGCAAACAGCCTGCAGAGTAATAGCCTACAATTGATGGAATTCCTATGTAATGAAAAATGCTCTGTGTACAAATGGAGTCTAACTTTTAAGATGAGATTTGGACATCCAGTTGTGGTCTGCTTTATGGGGGTAGAGTTATAAAAGGTTTTAAATTTCTTTTGTATACTTTAATTTATTTCATACAGTTATTTTATATATAAAATCATAAAAATATATAAATTTTTATATATATATAAAAACCTGGGGCACCTGACTGGCTCAGTCAGTTAAGTGTCTGCCTTCCGCTCAGGTCATGATCCCAGGGTCCTGGAATTGAGCTCTGTACTGGGCTCCCTGCTCAGCAGGGAGGCTGCTTCTCCCTCTCCCTCTGCTTCTCCCCCTGCTTGTACTTGTGTTCTCTCTCTCTCTCTCTCTCTCTCTCTCTTTCTCTGTCAAATAAATCTTTAAAAATTTTTCCTCATCAGTTTTTTTTAACTACTTAGTGTTATGACATTTTTAAAGAAGAGTTCATGAGAAGGTTGGCTTGTGCCATTACTTACCATTTTTTCCTTGTACCATGATAGTAATCTGGTAGGTCTTTCATTACAGGTACCGCAAAGGCTTTGAGCTCCAGTCATCTCTCTATTCAGGAATTAACCTGGCAGTTCTGCTGATAGTTGCTGGACAACAATTTGAAACTTCCATGGAACTAAGGAAGATAGGTAAAGCTATTTATGATCACAGGAGTTGATAGGCTTTGGTCACCCCAATTCAGCATTAAAAATTATCTTCAAATAACTAGCATTTTATTTCACAGGTAACAGTTATTCTCTGATAGCACACCTGAGACAGCAGCCAAAATAAAGTGCATGCAAAAAAAAAAATAAAGTGCATGCTATTTCCTCTCTCTAAAGGCTTGCATAATAGGAGAGAAGCTAGAAAGATTTTTCATAACTTCATTAAAATTCAAATCCTTCAGGTGTCCGGCTGAACAGTTTGTTGGGAAGGAAAGGGAGCTTGGAGAAAATGAGCAATTACTGGGATGTGGGTCAGTTTGTCACCGTCGGTGTGTTGGCCAATGATATCGGGAAGGCGGTCCAGGCGGCAGAGAGGCTGTTCAAACTGAGACCTCCAGTTTGGTGAGTCGTGTGTGTGTGTGTGTGTGTGTGTGGGTGTGTGTGTGTGTGGCGGGGGGTCCTCACTTCTCTCAATATCTGATCTTATTCTGAAGGGGAAAGTGGCTAAATTGCAAAAGACAATAACACTTGCTGTGTTTGTCTTTCTGACTTCTTCATTAACATAAACAATGTAATGGAAGCAAAAACAGCTCCGCAGACACACTTGGTTTTATGTGACGGGAGGGAAGGACAGACCCACTGGCACATACATGTATGGAATATGTCCCTGTGTGCCCTATCTCCAAGATGAGACTTTCAATCTTATTAATTTCTTCAGGTCATCTCAGTCATTGAGAACAAAACATTCTTTGGTACTAGCATGTATTTGTGAAAAAGTGGGTAGTAGAGCTAAAAGCACACCAAGAAAGCAATGTGCATCACAAATGTGCACAATGTGCATCACAAAAAAACCAAGATACGGTCAAAAACATGGTGGCACAGCAGTGGCCACAGGTTAGCCCATTATGTAGCCATTAAAACGTGCAAGAAAGAACACTGGGAAACATGGACATGTGTTCATGGTCTGTCCCAGAATAAGAAAAGCCAACGGCAGGGTATATTGTTCTCGATCAGCGGTTCTCAAAGTTGTTTGTGTATCTGAATCCGCTATGTTGATTAAAACACAGATTGTTGGGGGATCCCTCGGAGGCTCAGCAGTTTAGTGCCTGCCTTCGGCCCAGGGTGTGATCCTGGAGTCTCCCTGCATGGAGGCTCCCTGCATGGAGCCTGCTTCTCCCTCTGCCTGTGTCTCTGCCCCTCTTTCTCTCTCTCTCTGTGTCTCTCGTGAATAAATAAATAAAATCTTAAAAAAAAAAAAACACAGATTGCTGTGCCCACCCTTAGGATATCTGGTTCCAAAGGTCTAGGAAGGGGCCTGAGAATTTGCATCTACAGCTGACAGTCTGCTGCTGGTCTGGGAAATCATGCTTTGAGAACCACTGTTCTCTGTGGACTCCTTTTCATTAAAAAGTGGTGTTCGGTATGTAACTCAGAGTAAAGTCTGAGTTATTGCGAGGGGTGGGCAATAGCTGACTTGCCAGTTGATGTGAAGCTCCATGAGAATCATCATTCTGTCATTGATTCCTGTGGTCTCATAATAGGTGCTCACTAGATATCTGTGTAATTATTTTTTTAAGATTTATTTATCATTCATGAGAGACACAGAAAGGCAGAGACATAGGCAGAGGGAGAAGCCGGCCCCTCGCAGGGAGCCTGATGTGGGACTCGATCCCGGAACTCCGGGATCGTGCCCTGAGCTGAAGGCAGATGTGCAACCACTGAGCCACGCAGGTGTCCCAGTATCTGTGTAATCATTGAATGAGGGGTTCGCTCCAAAAGGGTGACAGTGGTTCTCTCAGAGACATAGCCTTATGAGAAGTTTTAAATCTTTTTTATCTTCATTTTTCTAATTTGTCTAAAATGCATTTGGATTACATGCATAATTTAAAATTTTTTACGTTTAATGATCCACTTTCATCTGCCCCCTGTTCTTGCCCAGCTCAGTAGGACAGTCTGGACTCACAGGGGTCAGAATGTCTGTAGTCATTTTCAGTTGAACCCCATTTCTTCCCAGTCAGTCTGAAAGACCCAAATGTGATCCCCAAACCATATCAACATCTTGGAAGTCTTTCTGAGGCTGCACGAACAGGGAGGCAGGCAGAGCCTCTAGCCCTCCTGGAGCAGCTGCTTTTTCCAGAACTTTTCAGGTGCTCTGCTGCACCTGATCCAGACAGAGCGGACTCCACAGAGGTGACAGCTGAGCCTTGGTGCATTCTCAGTGCATCCACACCTACCCTGGCTGACAGTGTGGGCACCTAATATCGTAGCCCCAAGACCGCCCCGGGGTTCATGATTCACTAGAAGAACTCATAGGACTCAGAATGGCTGTTGTACTCAGGTTTAAGATTTATTACAATACACGTATATACAGACAGAAGTCAGCAGAAGCACAAGGCATACAGGGTAGAGTCTGGAAGAGGCCAGGCACCAGAGTCCTGCTGTCCGCGCCCAGTGGGGTGACTTACACAGTGCCGATTTCTCTCCACAACTATGGATGGCAGCACACACAAAGTATTGACAACCAGGGAGGCTCACCAAGGCTTGGTGTCCAGGGTTTTATGAGGGGGCTGTCGGTTGTACAGGTATGGAGCATCCATGTGGTTGACCTTAGTCACCGAGTCCCCAGCCCCTCTGGAGAGGACACTGATATAGCATGGCCCAAGGCCCCCACCTTGAGTCCTATTGTTAGGATGGACTAGGTGGTGTGGCCCAAGGCCCCCGATAAACAGAAACATTCTTACCAGACTGAATAGCCCAAGGACTCAAAGATGATGTTCCAAAAGCCAGTCAAGGGCCAGACCTTTCTTTGGAATGTGTAGAGTTTAGACAACCCAGGCCTACTGAGTTCATTGTTCAGTGCACAGTACCCAAGCAAGTCAGTCTGAGTCAAGCTGATCTGCCTTCCCAGGGCAGCTCCAGACTTGGTCCTCAAAGGACAAAATAATACTCTGATGCTTTCAACTCAACCATCTGCATTCACTGCCAGAGAGGATGTGACCAGTAAAGATGTGGTGAGATTGAAGATCTCATAACTTCAAAATCTACCTGGTCAGATCTAATTTAAAAAATACAATGAGTTTCACATTGGTGACTGGCAGAGGTCAAGAAGAAGAGGAGGGATGGAAGGGAAATGGTATGACTGTAGAAGGGAGACGGGAAGGATCCTTGTGACAGTGAAAGTATTTTTTATCTTAACTGTATCCATTCAATATCCTACTTGTGATCTTATTCTAGAATTTTATCAGCTATCATCATTGGTACAAATCGGGCCAAGGGTACATGAGATCTCTCTGTATTGTTTCTTACGACTATATATAAATCTATAATCACTTAATAATAAAAAGGTTAAGTTTAAAAAAGACCATGAGTTTGCCATTTTGTAATTGGTTTGAATTTCAAACTGCATGTTTTTGTTTTTAAGACAAGTTAGCAAATGTTTGCCAGTGTCCACACTTTGAATACCATTAACCCAATGTTGGTAAAAAGCCATATTGTATGATTTTGTTGGACAGACTTATTTTGACCGCTCTTTGGATTTCTTTTAATTAAGTCTGTGGCTGCCAAATGATAAAGAAGCACTCATTACACAATATGATTTTAAGTAAATGAAGCTTTTGGGAAACCTTTTTTAAAGGGAGTAGAATTGATTCCATTTCTTGAAGAATCTAATTTATTGGTGCTCTTGATTTTTCCAGGTACCTCAGGTCATTAGTTCAGAACTTGTTATTAATTCAGCGCTTCAAGAAATCCATTACTGAACATTCACCCAGGCAAGAACGGCTTAACTTCTGGTTAGATATGATTTTTGAGGCAACAAATGAAGCTCCTAATGGACTCAGATTTCCAGTAAGTCATGCTAAATCCATTTCTTTCAGATAGAATAAAAGAAACTGGGGATTGGTGCTAATTATTGAGTACTCTGAAACATAGAAAAACCTTAGAGTAATTGAAAATATTAGATACCCATCAGTCTTCTGTAGAATCAGCCAGTTGATCGATCAACTCACTAGAAAAAGTCGGCTATGACCTCTAAAATAGTGTCTCAACTGAGAGTCATTTTGTCTCTTGGCAGACATTTGGCAGTATCTGGAGACATTTTCGGTTGACACAACTGCAAGGAAGGTTTTGCTCCTGGCAGTTAGTGGGGTGAGGGCCAGGGGTGCTGCCAGCTACCCACAGTGCATGGGTTAGCCCCTCCCCCAGCACAGAAATACTCAGCCCCAAATGTCAGCAGTGCCATAGTGGGGGAACCCTGTTCTAAATCAGTGCAAGAGTAATAGTAAAATTTTGTAACTTGGTGCTGTTTGCTGTTGAGCTTTGGTTTGCCTCCAATGACACTAGTTAATTTTTAAAATATTATTGGAAAGCAAAATGGCGATTAGCTTTTTGTGTCAAATTTAGACGACCACCTTACAAGGAGTCTTAAGATATCTAAGCACCCTAGATATTGAGCTTCAGATCATTATATTTCATATTTATGCCATGAGATTTTGTGAACGTGCCATGTTGAGGAATTTCATTAAACTTCTAATGGAGATTAAGTTGTTTGAAATGATTATGATAATGATTTTGTTCTTGGGTAAGAAGTTTGAAAATCTTTTAATTATGAAATATTTCAAACTTATTGAAAGGTACAAAAAAAATAATGGAACAGACACTTGTGTAATCTCTACCCAGATTTAGCGACCTTAAATATGTTGTTTTACTTGCTTTGGAAATTCATTCATTCATTCTCTTCCTCTCTCCTCTCTTCCTCCCCTTCCCTCCCTCCCTGACCCCCAGCAATAAAACATTACTGATGGAATGTCACCTCACTTAGCATAAGTCCTCTTGTATTTTTTACAGACTTGGGAACCTACCTGCAGATCATCCAGTTTCCTTCATTTCTCTCAAAAACTGTTGCTTCCCTGTTTCTTCTGTCACCTTCTTGGGCAGGCCTTTCTTGGCCACCCTGGCTAAAGTGACCCCGCATACACCTTTATTCTGTTGTACTTGACTCAGAGCTGCCTATGTGACCATATTCCATATCCCTATGTGTGTATTTCTTATCTGCCCCATCAGAGCATGGACTCCCATGTGAGGAGGGGACTTCTGTCATGACTGGTGTCCATGGGCCCTAGAGCAATGTTGGCACACAGACTCAAATACTTGTGGAATATAGCACTTTCTACTTGCTCACTGGGCAGAGTGACCTGTCTGTGGTATGTTCCTGTGTGTCACAGAAATCTGTTCTTTTAGGTGCTGGTGATAGAACCAACCAAAGTCTACCAGCCTTCGTATGTCTCTATAAATAATGAGGCTGAGGAGAAGACAGTTTCTCTGTGGCATGTCTCACCCACAGAAATGGTAAGAAAAAAAAATCACAGCTCTCTTTATTCTCTGTTGTGTCGTCACAAATTCAGTGTTCAAGTAAGAGAGTCTTTGTTGTAGTACTTGAAAGAACAGGCACCTGTGACTGACTTGTAAGGTCCAGGAGTGTATGAGAGTATAATTACAGATGGGAGAGAGGACGCTGGTTTTCCCATTTTATATATGTTTATATTATATATTTGTGTATCTGTGTGTATGAATGAATGTGTGTATATTTATGTGAATGAATACAGGCTTGTTGAGAAAAGAAGTTAAGGGTGCCTAGGGTGGCTCAACCAGATAAGCCTCTACCTTTGGCTCAGGTCATGATTCCAGGGTCCTGAGATCAAGTCCCAAGTCAGAGTCCCTGCTCTGCAGGGAGCTTGCTTTTCCCTCTCTCTCTGCCATTCCTCCTGCTTGTGCACTCTCTCTCTCTCTATCTATCTCTGTCAAATAAATAAATAAAATCTAAAAAAAAAAAACAAGTTAAACCATGAGGAGTAATGGGGAAAGTCCCTCCAGATCCCCCAAAACCTCCTTCCCATTCCCCTCCCCAGTGACTTGGTGGATATCCATCTTTACCATTCTCTAAACTCCCTTATGTATGTGTAGGTGGGTGTATGCATGCAAAGATTGTGTGTGTGTGTGTGTGTGTGTGTGTGTGGAGAGAGAGAGATAGAAGCATTTTCATTAAAGTGAGATCATACAGTGTATATTATTTTGCAACTTGATGTTTTGATTGATTCTTACATCATAGTTTTTCAGATAGCACACAGTGATCCATCCACCTGATGTTTTTAATTGTAATATTCCCTATATTCTCATATCATGGTGATACCTTTCCAAGTATGGATGAACCATAATTTATTTTCCTACCTGCCTGCAGTGCACATTCCAGGCTCACCCATGCACTCTAGCCAATGATAGATAGGAGGTCAGTGCCCATCCTGGTGGTTGCACCCTACATGCTCCCATAGATTGTTTCAGGAGCAGAGATTCCCCAAAACAGAACTGCTAGATTTAAGACTACCTTTGTTTAAAAGTTGATAGCTATGGGGCACTTGGGTGGCTCAGTCAGTTGAGAGTCTGACTCTTGGTTTCAGCTCATGTCGTGATCTTGGGATCCTGGGATCAGGCTCTGCACTCAGCAGGAAGTCTTCTTGAGATTGTCTGTGTCCCTCCATCTCTGACCCTGCCCCCATTGACTCTCTAAGATCTTTAAAAAAGAAAAAGAAAGGGATGCCTGGGTGGCTCAGCCGTTGAGTGTCTGCCTTTGGCTCAGGGCGTGATCCCGGAGACCTGGAATTGAGTCCCACATTGGGCTCCCTGCATGGAGCCTGCTTCTCCCTCTGCCTGCATCTCTGCCTCTCTCTCTGTGTGTGTGTGTGTGTGTGTGTGTGTGTGTGTGTGTGTGTCTCATGAATAAATAAATAAAATCTTTTAAAAAAAAGAAATTTGATAGATACTAAAGATAAATAAAATTTGAAAGCTCCTGTCAGGTTTGTACCACTTCAATTTATATTGACACCAATGATACTGGAGAGGGAACACTTTAAGTGCCCACTAAAGAGGTCACAGAAACACTGGGCCGTGCCTGGTGTCTGTGGTAGTAACTATGTTTTTGTCTGTGTGTGTCTGAAGTACTTCTTCAGCTTCTTTCTTTAATAAAACATTTTTAGTAATCTAGCACCTTTGGCAAGTGCATTCACTAGGTAGATCTATTTGCTTTGTATGTTTTCATGGAGTGTGAGGAGATGTCTGCCATTAACCTGGCAAAGAAGGATTTTTTTTCCTGGATATAAGAGAGTGAGCAATTATGTCTTAATCAGGCAAATATAGACCATATCTTCAAAAATGAAATGCAACATTGGAGAATAAGCAGAGGGCCAGAATCATATAAGAAATTCCTTATCAGAAATAGTCCTAACACAGCACCCCCCCCCCATTGTTCAGGGAGTACAAGGTCTGACTTCTGCTGGATGAACAAGTTGCCGATGTGTGCTGTACACCATGGCCCCTATAGTTACTAGTATGCCATTGTGCACTTCAGAATTTGTTAAAAGAGTGAATCTCATGTGTCCTTACCTGCCCGCCACCCCCCCCCACACACACACAAAACAAAGACCAAGGGACCAAGGACACTTGGGGAGATGTTGGATCTGGCCATTACCTTGATTGTGGTGATGGTTCCATGGGTGTCTGAAACTTCTCAGATTATGCACATGAAATTTGTGCAGGTCTTCGTCTATTATACCTCAGTAAAGGTATATAAAAAAAAAAGAAATAGACTTGAAATCTTGAGTTGTGTAACAGGATACCATGAATTGGGGGCTTAAACAGTAGATATTTCTTTCTCCCAGTTCTGGAGGCTGGGAGTCCCAGGGTGGGATACCAGTGTGGTCAGGTTTTGGTGAGGGCCCTCTCCCCCAGGTCACAATAGGCTGTCATCTTGTGTGCCCCCAGATGATGGGGAGGTATTTCCCTTGTGTCTCTTTTAATAAGGGCACTAATCCCATCGTGGGCGCTCCATCCTCATGACCTGATTGCCTCCCCAAGGCCCTATCTCAGAATCCTGGCACACTTGGGGTTAGGGCTTCAACAGCTGGTTTGCAGAGACCCAAACATTACAGGTATAAGCCAGTAACTTTGTCTAATATTTAACAGAGAAGCAGCCTTCTTATTCATCAGACTCAGCCATTAGTGAAGATGAGCTGCCCGAATGCGTGCTTGGGTTTTTTTGTTTGCTTTGCTGTACTGTGTGTATTAATTAAATATTTGAGTGCAAAAGAAAAACCACAATAAAATTTACACATGGTATTCAAACAGATCTCCTTTGAAGAATGAATATGTTCTCTATTAAATTTACCTCTTTGGCTGTTTTTAACCTTTTATGGAAGTATACACACTGAAAAAGTCTATCAGTCATAAATGTATAGTTCGATGGATGTTTGCCAATTGAACACACCTGCGTGACCAGCATGGTCAAGGAAGAGAATATCAGCAGACACCCTCCAACCCCAAAGCCTGGCTTCTGCCCCCTTGCGCCCCCCTCCAGATCCCATGCTTTCGATGTTGGAATTCTTGTATTAGAAGCAAGCCTTGATGATTTTCTTGTGTCATTGATGCCACTGTGATAGGAGAGGATTTTCAAAATTCTGATCTGTAACCTGACCATTCCATTGATGTACGTACTCAACTCCTCATGTTTTGACAAGTACTTGAGGAAAGAAACTAATCCTATTCAAGTGGACTCTTCAAACTTTTGGAGCCAAATGTCTTTGGGCTTGTGGAATTCTATAAACTTTGTCCATTGTATTGAATCCTACAGTGCTTGCTGCCCTTAATGGACATTCCCATGGGTACATATACTATCTCCCTAGTTGTAAATGTGTTACTTTGAACATAGTCCATAATAAGAAATGGAAAAGAATGGTAGAAGCAGCAAATGCTAGTTTTCATTGACTGATGAAATGTTTTGTACAAGTGCTCATAGTTGTCAGAACAAACGTCTGAGGGAAATAGAAATTGCCTTTTTTGCTTTGAGAGGAAGCTTTTGCTTTAGCCTTCATTTACATTTTTGAAATTCTGCAGATCATGAAAGCAAGCAGATTTGTCTGGAGTGAGATGACATTTCTCTACACAATGTTACATTTTTTCCTGGTGGGCTGTGGCTGGTGAGGGAGATCACATGCATGTGCGTGTTCACTTACATGCTGCACTGCTGTAAGAGTAGGTTAAGTTCTGGTTTGTTAGCCAAGGATTCAGAAACTTCTGCTGGTATATGTTTAACAAGCAGCATGGGGACGTGTAATGTTTGCTGGTTCCTCCAGTACTGTTCCCACCATGGCCAGTTTCAAGCAACCTCCAGTGGATGCCCCAACTTGGGGTTAGGAGGAGATGTGCACGGTTGGCCTTCCTAAGCTGGCTCCAGGTGCCCCCAGCACAACAGTGTGAGTAGGCTGTGCAGGGCAGGGACATACACAGCCTTGTACCCTCAGCAGCTCCTGTGCCCTGGAGTCGCCAACAGGCATCCAGTAGCCCCTGCCACTGAGCACACAGCTAGGGCTGCTTGTTAGGAAAAGCTGTTATTGTTACTGCTTTTTCTGCTTATGTTAGCAACAGGAGAAGCGCATAAAAAGTCTACAAAATTGTCACAGACCCCCAAGATGCCTCCCCAGAGGCACACACTCTAGGACCAGGAGGGAAAATGCTGAGTTGGCACCCAGGGGACCCTGGAGACATGCCCCTGCCTCTAGCCTCCTGGCCCATTGCTCTGTAGCCCACCCTGGCTCTGCTTCCAGTGCACTCTTACTGGAGGCTTCTGACCCTGACATGGAAAGCTACAGTCTCAAGTCCATTTCCTCATGATTTAGATGTAGTAAAATAGCCATTCTCAGAAAGGGTGAGGTCGCTGCCTGCCGGGAGAAGACAGCCACCGCAGTCATGATGGAGGACTCTGTGCCAATTGACCCTCCAGGACAGCAGATCAGAAACCGGATGGGCAGTCCTGACTTCCACCACCAGGCGTTTCACGAAAAACCCCACCTGCAGATGCAAGGGAGTGTGGACTTGACGATTTCATTTACATGTTATTGCAGGGCAGGCAAAACTCTCCGTGGTGGTAGAAATCAGAATAGCGGTTGCTGTTTCCACCTTTGGATGACTAGGCGCGTGGGGGTTTATGAGGGAAGCTTCTGGGCTGCTGTTCCTGTTCTGTCTCTTCATTTAGAAACTGGCTACAGCGAGTCTTCATTTTGTGAAAATTTACTGCGATGATCACTGTGCCCTTTTCTGAACATATGGTATACTTCAATTCAGAAGTTTAATAATTTTAAAACACTTGTTCTGGTCCTCTTGTTCTTCCCCAAAACCATGACTGAATCTCATGGCTTTACAGATGCAAACTCATGCTCTCTTATGGAGTGTGAAGTCCCTGTAATCCTACCCTCTCGTCCCCTGAGCTGGCCCTGCGGAGTCCTACGTGTGCTCTTCTGACCTCCTTACTCCATGCGATTTCTTCTTCCAGTCACCCAAACCCTAACTTGTGCGGCGGCGTCTCTAACTACCTTTCCTCCCCTTTCACTGAATTAGGCTGCTTTCTTGCCTATATTGTGTCCACAGTATTTCCCATTGCTCTTTGATCACTTTTTGAGAACTTCTCCCCAAGTGCTTTGCAAACTCAAGTATGACTTATATGTTTTTATATCCATAGTATCTACAAAGCAGGTCCCCCCCCACACACACACACACAAATGCCCATTGACTGTGATATAAAGGGAAAGACGGGAGTCTGTGTTGTTTACTTCTTAACCTGCAAATCTTCCTCCTAAATCAGGAAGTTCCCTAAAGCTATGCTGTGGGGTAAACCTTCCATCTGGGGACACTTTGAAAGCTCCTGTGGCCAAGCTCTTTATATACATGCAGCTTCTTGCCTATAGGTGACTTGGACAAGGTGCTCTGAAATCTGCCCTGGTTCATGTTTCTGTACCCGAATCCAGAAGCAGGCTCCTGCTCTCCACCACGGCTGCCTTTCACTGACTTTGAACACAACTCCTCCGAAATACCCTCAGTCTTTGTACACAGTTGGGTCCCAGGTGGGGGCTTCCATGTTGATGTATGCTTCTATCTCTCACGGCCCTCACCTCATCTTCTACAGAGTAGAAACTGGGAGCCTGGTGATGGTCTCCAAGGCCCCGTGTGATCTTCCTCATGAGCTCTCCAACCTCCTCTCCTACTCCCTCTCTGCTGGTCCCCAGACATGCCCTGGGGACATGCCTTTTCCCTTCAGCCCAGGACTATATCTGCAAGTCTCACTCCTTCACCTGCCTTAGCCTTCTGCTGAAGAGTCCTCAGAGATGCCTTCTTGGAGCACCCAGTTTAACATCATGACCCCTGCCCCACCTGAATGCCCTTCCCGGCTCTCTTTGGCTTTTCGTCCTCTGTCATGCTGTTCAGTTACTACTTAATTTGTTCTCTCTCATGCGAATATAAGCCCCATGGGGGCAGGGGCTTTGTTCTTTGTTATGTCCTCAGTGCTGGTACCTTGCCTGGCACATAGCAGGTACTTAACATGGTCAAGTGGACCTTCTCCCATTGAGGACCATCCTCCCACATCCTGTTGTCGTTCCTCTAGGATGGCAGGAAACTCGTCACCCAGATGCTCGTGGCTGTTCTCCTATGCCATATGCCCAGTCTTCTGGCTCTCACATTTCTCTGGGGGAGGGGGATGCTTAGCTGGTCAGTTAGGACATTCTTTGGGCCAGCCAAATGTGTTTCCTTATTTTGAATGATTTTCTCTTATTGTGACATATTGGTATTGTACCTCGGATCACTCTTCTAAGGCTTAGCTTTGTGCAGCATTTGTTAAGTACAGGCAGTAGTGGTGGAGGAAGGAAACAGTTATCTTTAAAAATGCATCTTGTACAGATTGAAATCCAGGTTAGTCTTTGTGTTAGTTATGGAAAGCGATCTGCTGAAACAAATAGCCCCCAAATATCAATGTCTTAACATGATCAAAGTTTATGCCTTGTGTCATACCCAAGTTGGCAGGGTCCCCATTCCCTCTCATAGTGGAATAGAGGATTGCTGAGGTTATTATGAACCACACCCACAGTTGGTACACGTCATTCTTCCTCACATCCCATTGATCAAAACTCTTCTTGCGGCCCCACCCAACTGCAGGGGAGGCTGGGAAATGTATTCTAGCTGTGTGCCCAGGGAGAAAAAAGAAAGATGGGAGAACATTGTTGTCTGCCACATTCTTCTGCAAACATTTTCAGAGGTCACCAACTTGGGTGGGCTGTCCCCAAACTCATTTTAGAGTTTTCCTGATATGTTGACAGAAGATGAAAGTCCATTCAGTGGTGCTTACTCTGTGCTTATTCTGTTTCAAATTCATATCTTTTGCTCTAAACTGGATTAAAGATACAAATGACTTTTTGCAATACGTTAGAAAATGTTTCTGGGGGTGCCTGGGTGGCTCAGTTGGTTAAGCGTCTGTCTTTGGCTCAGGTTGGGATGGAGCCCCACATCAGGCTCCCTGCTCAGTGGGGAGTGCTCCTCCCTCTCCCTCTGCCTGCCACTCCCCCTCCCCTGCTTGAGCGCACTCTCTCAAATAAATAAAATCTTTAAAAAAAAAAAAAAGAGGAAAAAATGTTTTTGGTCTTCTAAGTTATGTAAAATATATTGCTCTAACTCCTAAATCTGTATTGAAAGTAAAATAGCAGAAGTAATTGACCAGAGAATGAAATCAAAAGTTTTTTTTGGCATGGAAAAAAATCAAGCTCTACTGACTTTTGTCTTTAAAACCTGCAGAAACAAATTCATGAATGGAATTTTACAGCTTCTTCCATTAGGGGAATAAGGTAAGAACATAAGGGAAAATGGCATTATTGTTCTAATACAAATAATGATGGCAGTGTTTTATTACTTTAATGTTTCCACTTGTTTATAATATGTGATATTCTCATTTTTAACATAATTCAAAATAGACTATGTTCTCTTTTGTGACCCTGCCTGAGCTTGTTCGTGTGCTACTAGTAAGGGCTTCTTGGCTTGTTGTGACAAAGCAGCTTTTTTTTGGTATCCAATAGACTAAACTCTCTGGTCTCAAACTTTTTTTAAAAAAAATACAGAAGACAAAGTGTTTCTTCTCTGAGCCATTGATGTTCAAGTGCTCAGGGAACCCCGGAATCCCACTGACTGAAGGAGTTACGGTAATGACACATGGTTGGGGTCTCCTGAGTAGAGTAATGGAGCCGGGGGCATTGTTGTTATCAGTTGGGGGAGCATATGGTGTAATCCAAGGAGAGCTATGGTGCTTGCTCTTTGGATCGGGGTAGTGACCATTTGGTGACCCTTGTGGCTACACTCTGAGCTTTACCCTGCCAGCACATCCAAGAATAGGAGCAGCTCTGAAGCAGATGTGAGTTCTAATCTTTCTTTCATTGTTTAACCTTGACAAAATCACTTAGCCTCTTCAGGACTCTGTTTCTTCATAGTTTCCATTACATGAAGGGCTCAGATGAGAACTGTATGTCCTTTATCTGATTGGAAGACCACAGGCTTCTGAATGAATCCCCTGTTACCTCCAGACATAGTATGATCCTGTCCTAGGCACAGCACTATTTAAATTAGAATAAGGGATCCCTGGGTGGCGCAGCGGTTTGGCGCCTGCCTTTGGTCCAGGGCGCGATCCTGGAGACCCGGGATCGAATCCCACGTCGGGCTCCCGGTGCATGGAGCCTGCTTCTCCCTCTGCCTGTGTCTCTGCCTCTCTCTCTCTCTCTCTCTCTCTCTCTGTGACTATCATAAATAAATAAAAATTTAAAAAAAATTAGAATAATATTTTTGTCATGTCAAAGGGAGGGAAATAATTTAAGAACAGTAGTATTTGAGTAATACTGCTTAAAAATATAATTCAAAGTCTTGAACATTTTCAAAAACTTACTACTCCAGAAACTAAGTGATATGAGAATATATAGTCAAGAACCTTTTGTTTGTGCCTCCTCATAGAGCTGCCTCTTGCTGCCATTCAGCCATCATCAGGGATGTGCAAAGGGCTAGGGGTGAATCAGACCCTAGGACCAATATGCTATAAAGAGCACGTGTTGAACATTCCCAGTGCTACCCAACTAACAGTGATAGTTCATTTACAAATTGGTTTCCGAAACTTATGCATAGCCTTGTTTTAAGTATTTTTAAATCACCCTGTACTATTGCTGTTTCAACTCCGTATTTGTCATGTAATCCCTGACACAAAAAGAATGGCTAAAGAAGCTTTGACTCTCAGGGAGAGATGACTTAGAGAAACATAAAGTAGCATCATTTGTTTGAAGAGAATTTAGGCTTTTCCATAGTGCTGCCTGGCAAAATGAAGGCCATCGTGTAGGCTTTGGCCCAGTGTAGGTAAAGAACTTTCTAGCAGTGAAATCCATCAGCAGATGGAGTATGGTGATTTTCTGTCACTGGTTATGTCCAGGAAAGCAGAACATTGAGTGAGATGCTGTAGAGTCAGATCCTGACCTTAGGTGGAAATGGACCAGATAACATGTAAAGGCCTTTCTTGAGCTAAGATGCCACATAGATTTCTACCTTCCTTGTGTGGCCCCAAATTCTGTGTCCTGTTATTTTTCAAGTCTAGAAATTCCTTAAGATGCCATAATACATTATTTCACAAATAAGTTTCCCGGCTTGTGTGTGAAATGATAAACTCTTGAGGGAGAGAGACCGTATTTATTTTGCGTTCTTGCTGTTCTATGCTTTGCTTAGCGCTGTATCTAATGGTAAGTTCTCGATACATACAAAAGTCATTTGATGAATACAAACTCAAACATATGCAAGATAAATGTCCCTGCTATTTAAATTTGGTAGGGAAATAGAAGTCAAATTTGGAGAGTATTTACTAAAACATTAATAAATCTTGCAAATTTGTAAAATGGAAGAAAATCTAGGACTAGATTTTTCTCAAAAATGTAAAAGTGACATCATAACTTAAAAATAATAAGGTTTCTTATGTTTTTCCAATTTTACAGCATATCCAAGTTTGATGAACGGTGTTGTTTTCTTTATGTCCTTGATAATTCTGATGACTTTCAAATCTACTTTTCCACTGAAGACCAGTGTAGTAGGTGAGTTACAGCTGATTCAGGTGTTTGTGATCTAATTATGGCAAATAAGTTTTGAAGGATCTTTGTTGGGAGAATATTTATTAGATGCACTGCCTTTCCTGAAATTTTAACTTACAGAAAGTTACTTTTACAATTTCACTGAGGTATAATTCACATACCATGCAGTCTGCCCATTTAAAGTGTTGTTCAGTCTTTTTTCAGTTTATACACAGTTTTGCAACCATCACCACAATCTAACTTTAGAATATTTTCATGATCTTCAAAAGAAACCTAGTGTCCATTACCAGTTACTCCCCATTTTCCCTCAACCTAATCCCCCCAACCCCTTCCTTGTGCAAAAATGAATCTTCTCTCTCTCTCATTCTCTGTGGATTTGCCTGTTCTTGACATTTCATATAAATGGAATCATATCATATGTGGTCTTTTGTGTCTGATATTTTTTTAGTTATTATAATGTTGTCAAGGCTCATCTATGCTGGGGTGCCTGGGTGGCTCAGTCAATTAAGTTACTGCCTTTGGCTTAGGTCATGATCCCAGGATCCTGGGATCGAGTCCTGCATCCTGCTCAGTGAGGAGTCTGCTTCTCCTTCTCCCTCTGCCCCTCCTCCTGCTTGTGCTTACTTGCTTGCTCGCTCTGTCAAATAAATAAATAAAATCCTTAAAAAAAAAAAAAGGTTTGGCTATGCTGTACCATCGTATCAGCACTTCATTCTTTTTGCGGCTCATCACTCTTCCATTGTATGGACATACTTGATTTATCTGTTAACTTGAAAGATATGAGTTGTTTCCACTTGTTAGCTATCATAAATAATGCTACTAAGGACGTTCACTTGCCACTTTTTGTGTGGACCTGAGTTTTCATTTCCTTGGAGCTAAATTACTGGGTCTTACATAACTCTGTGTTTAACCCTTGAGGAGCTGCCAGACTGTGATCAGATTTTACATTGTCAACAGCAGATTATGAAGGTTCTAATTTCTCCACATCCTTGCTGCACGCGTTATTGTGTATCCTTGTAATTCTAGACATCTTGGTGGGTGTTAGGTAGAGTATGATTGTGGTTTTGATCTGCATTTCCCTGATGACTGATGATACTGAGCATCTTTTCGTAAGCTTACTGGCCATTTATATATTTTCTTTGGAGAACTCTCTGCTCAAATCCTTCACCCAATTAAAAGAATTTTTTAACCTTTTATTTTGAAAAATATTCAGAACTACAAGGAGGTTTCAGAGGGTCACCTGGCTGGCTCAGTCTGTAGAGCATGCGACTCTTAATCTCAGGGTCGTGAGTCCAAGCCCTATGTTGGGTGTGGAGCCTACTTAAAATTTAAAAACAAAAATTTTTTAATGAATAAAAAATTTGAGAAAAACAGTACAAAGAATTTCCATATATAGTTCACCCAGAATTCCCCAGTGTTAACGCTTTACCACATTTGTTTTACCTTCACTCCATACTCATGATTATTTTTGTTCTGAACTGCTGAGTGAGTTGTAGACATAATGCTTCATTACCTCTCACTACTTGTGTGCATATTTCCTAAAAACAAGATTCATTTACATAATCACAGCACAGTTATCAGGAAATTACGATTGATATGGCTCTGTAATCTACAAACCTTAGCCACATTTTATTTACTGTCCAACTAATGTCCTTTACAGCAAAACACAAGATTTTTTTCTCTGTCTTGCCATCCAGTCCAGGATCATGTTACATTTAAGGGTCATATCTGTGTAGTCCTCATTTATCTTCATAAGTGCCTCTTTGTCTTGACTCAGTGCTTTCAAAGAGTACAGGCAATTGATCTGGTGTAGCCCATCTGTTGTGGTTTGTTTGCTCTTTCCTCATGATTGCATTAGTGTCATGCATTTTAGGAAGGAATAGCACAGAAGTGATGTCCTGTCCTTTTCATGCATTATATCAGGATCTATATAGTATCTTGTTACTGGTGAAATTAACTTGGCTCACCTGATAAAAAGTAGTGTTTACCATGCTTCTCCAAACTGCCTATTTTTAAAGGGGTCATTTGTATTTTTGTAAATGTTTTTGAGAATTCTTTATATATTCTGGATACAAGTCCTTCATCAGATGTGTGATTTGAACATAACTTCTCTGTCCTCTGTGGGTTTTGGTTCACCGTTGATTAACATTTTGATGCAGTTCAATTTGTTTTTTCTTTGGTCATTTGTGGTTTTGGGATCACCTAAGAAGGGTTTTCCTGACCCAAGGTTTTCTATGGTGTTTGTTTTCTTCTTAGAGTTTTAGCTCTTATATTTAGGCCTCTGGTTGATTTTGATTTTGAAGTCATTACTTTATATTTCCACCAGCAGAGTGTGAGGATTTCACTTCACATTTTTAGCAACGAGTGGTAATGTCTTGTGAATTTTAGTTACTTTGGTGAGTTCATACCACATGTCTCCTGACTGTTGTGTTTCCCAGCTTTCAAAGATTAGAAGCAAAGGTGGGATGGGATTAAAGAAAAGACCATTTTAACGTTTTATGGGAATTATCTTCAGATGTACAGTACTCTTCCCTGCCACCCTGCATTGAATAAAAATTTTGTCAGTCAAATCACTTGTATGTAAAGAAACAGCTACACAAGTCTAAGATAGCTGATGTGGCCCAGCAGCATTTGTGAGAAAGACCTGCGGGTAACAGTTGATAGTAAGCTTAATCTATGTCAACAGAATGATGAGGCCACCTTCTACGTTTCCTCCCTACACCCTCCATCTACAAGACCTTATTTTGCACTTAGAACAAGAGTGTCTACAGCATGAGGGGTGGGAGTCCCACTCTCCTTAGCACTAATGAGATCATCTTGGGAACACTGGTCATACCGCCAGACTTGAGTAAGACAGGGACACCTTTCAACAATTGCCTGTTAGTGGAGTGACTTAAAAACAATTCCTGGAGGAAACATTGAAGGAACAAGGAGGAAAGATTGACAGGGATTTAATAAAATTGTGTACATTTCTAATGGGCTATTATGTAGAAGAGGGATTAATTCTAAGCAGTCCATGGATGGGACCGACGTGAATGAAGTCTCAGTTCAATGTAAATAAAGCACTTCTCATTGAGTTGTCCACAGAATGAGCAACCTTCTGAGGTAATGAGTTCCCTGTCACTAGAGATATTCAAGCCTCAGTTGACCAACCAGTTAGTGGAGCCACTGTATATAGAAGGGGATTCAAGTATCACATGAGTATTTGAACTAGATGAGATAACCATTAAAGTGCTGTGTGAATCAAGGAGTAGATTGTTCCATGAACTTGTAAAAACTTGATGTATATTTAATCACAGTTTAATAAGTTAAAGCTAGGGAACATGAGTGATGATAATTAGCATCTTTGTGACATTTGCTGTTCTAGGTTTTGCTCTTTGGTTAAAGAGATGATAAGCAATGCAGCGCGCAGTACAATGGAGCTGGAGGGGGACACCGATGGAGACACCTTAGAGGTGAGTCACTGAAGACCTACAACATGGAAAAAATTACTTCTTCTATCTTTTTTTAATTTATTTTTTTCTGTTACAAATATTTTTATATGTATATTTTTTTATTGGAGTTCGATTGTATCTTCGATGCTTAAAGAAAATGTCCCATTTTTGTGTGTGAAAATCCTTTATATTTAAAAATACTCTTAACCACAGGAAACAAACTGAGGGTTGCTGGAGGGGAGGGGTGTGTGTGGGGGGAATGGGGTAACTGGGGGGGCAGATAGGCATTAAGGAGGACACATGATGCAACGAGTACTGGGTGTTACATGCAACTGATGAATCACAACTCTACCTCTGAAACTAATGAAATGCTATATGTTAATTAATTTAAATAAAAAATAAAAATACTCTCTTGTGGCTACAGCGGGGAGGTGGATGCTGGCAGTGGGGCCCTGGGGCTCTGAGCGAGCAGGGCAGGTAGGGAGGCCCTGGGGTGGGCCTGCCTATGGAGCTGGAGCCGGGAGCCCACGGGTCTCAAGCTGCTCTGCCAGGTGCCCCGTGGGCAAGAGGAGGCTAGAGCGTGTGCCTGCTGCAGCCTTGACCTGTGCTCTATCCTGCCTGAGCAGAAGGAGCTGTGCCCCGGGGCTGCTGCTGTTGCCTGGGCTGCTCCCCTCCCTGTGGCGCCTACAGGACTTGGGGGAGGGAGGGCCGGAGCCCCGCGGGAGGAGCAAGACCTGTGTGTAGCGACCGACAGCATGTGTGATATTGTGGTGTAGGCCGGGAGGAGACTGGCCCCTCACCTTAGAAGTGTATGATGCCGCGATCGATGCCTTAAGAAGTATGCCCGCACCCTGACAGCAGGTGAGGGAGTCGCCGAGTCTGGAAGAGCACCTAGAGGGAGGCCGTGGCAGTGTCCCACCCGGTGGGGGTGCTCAGGGCCTGCCAGTGGAACCTGGTGGCGGACCTCACCGGACCTCACCGTGGAGGAGCAGCAGGCCCCAGGCATCAAGAATGAGAATGCGAGCGGTAGAGGTGCCATCAGCAGCAATGCGTGTCCCTGACATCCTGGGACTCAGATGGGCCCACCTTGAGGACTCCTGGTGACCCAGCTGCTCCCCTCCAGGGGCCCAAAGGCATCTGCACAGCCCGAACTTTGGTTCCCCCACCGAGGTTGACCAAGTGCTTTCCGTGTGCCGGGGCTGTGAAGACCTAGCAGTGCTCCAGGACGAGGGACCCCAGCACTAGGCACATGGCTGGCTTCTCAGAGCTGGCATTCATTGAACACTTACTCTGCCGGGTGGGGCTTTGGGCACCGTACAGATGCTCTCAACTATTCCTCAGGATCGCCCTTGAGAGGGGAAGTTGTAAATAATGCTGCAGTGAAGTAGGGATGCATGTATCTCTTTGAATTGGCGGTTTCATTTTCTTTGGGTAAATACCCAGCATTGGAATTGCTGCATCGTAAGGTGGTTATAGTTTTAATTCTTTTTTTTTTCAAGATTTTATTATTTATTCATGAGAGAGACACAGAGAGGGGGGTGGTGGAGGCAGAGACACAGGCAGAGGGAGGAGCTGGCTCCATGCAGGGAGCCTGACGTGGGACTCGATCCTGGGACTCCAGGAACATGCCCTGAGCTAAAGGCAGGGGCTAAACCACTGAGTCACCCAGGCTTCCCTCTAGTTTTAATTCTTGAGGAATCTCTGTACTTTTTTTAGAGCGGCTGCACCAATTTGCATTCCATCCAACAGTGCACCAGGGTTCTTTTTCCCCTAGATCCTAACACTCATTTTTTCTCTTTTTGCTAATAGGCAGTCTGACAGATGTGAGAATCCCAAGCTCTTTTGGGCACTGCCGCTCTAGTCTAGTTATTACCTGATTATACGTGTGTTTATCTGCACAGTTATTCAGATTTGCCACTAATTCAGGTCCTCACATTGATTATAATTTAATGAGTTTTTTTACTATCAAGTTAGTTTGAAATTCAGTCTTTGAGGTTTCTTTCAGAAAAATATCAAAAAGGTTTATTTTAATAATTGACTCAGGTACTTGAATTCTTAGTTTAGAATCAAAGTTTGTTATGGAAATGAGTTGAGTGATGCACTTTGAAGGTGACAGATGAGGAGGCCGAGAAAGGTGGGAGGTAGAAGCCTTGTATGGAGAGGCTGATATCTGGGTAAATCGGATGTGATGGGCACCTGTTAGTGATCTTGAGTGTCATGAACATCCTTCAAAGTACACGGGACCCACACACATTCTGTGCATTTCTGGAAGTAGGCACAGCGGAGCATAGAAACCACGGAAGCAAGTATTGTTCAGCAAGTATTGTTCAAATGTAATTTTGAGAGTTACATTTATTTTAATCCTCGGAAAGAACCAACTAGAATGCAGCTGTACAACAACTTTTGATAATGAGATTGGGGGAACAGAATGACAATGGCGATTATAGGTAGAATGTATGTGGTGTGTTTGATGCTGGATCTGTCCACCTGAAAGGGGAAAGCCCTGCATACATGCTTTGTATTAAGACAATTTTAATTTTATTGACCTTCAGTTCTTCTCTGGACTGTAGAAAGAGGTTGGTTTCCTGAGAAGCTAATGAAGGATTAAGAAGAAGGCACCTCTTTGGGATTCTTGACATGCTTAGAAGTCTTTTTAAATTGCAGCATTAAAGTGGAACCAAATCTCCAAAAGCTGAGCCCACTAAGTTACATATGAGCTGTATTTTTAATTTTTTTAATTCCATCTCTTAAAATCATGTTGTAAATATATGAGAATTCTACCCTTTGACAGTAATTACTGAGTGGAAATTACATAACCTAAGGAATATGACCTGCCTGGTACTCAAATAATGTTATTTATAAATTGAAAATTGCAGAACAATGTTTAGGCTCTTATGGGGCTCCACCAGGAGTGGTGTGCTTTTTGATCTTGTTGCTTTGCCTTCTTCAGTAT
Source organism: Canis aureus (assembly GCF_053574225.1). Classification (NCBI taxonomy): domain Eukaryota; kingdom Metazoa; phylum Chordata; class Mammalia; order Carnivora; family Canidae; genus Canis; species Canis aureus. The sequence goes on from NC_135649.1 coordinate 109,104,095, forward strand.
GCGTATGAGCATGATGCGAACGGCGATAGGGTCGTGCTGGGGAAAGGCACGTACGGGATCGTGTATGCCGGAAGAGACCTGAGCAACCAAGTGCGAATCGCCATCAAGGAAATCCCAGAGAGAGACAGCAGGCAAGTTGGGGTGAGAGTAGCTCTGTGCTCCAGTGGCATGGTCAGATGACATCTGCATGTTGCCTTCAGTGCCAGACACCGATGCACACGTGCAAACAGCCCTTCATCCTGGTGGTCAGTGAATTGTTAGGAATGGGTTTACAAGTGCTTTCTGGCAGCTGGAAGACCCTTCATCATTCATCCATTCATTTATTCACTCATTCAGTCATCTGGCCTTTCTTTTTTTTAATTTTTTTATTTATTTATGATAGTCACACAGAGAGAGAGAGAGAGCAGCAGAGACATAGGCAGAGGGAGAAGCAGGCTCCATGCACCAGGAGCCCGACGTGGGATTCGATCCCCGGTCTCCAGGATCGCGTCCTGGGCCAAAGGCAGGCGCTAAACTGCTGAGCCACCCAGGGATTCCTGGCCTTTCATTTTTAATGGGATCCTATGTTACGATATTTGAGCTGAAAGGCCAGTCCTGAAATGAACTCCTCTAGCTTCTTGTAATGCTAGGAAAGATTAAATGACTTCTCCAAGGACATGAAGAAGCAAGACCAGGGTCCAGTCTCTTGAATTCCTTGTCTACTATTCTGTCTCTTAGGCTCATGCCAGATACAGTGGCACAGTTGTATTTGGGGGGAAATTGCTGGCATGTCCCATCTCCTTTGACTGGTTGCAGTAGTTCAGCTTTTCATCACCAGTAGTTTTTCCGGGAATTTTAGAGCTAGAGGAGACCTTAGAGACTGTTTCTGTCCCGCTTTCTAAATTTGTGGCTGAACTTAGGATGTTGGGCACTGGGACTGACAGGTGCCTAGGATGCTGGCCTCATGTCAGGGTGCTCCTGGTTTGGTCAGGCATGCAGATACCTTGCCTAGGGGTCACAGTGACAAGTGCCACAGGAGAGGGGTGCACAGAATGTATGTGCAATAGAGGAGAGGAATCACTTTTCCTGGGTGAGTTGTGGTAAGTTTGAGGAAATAAATCATCTTGGAGCTGGTTTTTGAGGGATGAGTAGGAGTCCATCTTCCATCTTGCAGAAGAGTGGAGGCTAGAGCATTCTATGCTGAGGGAAGAACAGAGCTGTTCAAACCCAGAGTATATTCAGAGAACAACAAATTATGTTGAGACTTGAATGTAGGATGGAGGTGGAGACACTCTTCAAATGAGGCAAACATTTCAAAAGATGTAGTCTGACTTGAGTTTGAAGTTCCTCATGTGCCATGGTGAGCAGTATGGTCTTTCTGTGGACTTGATGACAATAAGTGATTTGATGAGGCATGTGTTTCAGGAAGAGCAAACATAGCCAGAAGAGAAAAGACAAAAGAAACCAGATGCTGGGCTAAGGTCCATTAGGTAGCTCTTGCTATAGTGTAGAGTGAGTCTGCTGAATGAGACTAGAAGGTAGCTGAAGACAGAACCTTCTGGAACACCACTCTTCATACGAGGCAGAAGAAGAAGGCCTGCTCAGAGAGGCAAAGGATAGTTGGAGAGTTCAGACCCTAACAAGAGCAGCCATTCATTGAGTACCTCCTGTATGCCAGGCACTCCAGTGGGTGCCTGAGACAGGACACACCTTGGCCTTCAGCAGCGCTGTGTGGCTGGTATTATGGTGCCGTTTTACAGATGGGAACCTGAGTACTCTCATAAGAACCAAGGGAAAGACCATTTCTGGAAAGAAGGGATGGCCAGCAGGGCAGGTTCTTGGCACAGTGCCGCGTGGACTCCGAGCCCCAGGGATCTGGCAGGTGATGCTGGCTTTGCCTTTCTTACTAGGTACTCGCAGCCTCTGCATGAGGAGATAGCCCTGCACAAGTACCTCAAGCACCGCAATATTGTTCAGTACCTGGGCTCCGTTTCTGAGGACGGCTACATTAAGATATTTATGGAGCAGGTGCCTGGGGGTGAGTAATCACTAATATTCTGGTCTCACACACTGAGAGCCACTGATGAAAATACAATGTGAACATCATCATCCATCTTGCCATTTAAAAAGTGACAGACCTTTTAGAAGTTGGAGAACATTTGTTTCTCAGAGGAGTTGGATACAAACTTTTCAATGTCACATAAATAGTCTGTTTGTGGTTTAATTCAGTCATCAAATATTCATTGAGGAATCTACTGAGTGCCAGCTGCTGAGCTGAGCACTGGAGACAGATGAATAAAGCATAGTCTCCAACCTTGAAGCCTTCACAGTCTAGGAGTTTAAAGACTGTTTGGAGACAAGGGGACAGCAGTTTTAAAAATGACACTGCAAAATAACATGTTTGCTGTGAAATCAAACACCATGGCCTTATCCACAAAATCTCCCAAATGCAGGTGGCATCGGTGCGTAGGTAGAGTGCCTCTGATCTGGAGCCGGAGTGTCCAGCTTGAATTGGCCCCTCCGTCTGCAAGCTGTGTGACCTCAGACAAATTCTTTACCTCTATGCCCCCTCAGTTTTCTGATGGAATAAATGAATTGTAAAATTGGAGTAATAATAATTACTCTAATGATTGACGTTGTAATAATTATTAGAGCCATAAGGACCCTAGCTCAGTGAGTAGTTGGATGGATTAAATGAGATGGTTGTATGTAAAGCTTTTAAAATGGTGCCTGGCAGAGAGCAAGAGCTCAATAGGTTTTCATTTAAAAAAATAACAATGATAATTATGATCTGAATACAAACACAAAAACTTCCATTAGAAATCTATATTCAGGGGCCCCTAGGTGGTGCAGTTGGTTAAGAATCCGACTCTTAGTTTCAGCTCCGGTCATAATCTCGGGGTCGTGGGATCGAGCCCCACATCAGGCTCCATGCTCAGCATAGAGTCTGCTTGAGATTCTCTCTCCCTCTTCATCTGTCCCCGCAGCTCATGCACGCATGCTCGCACTCTCTCTCAAATAAATTAATCTTAAAAAGACATTCTGTATTCATTCCTTTAACCAACAGTTATTAAGAGCCTACTATTCTACCAAGAGGCTGACTTTATGTATTGAGAGCTGGGCAGTAGGCTAGATCTTGAAGGTTACATTAAGGATAAAATACAGTTTCTTCTTCTCTCAAGTTGCTCCTAGTCTAGCAGAAAATATCAGTGGCTATTGACATTCCAAGGGTTTAAGGCTGACAGCAGAATTGGAGAAACGGGCGCACATCCCCTTTGACAGATGGAAAAATTGAGGCATAGCGGGGTTCCTTTAGCACTGTGTAAGGTGTCCAGCCAAGGCTGGCCGATGCCTGAGGGCCTGCACAGTGACCCCTGGAACACACGGTCAGAATACAGTGAAGGTCGATTTTCTTCGGACCCAATGGTTCGATGTTTCATATAATAAGGGCGAGGGTCCTAAAGACAGTCCTGCCCTGTGACCGGTGCAGGGGCTCCTCCTGTTGAGGATGAACAGACCCAACCTCCTCTGATCCTAGTCTCTGTCTCCCTAAATGGCCCCTCATTCTGGTCCTGTCCCTCTGTGAGTTCAGGGCCAGGTAGAAAATGTGCTTCAACCCAAGTAGAATGGCCAAGACATTTGCGCATCATTGTGCTCTCCTGACTTTGTGCCACTTACCAGAGCTAAACCCAAAAGGAGCCCCGTGGATTTCCAGAGCCCGCTGGAGGCTCCTGTTTACCCTCCCTGTGCGGGGCCTTCTCTGGCCACGTGGCTTGCATGTACGGGAGTCCGGCAGCAGAGAGAGGAGAGACTGCACTTAGTCGCGTGCCATTGCCCTGATGGCTGATGTGGGGGTAGGAACCTCACCTCGCTTCATGTCTTAACGATCGAATCTTCGTTGCCCTGATCCGTTTTCTGCTGTGTCCATTTCCAGGAAGCCTCTCTGCCCTTTTGCGATCAAAGTGGGGGCCAATAAAGGAGCCCACCATCAAGTTCTACACCAGGCAGATCCTGGAAGGCCTTAAGTATCTCCATGAAAACCAGATCGTTCACAGAGACATAAAGGTATGTGCTTGTCTCAGCTGCCAAGGCTTCGTTTGTGCCACTCGGGCTGGCGGTGTCTGCAGATTGATCGGCTCAAAGGAGGGAGAGAATTGAGCACGTCCGCCCCCAGAGTGCCGAGTCTAGTCTTGCTAGAAGCTTGTGACCGTTTCTTAAGGTCCAAAACTGTTTAATGCTCGCTTGTTGAAATCTGTCTTTAAGCCCTTGATGCTCCTTTTCCAAAGGGTGACAACGTTCTGGTGAATACCTACAGTGGCATGGTGAAGATTTCTGATTTTGGAACCTCCAAACGTCTCGCAGGAGTGAATCCATGCACTGAAACTTTTACTGGTAAGCAGGCCAAGGCTGGGGTGGGTGGCCATGCTGGAGTCGTGTCTCCTAAGCCCCTTGGCGCAGTGTGGTCAGTCAGTAATGAGACTGGACCGTGCATGGTCCCCAACGTCAGATGGTTTGAACTTTGTCATCATGGTGCTCTGAGCCAGCTGCTTGGGGCCACGATACTGCCTTACTGTCGTCTCTGTCTTCAAAGGTTGGGTTAGGTGTGGTGTTCTCCTTGAGGTTTTTTCTGAGGGTTTCTAACCAATGAGCAAAATAGCATCTCTTTTAAGTGAACGTGGTGGATAATTCTGGATCACAGTAGTCCTCAGACAACTCATGAGGGTGCTTTACTGGTCTATCCTAAAAATAGCCTGTTATCTTCCTGCATTCGGATCCGTGGTGCGGATACGGTTAGGTTTCCAAGGGAAGCTGATTGTTCTGGTGAATATGGTGTTGTAGGTGGGCTTGAGGGGTCGGCTTTTCTTCTCCTTGTGTCAGTGATAGAATCACGTAAGTGTCGAGAGGGACTGGATTCAAAGGGTGGCATGAAATGACCAACTAGCTTTCCATTTACAAGACCAGGGAGTCGAATGAGGTTCGAAAAGCTGCCTGTGGCATTTTGAAATTCCTGCTTAAAGGAATTGGTCCTTTGAAATAAAAAGTACTGATTCTGAATAAGTAAAGGTTTCTGGTCCCCTAAGGTATAATAAAAGGACCACAAAGATCCTGCTAGATGGAATTAAACACTGCTTAGAATATTATAGCTCTGAAGTAAGCTGTATAAAAGAAGCATGGCTGTTCTCTATCCCTGGAGCACCAGATCTGTGGAGTGGACAGATTTGTCCTTGGCTTTAGTGAATAATGTCTCAGCTTTGAAAAACTTGTCTTCAACAAGAGTGTTGTTGTATGTTGACCACTGGACGCCCACGGTGGAGACACATTCCCTATCTAAAGAGAACTTTTATTAGTCAGGAATGACATCTCGATTGTAACACCAGGGAGGTGCACGCACCTCAAAATGGAAAAATATTACACCAAAGACCCCACTGGCATCTCCCAAAGGAAGAGTGTGTTGAATTTTCGTTTTTTGTTTCTGATATAAATACACATGCACCAACATGTCTATGTGAGCGTCTATGCATGTATGATTGGCACTTTTTTTATTACCCCTATTGAAAATGACTTATATCCTCCTCTCTGGAAGCCACCAATTAGCTTGGCAGTATGTAGCAAGAGGGTCTCTGATATGACAAGGAGTTATTTCAAAACATCAAACCTTTGACAATTTATCTCGTAATTAGCATCCCCAAGGAGGAAAAAAAATTCACAAAGAAAATGCATGTATAATCCATTATCGCATATCACATTTTCCCAAGTAATTGGCTTGAGGAGGCATGAATTTTGCATTGCAAAATAATGCAGGGGTGTTTGGGGGATGATAAAGAAGGGGTCTCATTTGGGGTAGGAAATTCCCCTGCATATCATTACTCTTTGCAACACAGAGCTGTTCTGTAAAGAATTCTCAGCTGGTTCCTGCAGAGCCCTGCTTGGATGCCTGTGGACGTGGCGGGGCTTTTCCGTGCAAATGCCCGGAGGCTGTCTGGAGCCTGGAAAGAGCCAGAGGCTAAGGCAACTTCTGGCACTGAAGCCTCCCCTCCTGTGTGCCTCTGAAGGGTTTTCACTGTAGGTGTAAACCAGCTAGAATGGGAGCAAGGCCATTATGGCTGGGGTCAACTGTCTTTGCTTCTGTTTTTGTTTTTGTTTTTGTTTTTTAACAGTTTTATTGGGGTAGAAAATGTACCCGTTTGAAGTGCATGATCCGGTGGTTTCTCATTTTCTGAGTTGTGCAGTCTTTGCCACAGTCCAGTTTTTGAAGCTTTCTATCACTCCAGAAAGGTCCCTGTGCCATCTTGCAGCGGTCCCTGTCCCCACCCCAGCCCCAGGTGGCCACAGATGTGCTCTCTGCAGAGATGAGCCTGCTCTGGAGATGTCATGCAATGGAAGAGCCGGTGGTCCTGTGTACCTAGCTGCTTTCACTTTGCACCTGTTCCAGGGCCATCCATGCTGTGCCATGTATCAGTACTTCGGTCCTTTTCTGGCTGAGTGGTATTCCATGGTATGGATTCCATGCTTATCCATTTACCGGTCACTTAGATTATTTCCACTTTTTGACTATTGTGAACAATTCTACTATGGACAGTCACAGACAAGCCCTTGTGCAGACCTAAGTTTTCATCCCTCTTGGGTAGATGCCTAGGAGTGGATCTTGGGACAGGAACTCTATTCCGGTCTATGGCTGTGAACACCTTTTGTTCAAATTCTGGTTCATCTGCTTGCTAGCTGTGTGACTTTGAGCATGTTACTTCACCTCTCTGTGCCATACATAGTTTCTCCAGAAATAAAATGGAGATGCTCCTGGTACTACCTCAGAGGGTTTTTATGAGGATTAAATGAGTTAATACTGGTAAAGTGCTTTGTCCAGTACCTGACACACAGCAAGTGCAATGGGAATATTTGTTAATAAAATAAATACTAATTTTGTACTTAGAAGTCCCAGGTTATTAGGGCTGGCAGGAGGCTTTGAGAGGATCAAGTTTCTGTTGGTAACGAACATGTTGAACCTGTCAGACTTAGAGGCTGTAATCATAAAAGTCCTCTCGTCTTCACCTCCCACTGCCCTCCGCGTCCTGTCCAGGGCAGGAGTCCTTTCCCGAGACCTTGCCAGCTACCCTTAGACAACTGAGAGAAAGTCTTAATGGCACTTGGAGAAGCAAACAGTCTGAATTGGGTAATTAAAAGGGGCCCTGCTAATATACTTGTCAACACTCTGGTCCTCGTTCCAGAGACAGAGCTCTTACCCTGTCACTGCGGGTCTGGCAGCCGGCAGCCCGGAGTGTCACCTTTTAGCCCCCCACTCCCACCTCCTTCCTGGCTCCCCAGCTGCAGGAAGGGGAGGTAAGGGAACACAGAAGGTTGTCACTTGACTGGTACTGTTCTAACCTGCATTTGTGTGCTCGGGGACTGGCTTATGGTTACCGTCAACGCTTTCCTGCTGGGTCCTTCTGGATGCAAATCCCATGTCCTGGGCAGAGACCTGTCCTTTAGCTGACTGCCCGCTGCCCCCATCCCTCACATCGTATCCACCCTCCCTTTTTTTCTCCTGAGGGATTCAGGCCGTGAGATATGGCCTTTGAGCAGGATTCCTTTTAAAAAGACCCTAGGGGTGCCTGGCTGGCTCAGTCAGTTGGGCATCCGACTCTTGATTTGGGCTCAGGTCATCGTCTAGGGTCCTGAGATGGAGCCCCACTTCAAGCTCTGCACTGGGTACAGCAGTGTCTAAAGAAGGAGCTTTCAGTACCTCCCACCTCCAGTCTCTCTTCTCGACCTTTTTCACCCCTTGATCTGAGTAGAAGACCCCTGGGCTAGGGCCCTGCGAGGTGTGTAACCAGTTGTGTGAAACCCCCTTGGAAACATGGCCCCATCGCCAGTCTCTCACCCTGTGCCTTGGTGTCTGGCTTTTATCTTGGCACATCAATCAGAACTTCTAAGTTACTGTCCTGTGTCACGCAATTCCCTCACCGACAATTTGAAAAACCTACTTGGGCAATTGTCGAGGAGCCCCCGATCCATTTCATGTCCCCAGGGGGGTTGGGTCAGTCCCTGCGGGTGTCCTGTCACCATGTTCTGAACTCCACACCCCTGCTCCGGTGTAGATACCTGAGAGTCATGGCTGCCTGGCTGGCTGATGGAGTGACTTGTGTGGGCACACCTTGGGGGACATGCAGTTTAGAAAGGATATGATGCCCTTAAGAGAGCCAGATTAAAGGCAAGCAAGTTTCCCAGGATTTCTGCATTATTCAGATGCCTCCCCCACCCCCTTCTTGCATCTTTACTTAGTTTCTCGACAGAAGCCATTTGGGTGTGATGTCCACCCACAGCATGCACATGGCTTGGGGACAGTCCTTTGACTATTTGAAGTAGTTGTGTGGATCGGTCTCCACAGGATGCTTACTGTGAGTGGGTGATTTTTCTGTGAATATGGTAGTCAATAAAACGGGGCACCCGGTTTTCTCTTATTGCTTTACACCTTCCAATTATATGGGAACGAATCACATTGAGGCTTTGGAAATCCTTGCATCAAGTTCCCTTTTGTTCAGGCAGTATTTGCTTCACTTGTGCTCCTCCTAGCTTCCTTGCATCTGCCGGCGATGTCATGGTGGATAGCTCCAGATGGGAGACAGAAGCCCTGAGTGCTAGCTTGAGCATATCCCCTACCTTCACTGAACCTCATTTTTCCTCATGTATAAAACGGAAATCACAGTAGATAGTGCCTCTGCCAAACCTTACCGAGCTGTGAGAGTCACGGAGACAGCGCTACCTGGAGAGGTTTTGTAAGCCATTGTGTACTAACGGGAAGTCAGGCGTTGTGGCCAGCAACCTTCAAGGTGGCCGCCGTGGCCCCCACCTCCCGCCATTCCCAGTCCTGTGTGATCCCCTCCCCTTGAATGTGGGCTGGACCTAGTGACTCACTTTAATGAACAGATGAAGGCCGAGTGGCGGTATGTGACCTGGAGATTAGGTCAGAAAAGACAGCGTGGCATCCTTCTTGCTTGCTATCTTTGGGTCACTTGCTCTGGGGAAAGCCATGGCTTCAGCAGCCCTTTGGAAGATCCCATGTGGTGAGAAACTGAAGCCTCTTTCCAAACCCCACCTGAGCTTGGAAGTAGATCCTCCAGCTCCATTCTGGGTTTCAGACGACTACAGTCCAACAGATACCCCAGCCACAGCCTAATGAGAGACTCTGGGCCGGATCCACCCGACCCAGCTATTCCTGGATTCTGACCCTTAGAAGCTGTGTGAGATCCTAACTCTTGTTTTAAGCTGCTGACATTTGGGGTAATTTATTGCATAGCAATAAATAACTAATATGGATGTCATTACTAAGTCCTTGCCTTTATAAAAGGTGATGTTCTGTATATGTTTCCATATAAAGAAAATCTCCAGGGACATTTGAGTGGCTCAGCAGTTGGGCGTCTGCCTTTGGCTCAGGGCGTGATCCCAGGTCTGGGGATCAAGTCCCACATCCGGCTCCTGCGAGGAGCGTGCTACTCTGTCTGCCTGTGTCTCTGCCTCTCTCTCTCTCTCTCATGAATAAATAAATAAATAAATCTTTTTAAAAAAATCTCCAAATTTAGCATTATGTAGGGAGTTTATCCTCCAGTTTTGAAACAGTTGTGCTGAAGTGGACAGTTACTCGCTCAGGGTCATTAAACCATTGCAGTTTGGCTTGGCACTATTTTCTACGTTGCATAACTGTGTAAAAACGTATTCTCTTCCTCTTTTAAGAATTAACTTTTAGGGGCACCTGGCTGGCTCAGATGGAAGGGTATGCAACTCTTGATTTTGGGGTCCGTGAGTTCCAGCCCCACATTGGGTATAGAGATTACTTTAAATAAACCTGGGCAGGGGATCCCTGGGTGGCGCAGTGGTTTGACGCCTGCCTTTGGCCCAGGGTGCGATCCTGGAGACCCGGGATCGAGTCCCACGTTGGGCTCCCGGTGCATGGAGCTTGCTTCTCCCTCTGCCTGTGTCTCTGCCTCTCTTTCTCTCTCTCTCTCTCTGTGTGACTATCATAAATAAATTAAAAACAAAAACCTGGGCAGCCTTGGTGGTTCGGCAGTTTAGCACCGCCTTCAGCCCAGGGCCTGATCCTGGAGACCCGAGATCCAGTCCCACATCCAGCTCCCTGCATGGGGCCTGCTTCTCCCTCTGCCTATGTCTCTGCCCACTGCCCCCCCCCCGCCCCCGTGTGTGTGTGTGTGTCTCAGGAATAAATAAATAAAATCTTTAAAAATAACTGTTCACTGGGACTGAGTTATCTCCCTTGGGCTTGGCGGGAGCACCAGGAAGGTAGAATTTAAACCTTTCAGGGAGGGCGTTACTGGACTGGAACAGATAACGGGGCGGGGCAAGATGCAGCTGGTTCTGAAACTAGGAAGGGACCCCCAAAAAAGCTAGAAATTGGAGCCAAGCACTGCTGCTGGAGCCATTGAGGGCCCAAGGGGAAGCTCCTGCAGAGGAACAGCGGCAGATGTCGGGGAGCAGGTAACCCCACCCTCCTGGTTCTGTGGGTTTGCGGGGCAGGGCGCCGCTGCACGCTCTGGCGCCCCCTGGTGACGGAGCCTGCAGGGAGCTGCGGGCGAAGCCGAGCCGCGCTTCCCGGCCCAGCGTCCTGCCAGGCCCCGCCTCCTAGAGCTTCCATGATCAGCGGGTCGGGAGCTAGTTAGAAGGCACGTCCTCTGCCGAGGCCTCTCCCTTCATTATTCGGGCGGCGCAAGCCCGGGCGGGGGATTGTGTCACTGGAGGTTCCGGTCCTGGGGCTCTGGGATTTCCTAACCACGCAGCAGGAGCAGGCGCTGTGAGCCTGCAGGCGGCCAGACACTTCCCTCCCGGCCCTTCAGCCTCGAAAACCAAAGCTAGCGCTTGCGCCCTACTGATCTGTGGAGCTCACGGCCCCCACCCGATTTATATTTGACCTTAAATTCGTTTGCATTTTTAAAAATTAAGAGAAATTTTAATTCATGTCTTCAGTCTCCCCGGCCACGGTCTTGAGACAGGCATTTGAGTTGCCCTGGGCATCAGTGCCCTCTCTTCACAGCTCGGCCCGTATCATCTGCAAGTTCTCGGCCTGCGATAAACCACTTTGCCAGCGTCTGGGGTCTTCTGCTCTTGCTTTCCTCAGCCTTAGTTTCAGGAAAAACCTAAAAGTTGATTGCTCACTCCTGGCCAGTGACTGAGCATGGCGGAGATACTAGAAGAATGTGGGACTCCTCCAGGGAGCAGCTTGTGGTCAGACTCCCCAGTGGCCTGGGTGAAGTGGTCTCTAGGCTGTTCCTCTTCCCCCCTCTTCCCCTTTCCCACGGGTGGCATTGGCACTGAGGGTGACCGCTCCCCCTGCCCCTCCCGCTCCCTCCCCGTTCTCCCTCAAGTACTTCTCCCCAGTAACTCTCTCCTGTATCTGATCCTGTCTTGGCATCTATGTCGCAGAGAACCGAGTTGATCCAGATACAGCTTTTCTCAACTGGCTTCAGGCAGAATCGAGCACTTTTTCATCCGTGTTCTCGGACCCCGCTCTTCTGAGGCTTACCCCCATTGTCCCACTGCCCCCGGGGGCCCCCAGCGTCGTCACCTTGTCCATCTCCTCCCGAGGCAGTTCCTAATGGTCAGGCGCTATCTCTAACCTCTAATGCTTCCCTGCATCTGGTGTGCCCTACTGTGTGCTTATTGTATTGGATCGGGGCCCACTTATCCTTGGAGGAGCTGAGCGATCTTCTCTCCACGTGACTAGTATCAAAGGAAGACATGTTGCAGGTCTCTGATGAGAGAAAGGACGCAACCACATCACGTAAGCCTGAGAGGAGGCTCCATCTGTAATTTAATGAGAGGTTGAAGTTCACACACTTGTTTCCTAATGGTCCATTTAGACTTTTGAGCAATAGGGTGCCCACGATCTTTATCTTTTCCCCATAGGCACGCTGCAGTACATGGCACCTGAGATTATCGATCAGGGACCTCGCGGGTACGGTGCCCCAGCTGATATCTGGTCCCTGGGCTGCACCATCATCGAGATGGCCACCAGCAGGCCTCCGTTCCATGAGCTCGGTGAACCACAGGCAGCAATGTTCAAAGTAAGACCTGTTTGGTGATTGAGGTTGCTTGCGGTGGGGAAATAATAAGCAGAAAGAAAATTTGCCACTCTAGAAACCTCTCCACAAAGGGGAAGAGAAAGAAAAGAGTTTTGTTATTGAATAAGCATTAAACCAGAATGTGGTGCATGTCACAAGGCCATCCACTAAGTGGCTGCAAAGACAGAAAGAACTTGTCCTTCTGTTGAGCCCAGCAGTACCACCACCCCTCACACCTGTGTTGTCAAAGGAAATGGTGATGAGGCCTCACGTGCATGGACAGGATAGCGTCACTGGTCACTCTAGTGTGTCCAGGGGGCACCTGGTAATTGGGAGGACCATTTGCATTAGCTAATTGGCTTTACTCAAAGGAAAAGTAAACTCCATCTTTAGTACAGGAGGTAGTTTTGGAGCAAGATACTACTGAAGTTGGGCTCGTCCCTTCCCACCGAAACTAGGAGATAGGGACATATCCTCCTTGATGTTGACATTTCCAGGAGGAGTTGGCCTCCAGGTCCTTGAGACATTCTTGGCAAGAGGCTTATTCAGCTTTATTTTTTTTAAGATTTTATTTATTTATTTATTCATGAGAGACACAGAGAGAGGCAGAGAAACAGGCAGAGGGAAAAGCAGGCTCCCCGTGGGGAGCCTGACGTGGGAATCGATCCTGGGTCTCCAGGATTAGGCCCTGGGCTGAAGGGGGCACTAAACCGCTGAGCCACCCTGGCTGCCTGCTTATTCAGCTTATTAAAAGAGATTCACATGCATCTCAAAGAGACCAAGAACTTGGAGTTAGACGTTTTCTAAAGTAAGTGCTCTAAGAAAAGAGAGGGGATCTCTTCCCTCCTTTTCCCCAGGGAGGAAGAAGCCTCTTACTTCGAATGTGTATTTGCCCTTACACTAGGTAGGGCTCAGAGGCCCCGCAGGTCTGTGTCTTTGGAGGGCAGGTTTCTAACTGGGTTTAGAAACCATAGCAGACGATGTCTACTCTGTCAGCCTAAAGCCCTCCCGGAGCTGACAGGAAGGGTACCCCATGCGGTGAGGCCCACATAAGACTGGCCACTATGGGCGGGGATTTTACCCTCCCGGGCCTGCTCCCTTGGGAAGGGATGCGTTTGCCACACCAGGGGAGGCTGACACTGGGGCAGCCCCTGTGTCTAAGGTCAGGTCTGCGGCTTCTGGCCCTGTGTATGCTTGGAGAAGTTGAAGAGAGGCTGTGGCCTCAAGAGTCCATTGGCAGCACCGGCCTCCCATGGAGCATTTTTGTTCAGTCAAGGCTAAGAAGGAAGAGAGCGGGTTCACTGCTCACGGCCATGAGGTCACCGTGCACTGAGACAGCCGGATAGAACAGGATCCAGAGGCCTTCCTGCCTCTCTGCTGGGCGTGGTGGCCTCTCAGCCTGTCTGCCCCGGGACCTGGCAGCCTGCATCTTGCCGGACACTCCAGCTCAATCTCTAGCGAAACAACTAACAGGTGTGGGTGCAGTTTTCTGCCCACGGGCTGAGTGGAGGCCTCTCCGCAGCCCAGGTCCTTGGCGCTGCGGGTGCCGTGGCTACTCCCCTCAGCCTGGGCCCCGCAGAAGGTTCTCAGAGCTTCCCACCCTCCCAGCCGCCATCAGGCAGCTCCGATGCCAACCCCTCAAGTCAACAAGTATCTTCTGGTACCCACAACCTCCACAAGACCCTGAGCACCAGGGCTGGAGGACAGCAGTGACCGCCCCCATCCCTAGTGTTGATCCATGATGCAGCCAGCTGGGGTTTTGAAAGATCTTACCCACAGCTTCGCCCCAGGCCTCCGGATAGAGACTAGTTGGTACCGATCAAAACTTCAGGGGCTGATGATATGAAGGCCAAGGTGAGGGTGATGTGTCTACACCACTGGAAGCTGAAAGAGGCGAGGAAGGATTCCCCATCGGTTTCAGAGGGAGTATTGCCATCACGGAGAGAGAATAAATTTCCACGGTTGTAAGGCACCGAGTTTCTGGTACTTGGTGCCAGCACCCTAATGGGCTAATACAGGGAGTCCTGTGGTTAATAGCAAGGCACCTTTAGAAAGAATGCACTAGGGCAGCCCGGGCGGCTCAGCGGTTTAGCACTGCCTTCGGCCCCGGGTGTGATCCTGCAGACCCGGGATCGAGTCCCACATCGGCTCCCTGCATGGAGCCTGTTTCTCCCTCTGCCTGTGTCTTCGCCTCTGCCTCTTTCTCTCTCTCTGTGTGTCTCTCATGAGTAAATAAATAAAAAATAAAATCTTTTAAAAAAAATGCACTGGCAGGGTGCCTAGGTGCTGCCCACATTTGTTCTCTGTTTTCTCAGAGTCTGGAGGCAAGCCATTCCTTTCTTCTTGGGGTGCTCGTCCTGAATCTCTGTCTGGGCCCCTAGTGCCCTTCCCTCCCTGCCCCTCAGGTGAGGTGTGCCACCTGGCATGTGTCCTGCATTTCACATCTTGGGGGTTGTATTCCATCCAGCATCTGGTGTTCTCAAAATTTAAAATTGGACTTAAAAACTGATTGTGGTAAGAACAGTTAACATGAGCTCTGCCCCCTTAACAAACTTTGAAGTGCATACTACAGGATTGCTGACTGTAGGTGTGGTGTTGGAGAACAGACCTCTAGAATGTATTCATCTTTTTTTAAGATTTTATTTATTCATAAGAGACACAGAGAGGCAGAGAGAGAAACAGGCTCCATGTGGGGAGCCTGATGCGGGACTCAATCCCAGGACCCCGGGATCATGCCCTGAGCCGGAAGGCAGATGCTCAACCCCTGAGCCACCCACATGCCCCTAGAATATATTCATCTTGTTTAACTGAAACCTTGGGTCCTTTGATTAGTAACTTGTGTTCTCTCGCCTCCAATCCCAAACTCTTGAGCCTCCACGCTTGGTGCCCTCAGGGCCCCAAGAGGACTAGGACAGAGGCCCTACGATCTCTTAAGGCTTAGGCTCTGAGACTCCTGTGATACCACTTTTTCTGAGACCTACTGGGCAAAGCCAGGTCCCAAGAGGCCAGGCGGGTGAGTCCTCGATGATAATCTCATCCACCAATCCCTCGAAGGATGGCGGGGGTTGGAGCTTCGCAGGGAAGGTGTGTGCCTGAGGCCTCAGCGTCACATCTATCACCTCCCAAATGCAGGTGGGGATGTTTAAGATCCACCCGGAGATTCCAGAAGCCCTTTCAACTGATGCCAGAGCCTTCATTTTATCCTGTTTTGAGCCTGACCCCCACAAACGTGCCACTGCCGCCGAGCTGCTCAAAGAGGGTTTCTTAAGGCAGGTGAACAAGGGCAAGAAGAACCGAATTGCTTTCAAGCCGGCAGGTGAGGTGCACCCGGATAGCTGGGGTGCCGCGCTGGAGGCCTGGGCTCCTCTGTTGTTCAGCGAGCGGGCGGCCCTCGATTTCCTGACAGGCACAGGGAGCCTGCCAGGCGACAGCGGTACCCTCCTTGTTAAAGTCTTTCCTTTGGGATTGTGCCAGGGAGGGAGGCCAGAGGTGCCCTGGCTGGGCTTTGGGGTCTTCTCTACGGCAGAGCCCGGCCTTTCCCCTGTGCGGCCCCCGACCTTGGTTCGCGGGGGCACATCAGGGGATTTGCCTGCGGCAGCTGCCCTACAGGCCACTGAAGCCAAGTGACCCCTTCTAGGGCAATGAGTCCTACCTGCGAAGGACATAAAAGTGGCCTCTGAAAAGGAAGCCATTTGTCCCCTTACCCCCCCCCCCCCCCGTGTGGATGGAGTCAGGACAGAGAGGCTCAGCATCTTGCCCCCAGTGTGGCCAGCTGTGTCAGCGGGTCCTGTGGGCTGGTTAGAAACGCGGTCTTGGGCCTCTCTCGGACCTGCTGAAGAGGAACCTACATCTCAGGGACCCCTGGGTGACGGATGGGCCTGCTGCGGTGGAGCAGCGCAGGCCTAGTGGGCCCCTGCGTGGGTCACCTGGCCTGGGGGGCCATCTGAGATCCCCTCCCCCCTCCTGGTCTGTCCCCGCACAGAGAACACCCGGGGCACCGCCCTGGCCCTGCCTTCGTCTGGGGAGCCCATGGGCAGCAGCAGCAGCGAGCACGGCTCTGTGTCCCCGGACTCTGATGCCCAGCTGGATGCGTTCTTTGAGAAGGCCCAGGCACCCCAGCACCAGCTCGGCCACCTGCTCAGGTACAGCCCACCCCTCCCCCCCACGGTGGGCCTGTGAGGGGTACTCGTGTCCACCAGGGGCCAGATACCTCCCAGGTCAAAGCCGGACAGCCGCCAGGGGCTTTTGCTTGCTCTCTGCACCGTCCATAGGCCAGCAGTCAGGCCAGGGAGCAACGGGGAGGCAGCGAGGCAGCAGGTGCACTGCAGTCACTGCCCCCACCCTCCTCCCCTCCTCACTCCCCCTCTGTCCCCTCTGCCCCTCCTCCCACCGGCCCCTTATTCCCCCCTCGCATCCCCCCCCCCACACTGGTACTCCGGTTAGAGGAAACCCCTCCTCTGTCCACCGGCCTGCCTCCTGCAGTCTCACCTTGCCGTGGGGACTGCGGTGAGCACCCCCAGCCCCTCCCCGCCGTCAGGCGTGGCTCCTCGAGCCATGTGCGCCTGCGTTCGTACACAGCGTGCCCGACGAGAGCGCAGCCCCATCCCCGGAGGACAGGGACCCAGGATTCTTCCTGCTGCGCAAGGACAGCGAGCGCCGCGCCATCCTGTACAAAATCCTCTGGGAGGAGCAGAACCAGGTGGCCTACAACCTGCAGGAGTGCGTGGTCCAGGTAGGGCGGTCGGAGGGGGCGCCGCTAGTCCCGCCCTCTACGCAGGTCCAGAGCCCCAACAGGCCAAGCGGGACCGAGGCCCCTGCCACCCCGGAACTTAGCCCAGTTACCAGAAGTATTTCCCAACATCCTTCCCTCTTCCAACAAGACAAAAGAAAATAAAGAGGGAAGGAAAAAAAAAAAAAAAAAAAAAAAACAAAGACTCCCCTGAAGCCTGAATCTGCGGATCTGCGGTGAACCCGGGCGTGGATGGAGCCGGGCCGCCCTCTGGCGGAGAACAAGCCTAATGCAGCACGAAGCTCGGGGCTCCCAGCCTTTGCCCTTCACTCGCGTTAGTCCCCCGTCTTGAGACCCCCGCTGCGGGACCCAGAGTTGCCCTCAGAAGCTGGGAGAGCAGCCACTGTAGGGAGAAAGGTTATGAACCAAAATAGTTGCATTTTAACTTATTTTGGAAGCGGGAAGGTCTTTTTAGGAAGAGGCCACTTGCTGTACTGTGAACTGTGCCTTCTGACAGGGGCGGGGCCCTTCCGAGGGCTTCAGCAGGAGGGCGGAACCGTTCCCAGGGGGCTTCAGGGGTGTGTGTGTCGCCCAGGGAAGAGGGGGCCACCTAAGGAAAGCTATGGAAGAAATTCCAGAAGCTGACCCCTTCTCACCTGGGGTGTCCACATACTACTTGAGTTTCCTCTCCCTCCCTGACTTAATAAAAGTGATTTTTTTGGGGGGGCTGTCGGTAATCAGAGTTCAGAAGACTTGCACCTCTCGGTCGTCCACATCAAGCAAATAATTGGGATCCTGAGAGAGTTCATCCGCTCCCCGGAACACAGAGTGATGGCATCCACGATATCTAAGCTAAAGGTGGACCTGGACTTTGACAGCTCATCCATCAATCAGATTCATCTGGTACTGTTTGGATTTCAGGATGCTGTAAGTGTTCTGTGTGGCTCTAGAGAATGTGCTAGAAGGCAGGAAGCCCACTGAAGTGGCTCACAACCCAGACTGTGGAGTTCAAGTACTATCTTCTCCCGTGGTCCCTGTTTCTTCTAAGCTGCTTACACCCGAATCCCTAGTTTCAGCAGTTCCTTCTTAATACCGAATATGCAAGTGCGGGTGAGTGGGCTGGTTGTGTTCGGCTCCTCAGAGCAGGAGGGTAGGACTCACAGGACTCGGGTGCAAGTGGCATCCGCTGGCTGAGTGGGAATGAGATGTCAGCTTACATGTCTGTGCAGATGTGAGTTGCTCCAGGCCTGTGACCGTGTCTGGTCCTGCTTTGTGTCCCATGCCCCCAAGCCAAGAGCCTGACCTCTCCTAGGTGCTCAGTTAACGCTCCTTGAATAAACGGTGAAGAGGCCCGGTGTGGGAGATCCCATCCCTGCGCATCCCCTAGACCCAGCATAACTCGGGGCAGCTTGCAGGAAGACTCCTTCCAGAAGAAACAAGTCAGGTGGAAACGCAGAGCAGCGTGGCTGACATTCTACCTCAGAGTAGAAGTAGTCTAGAATGAGTAAGAACTCCGATTGCTTGCAAGTACATTGGCTGAGAAATCGGGATTTCTGTGATTTGTAGGTAAATAAAATTTTGAGGAACCACTTAATTAGGCCCCACTGGATGTTTGCGATGGACAACATAATCCGTCGAGCGGTGCAGGCCGCGGTCACCATTCTCATCCCCGGTAAGTGCCGCCTTTTCAGTCAAGGTCAGACTCAGGCTGTGGAAGAGATCACAAGTATCCTCTGCACCCAACAATCGTCTTCTCTTTCCCATCTGGGCTGTATACTTCCCTGCAGCTCAGGACATGCTAAGACCTTCCCCTGGAGCCGTGCTGTGTGCCCCCTTGGCCTAACCGAGGAGACCGCACATAGAACCTGGGATCTGAGAGGGAGCACCGAACCTGCACGGGGGTCCTGCAGCACCCCTCTCCCACACTCAGGAACGCCTACTGAAAGCTTGGTTTAATGGCTCCATCTCTTGTCAGACTCCTCGTGTGGTAGCTCTGGAAATCTTCGGCTTTTGTGAAATGCTAGAGCGGCTTAACACCAGGGTCGCTCTCCTGTGGGGACTTCATCCTGGGAAGGGAGGCTGTGCTCAGCTTGTTGGCATGGCCACTTCCTCTCTTGACTTTGCTCCGTCCCTGTCATGTCACCTGCCCAGCTTCTGCCAGCTTTCCTGAGGAGCTTGGTAGACCCCAGGACTTCATTACGCCCCACTCACTCCGTGCAGACACCTTTCTTTAGTAAAAGAATGCAGGCCACGTTGGAAGCCTGGTTGTACCTTTTTAAAAACTGTCCTTGGCTGATGTAACATTCAGCTTCAGTTTCATCATCTGTAAACTGGGGGTGCTCTCTCCTCTCCAGAGAACGGAGTAGGAGTCCCGTCCCCATTCACAAAGTCAGCTGTCCCTGATGGAGCACCACGTCCCTGATGGCTCCTAGCAGTCTTGTGTGCAGGCCCAGAGGAGACCCGAAGCCCTGGCCTCACTTAACCATGGTCCATCCTCTGCCTTCTTCCTTTGGCAGAGCTCCGAGCCCACTTTGAGCCTGCATCAGAGACCGAAGGGCTGGAGAAGGACACGGACGAGGTAGAAGAGGACCGTCCCCCAGCAGACGGGCCTCGAAGTGGAGCGCGTGTGGCATATGGAAGGAGCAGCCCCACGTCCGCGGGTGCCCCCGGGGCCCAGCCCCAGCAGCTCCAGCACCAGCACCTGAGCCTCCAGCTGGGCGAGCTCAGACAGGAGACCAACAGGTGGGGGGGGGGGGCGGCGGGTACCATGACTGGGGCCAGTCAGGGAATCGGTAGACTTGCTGAGTGTCCCCTCTCAGGTCTCAGAAGAGCATCTTCCCCAAGGAGGTGGGCGGGGGTGTTCTCAGCTTCAGCTGGGGGAGATCGCCTCCCTTTAAGGGCAGCACCCCTGAGTCCTGGTGCCTTGCCACCAGCCACACACACAGCAGTCAGCCATGCTAACGGCCGCAGCACCTCGGAAATTCTTTTTCTTTCTTTTCACAAAGATGAGGCCCCTGGCGTGGCCTGCAGGTCCAGCAGACTCCGCGGTGGGCGGCTGCAGCCTGCACCCACAGCAGTAGCCAAGCCCAGGGTTGGCTGGCGCTTCATCTGATGGACAGGTAGCCCATGACCCTGACCCTAAGTTTGCCCTCTCCTCTTTGAGCCTCTTGCTGGGATGCATCAGGATTCCCCAGCAGGTGCTCGTGGACTGCCTCCGCAGCCAGGGCACCCTGGCATTGCCGTGAGGTGGCCCCCTAAGAGAGCTGGTCTATTTTGTTCACTTCCTGGCACATAGTAGGCATTCAAAAATATTTGTTAAATGAATAAAATGATTGTTCACTCTGGGTAATCACATCATCAGTGGACTTATAAGATGCCTTGTTGCCACATGATCACTGCTAGTGCCAATTAATATTTAACAGGGAGACGTGGTGCCAAGTATTGGCATTCCACAGGTATTGTGGAAGAAACATTGTATATACTCTGGGGATCTCTGAAGTTTGACCTTAGGCAGATCTAATCATTTTTTACAGACCTAGAGTGTTCTCTCATTTTTGAGAGATATGCAGTTTTAGTTAACAGGTAGTGGCGGCAAAATTTTGAAAGCTTTTAAAATATGACACGTGAAAGTTGCTAGTGATACTTGGCACTTCCTTAAAATCTTTACTGGTAAGGTTTATAATCATCAAATATAAACTGTTATATATGGGCTCAGGGTTTTTCATCTGCACTGATAGGCCTTCTGTGACCTTCCGGTCTCAGTAGCACTCGCAGCAGCTGGCATAGCTGAGGATGGTGGACACACACGCCTGTCCCGGTGTCCTGGAGATGCCTCAGCCATGCGCACACAGCAGGAGGACGGCACCTCCTGCCCAGAGTGCTGCTACCTGGGGGCATCTGGTCTGTCTTGAGCACGTGAGACCAGTGCCTGTGAAGCATTTAGCACAGTGCTGGGCTCCCTCTGCTTGAGGCCACCTTCCTCCCGGCGCTCTCCTGCCACTGGCGTCAGAAGCTTCCTCCCCTGAAGAGGAAAGAGCCCAAGAGCTCGCTTCAGCCACTTGATGGGACTCAGGGAGACAAGCTGTCCTCACCAGATCCTCCTGGCTGAGCATGCTGCTCACCCTCAGGTTATCTTCTGGTTTGTGATACACGTTGAGACAAAATGCCAAGTGCCGGACTTTGTTTTCAAGGGCAGGGAACACAAGGAAGGTGCCCAGGCTGAAAGCAGGCAGTGTGAATGGTGTTAGGCTCTCTCTGAATAATGGCATTTTTTTTAACCAGACTTTTGGAACACCTAGTTCAGAAAGAAAGAGAGTACCAGAATCTTCTACGGCAAACCCTGGAGCGGAAAACTCAGGAATTGTATCATCTTCAGTTACAATTCAAATCTAATGGTGAGAAATTTTCCACTTGCTTTGTGTGTGAGACCACTTAAAATGGCTAGTCAGCCTTGCCACAGTTGCAGTTACTCTCTAGTAAAGCAGTAAGTACTCCAGTATATTCTGGAATACTCCTCAGTAACAGAAAACCACTGGTACATTCAAAAACATGGATGAATCACAAATGCATTATGCTCAGTGAAGGCAGATTCAAAAGGCTACATGCTATGAGCACCTAAGTATGGAATATTTATGCAAAACTCTGTTAAAGGCAAAACTCTAGGGACCGAAAACATCAGAATTGGGGGTGGGGGGAGAATGATTATAAAAGGCTGCAAGAACTTCTGGGGGTGACATAAATTTGTCATCTTGATGACAGTAGTGGTTACATGACTGCCTGTCAAAGGGCACGGCCCTTACATACCTAAAAAGGGTGATTGCAGATTTATTGCACAAGTTAAACCTGATCCACTTCAGGCCACTTAGCAAAGAGCTGCAGGCACCTCTTGGAATGTGGGATGGATAAGCACGGGCACAAAATCTCAGGACTGAAGTCTATTTCCTCATTTGATTTCCAGTGCAGTTAAGGATGAGATTCCTTACAAGAGGCATTTTACAGACTGTAATAAGCATTTAAAGTGGCAGATAGAGGGATGCCAGGGTGGCTTAGCAGTTAAGCGTCTGCCTTCAACTCCAGGCATGATCCTGGAGTCCTGGGATGGAGTCCCGTGTCGGGCTCCCTGCATGGAGCCTGCTTCTCCCTCTGCCTGTGTCTCTGCCTCTCATGAATAAATAAAATCTTTATTTTTTTAAGGTGGTAGACAGATAGCAAGCATATCAGATTCGCAAGTAACCTCACCCTTACCTGTGGTCCCTTTAATCTCTGGGAAGTGAATCCACCAACTAGGGAGTGTTGTGTAGTATGAATTAGAACAGTTCACACAGTTTTTTAAAAATTTTTTTATTTATTTATGATAGTCACACACACACACACACACACACACACACACACACACACACACACAGGCAGAGACACAGGCAGAGGGAGAAGCAGGCTCCATGCACTGGGGGCCCGACGTGGGATTCGATCCCGGGTCTCCAGGATCGCGCCCTGGGCCAAAGGCAGGCGCCAAACCGCTGCGCCACCCAGGGATCCCCAGTTCACACAGGTTTAAATTCATTTTCTTTCAAATCACCTTTATGTTGTATAATAGTTTATTTCATCCACCTTGTTACTTTTGAAGAGTTTTAAACATTAACATACAACAAAATACATCTCACATCGTTGCAGATACTACAGAGAATTCAGCATCCCCTCCTGGGTCTCAGGAGCAGAAAACTGATAAAGAGCTTGTGGACTGGTTACAACTGCAAGGAGCAGATTCGAGTACAATAGAAAAGGTAATTTCTAACAAAAAAGCATTCCTATGCCCTTCTTACAAAGCAGCTTAGCTCTTCTGTATTCGATTTTTGTTTCAGATTGTTGAAGAAGGTTATACCCTTTCTGATATTCTTAATGACATCACTAGGGAAGATCTAAGACACCTTAGACTACGGTAAGAATGGCTTCAAAACACTGTAATAGAAAATGACTTTTTTGATGTGATTGTGCTTTTAAATCAGTAGAAAACAAAGTGGTGGTCACTTTACTCCTTCACTGAAATCAGTTCTCCTTCCTATGTATGGCTATGGCTTAGTCAGAAAACCAACTACCCAACCTCCTCTCTCACTCCAGAGTTTCCTTAGGGTAGAGTTGGGTACCAGTGGGAGGTGAAACCCCAGAGCTCTCTCCAGCCCCTCCTTCCTCAGCCTGCTCCGCAGAGCCACCTGGCCCTCCTACTGGAGCCCAAATACAAGACGAAAGACCTCTAGTTAAGCGAGGAACTGCATTTTGGCAATCTAGACAGGTCTAGAGTTGTACACTGTAGCTTAAGAGCTCCTAAAGAAGTACTCGGTGGTGTGCTTACGACTCTAAAGCAGCCTCATTTGTCTCCTAGTGGCGGTTGCCTCTGCCGGCTCTGGACAGCAGTCTGCCAGTACAGAAGGGCTCAGGGGTCTCCAGCCGCCCGAGATGAGGCTGAACCAGTCGGCTTAGGCCAGGGGACAGAGGGAGCGAAGAGCTGACATCCTTCTTAAGATTTCTGTTAACATACACCCGAATTCCACTAAGTTTACATAAGGAAAACCCCGTTATTTAAGAGTTTGAAGTTTTAACGAATTGCTGAAATGGGATGAGCTTTTTAAATCTCTTACCAACATGTTTTAAAGGTGAGTAGAACTTACGTATTGTGAGAACAGTGGCTGAACTCTAATTTGACATCCCAGAATATTATGGAATCTTTTAAACAAATTTCAATATACACCCTAAAGTAACAGGCTGGGCCTCACTGTTTTAGACCATAGCTTACTATAAACTGGCATTGTACTTAAGAATATGCCTTGTATTTAATGTTTGATATGAATGTAAATAGAAAACTATTAAGAAAATAGCTTTGTATTTAATGTATAAATGAAGAAAACTAAGTTATTTGGCCTTTGAAATGATTATGGTCTTATTTAAAAATGGCATTGTTGGGGCACCTAGCTGGCTCAGCTGATGGAGCATTTGAGTCTTGATCTCAGAGTTGGGAGTTCGAGCCCCATGTTGGGTGTAGAGATTACTTAAAAATAAAATCCTTAAAAAAATAAAACTGGAATTGTCCTTCTACCTCCCTGACTGGAGATAATATACTTTTACTGAAAAATGATGGTCAGTGTGAAGAGGCTTTAGCTCCCACACGCACACTGAGGAGGGTGTGCATGTAGTATTTGCTGTTAGGTGAGGCACAGGGGCCCTTGCCAAGGGTCAAGGGAATGATCCCACTCCCCTCAAACGTAGGAATGAATGGCTTTTGATTTAGTTGTATACTATTTTTCAGTTATTAAAAGGAATAGAACTATTTTAAGGAAAAATCTGAATCTAAAATAACCTTATATAATATTCACACTAAGTGTGCAGTAACATCTTTTAATGCAACACTGTTGTACAGTTGTTGTACAAAACACATGCAATTACTACCTTAGCCTATATTCTTTTTATGGGCTTTTCTTCCTTAACAAATTTGAGAACACAGAGACCCTTAGAGTTGGAGCCCACTGAAGGTGTAACTATCTATTATTAACTGATAGACTTAAACTTGATCCACTGATTTGCACCCCGAACTTCAAAAGGCGGATCGCTGCTGTAAATGTGATAGCCTAGTTCTTCCAAAGGCGGTTCCGGATCAGCAGTGGCAAACTGGGCAGCATCCTCAATTTCCTTCCTCACTTCAACATCAATTTCCTATAAATCAGATTATAGTTCAGGAGGTTACTGAGTAAACAGCAGCATAGATACAAGCAGGTCTACTTGGAACAGGTTGCTAGTACAACTAGAACTCTCCTAGGAATAGAAGTACTAACAGGGGCTCTTTATGAACCGAACATCCAAAGTATATTTTTAGGAAAAAACAGCTCCTGGGTTTCAAGGTTTTGCGAATATGACTGACCCATACTTTCCCACTGACCCAGGCAGCTCTCTGGGTGCAAAAAAAAAAACTGGTTGCTGGAAAAGGCGAGCCTACCTTTAGTTCCTCGACACTGGCCAGGTTGCTGTTCACCATTCTATCCTTGAGAAGCATGATAGGGTCGCTCTTACTTCTTACTTCCTGAATCTCCTCTCGTGTACGGTAACTACAGGAAGACAAACAGTAGGTAAGGACAGCTCCAGTACAGCTAAGACAGTTGTTGACTCAGACGTGGGCTTCGGACACAGAGCGGTCACCGGGGGAGGGTGCACATAGGATACAAGAACTCTTCCATGAAAGATACTAGAATCTTAGAGGCAAACTCTACCCTGACGATTCCCCTGGCTTCTCAGGTGTTCTGAAGAGGAGGGGCCAAGCTTTTATTTGCTTTTTTGATCCAGATGTAGGATCTGAAGGAAGTGGTAGAGCCACTGCCTGTGCCCTCTCATGTCACTGGCAGGTAGCAGAATACCAAGCAGGAAATCAGGCTTTAGGAGCCCAGAGAAGTGAGGCCAGTGAACACTTGCACAGGTTTTCCAATTCCTGATTCTAGAAAAGAAGCCCCACGGTGTTCGAGAGTCAGTTAAGAGCACCAACCGCCCATACACACAGTTGAAAATCTGCAAATGTTGACTCCCGAAAAACAAGTCTTATGAATAACACTTTATTAACACGTATTTTGTATGTTACTTCCATGTATTAGTCTATATAGTGTGCTCTTAACGTAAGTTGGAAAGAAGTGTTATAGTCAAGAGAAATGAAAAAAGAAAATCCCTGGATCTGTGGGCCCATGTTGTTGAAACCTGTGTTGCTCAAAGGTCAACTGTACATACATCCTTGTCTTGTATCTTCCAACCACCACTAAAAGGGCTCTATTGTTTTTTTGAAAATACCAAGTACATTTTTCCATCTAAGTTGTTCTTTATAACATTTCTCTTAGAATACCAATCTACTCTCAGGCTTGTTAGGGCTTATTGACTAAATCTACTACTTTTAACTCTGTCACACTCTGGGATGGCAGCATTACATGCCAGGGTCACTAAGTGGCAAGTAAAACTATCTTCCTAATGTAACTTACCTTTTTTTTGACCGATTGATTTCAATATATTGAATATCCCACGTGCCAGGTGGCCTCACTCCATACCAGCCAAGTTTTCACATTTCAACTCTATATTCGGGTAATGCCTACAAAAGCTACATGTCCCTAAATATATATATGCTATACCATTGACCTGTTTTATCCAACAGTTTCTCTCTGTAAAGTAACTTCTACCCATAACATCACAAATCCCAAGTCACATGCTCTCCCCTCTAAGCCAGCCAGGTGCCCCCTTCTCTGCAATTCATTACTGCTCATGCTAACATGTACATACTACAAATAAGGATTTTCAGAATGCTTCCAGGCAAAGACTCAAATAATTACTCGATACCAACAAATTCACCGCATGAAGCCCACTGGTGTCTGGCTTCCAAAGCAAATGTTGAAATGCTTTGCTTTTTCATATGAGTAGCACCATACAAAGCCCACCCACCCAGGGACACCACACCCAGATTTCCCATGACCATACCTGACACCAGGGTCGCTCATGCTGTGTCCATGGTAACGGTAAGTCTGTAGCTCCATCAATATGGGCCCCTAAAACAACCCAGTGAGACGATGAGCACAGCACATCCTTTCAGAATCAAAGATATTCTCATTGGATTTTCTGTAAGTTGGCTGAGTTGTCAAGAATTTCCTATTAGCTGACTGACTTAAGAATTATGTTCTCCTTTCTGATACTTCTAGTTTATATGGAACTTAGTTGCTTTTTATTTTTTTTAAGATTTTAATTATTCATGAGAGAGGGGCGGGGACCCCAAGATCACGACCCGAGCCAAAGGCAGACCACTAAGCTACCCAGGCACCGCAAGAACTTAGTTTCTGAATCAAAAAGGCATTCAGCATGTTCTAGAGCCCACTGATATTATTTCATCAGCACTGCCTTTGACATAGAATAATCCTATAAAACAGCTGAGATTTAATGCAGAAAAACCCATTAAGGCAGGTATGACAGCAAGGAAG
The DNA here is from genome assembly GCF_053574225.1 of Canis aureus. Taxonomy (NCBI): domain Eukaryota; kingdom Metazoa; phylum Chordata; class Mammalia; order Carnivora; family Canidae; genus Canis; species Canis aureus. The sequence continues at coordinate 109,130,854 of NC_135649.1, forward strand.
GGGATGGTTTTTATCTTCAGGGCCAATAAAGCTAGTTTTTCCCCCTCAGGCACATATGAATGATCTACAAGCATCTGGATTCTTTTAAAAAGGTACAGAAAAATACAATACAAAATCCCACAGAATAGGACTAAAAGCAGACCTCTAGATGTGCTGGAAAGTGTGGAAGGGAGAATTAAAACTAGGCTGGGTAGGTCAATCTCCACCTCACCTATAAGGGCTGACAACCAATCCAGCACAGATGTGGCTAGTGTGTAACAACGTTGGTGGTAACAGACAACACATGATGATTAACCCCAGGACTCGGCTGGCCAGCCCGACCACACCCAGGACAGTTTGCTCCTCCTTCACTAGCCCCCTTCCAGAAGACAGCTTTGAACACTGAGGGGAAGAGGGTGGATCTAGGATCCCTGGGCAGTGTGGTGTAGTAGTTGGGGGTGGGGTGCAAAGGGAGAGGCCCAGCTCTCAGTCCAAGAGCCTGGGATCCAATCTGGGCTGTCATGTATAGTAGCTACGTACCCTTAAACTGCTCTGTGCCTTAGTTATTGTACAGATGAGGGACCTAACTCAGGGGTTGTGTTGGTTCACACATAAGTGCTTACTGCATCACCTGACCCAGGTCAATCCCTCAATAAGGATTTATTTTTCACCTATTTTTCTGTTCTGCGCCACCCAGGAGCTATTGGAAAACACAGTGGGCTAGGCTAAGGGGGTTTCTAGACTCTCCCCTAATTCCAAGATGAGGCTGAGAAAGTCAACACATATAAACCAGTATATATAAAATTATAAAATAAAGTCAACACTATAAACCAGTGATCCTATTTCCACGTTAAGTTTGTATTCCACATGTTCTTTCAGGAACTGGGGAAGAGGGGAATGATATCCACCGCTCAAGTCTATACCTCTCTAGTCTTGGAGTCCCGACGTAGACTGCTGAGCTCTCTGCCACCTCAGCCATACTTGATTTCATTCCTCTGTTCTCATGTGCAGCACCCCCCCACATTTCCCTCCCTGCTCCACCCTCGTTCCCCATTTGCATCACTGGTAGCCCAGTCTTCCCACACAGGGGTGTCATGGAAAGGTAAACCCTAGGGGCATGCTTTCTGGGCTGTGAACACCAATTCAGGGAGAACATCATCCTTTCCACTTGCTCTGCTGGCATCTAAGCCAACCTCACTGTTCCCTTCTCCCTCTACTGCTCTACCTGAAAGGTCCAGATTCTCAGGACTGAAACAGCAAGGTGAAGATTACATACTTTAACCGTAATATTTAAATTATGGAAGATGAGCTTACACAAAATGCCTATTATCCCAGCAAAGTTCTGTGCTGAGCACTGGGAGGGGGGTCCCCAATATGCTCACTCAAGGGGCTTATTATGATTAACAGGGTGGCAGGTGGGGGTGGGTGGGTAGAGGTTGGAGGCGCATAAATAAAAATAACCAAACCACAAGGCAAAATGCTGAGGAAGCACTCAAGAGGAAAGATTCACCCCAAACAGGGGCAATGTGGGATGTTTCCTAAGAGGTAAGCTATCAAGACCACAGTATTTACAAAGGGACCCAATTCACTGGACTCTGCTCCTGCCTTCTACACAACTAATTACCAGCAACCCCTGAAGAGCTACAATAGACACATGGGAGACATTCTTTTAAGATAAATGTCAATGGACATCTCTAGCCCAGAGGGTTGAGTCTTACCTTTCCAGATCTACAGTAGGCGGCTGCAAACCTTGTTGCCTCCCGGACACACAAGATATCCATTCCATCTACCTGTTCATACACAGAAAGGGCAGAGCATAAATCAAACCGTGTCAAACCAATTTTACAGGACCCGTTCACACGCTATGAACAGAGAACGCCTGTGTGTGTCTGGGACTGTCAAGGACCCACACAGAGCTATCACGCTGCGAAGGGGTAGTCCCGGCTGCACACCAGGCGCCCTTACCCGCAGCCCAGGAATGAAGTCGCCTCTCTTGTAGTAATCAGTGCTGGCTGCTGCTCTCTCAACAGACGTTCCCATTCCGTAGCGGTTATTCTCACAGATGAAGATACACGGCAATTTCCACAAAGCTGCCATGTTGTAAGCTTCAAATATCTGACCCTGGAAGTATGTATAAACAGTTCAAGTAGTTTCGTTTTGCTACTTTTCTCTAGACTTCTTCATTGTCCCCAAAAGCTGCTGCTCTTCCTGGCACGAGACCTTTCATAAAACATGAAAAGCTTCCTTCACCTTCCACAGCGGAGCTTTTGAGGCAAAGGAGTGTGTTGGTGAGGGAGGAAGAAACGGCAAGCATCATCTCTTTTTGCAACCGAAGGAAGTGACAAACCAAATAAATTCCACCACTTGTTTCGGTGGGGCCAAGGCAGTGGTGTAGAATATAGTAGGAAAAGAGAAACATGTAAAACTTTGTGACTACCTAGTTTTATGCTTTGTTATAAATCCTAGGAGACCCACTGGACAACCAGAGTGAACCAATGACTGAGAATCAGCATCCGGAGCAGGGCCTCAGAGTGTTGTCTGTGGAATGGTGAGGACTCCGACCGTGACAGGAAAAGTATAGAAAGAGCCAGGGCTCAGAAACCATGAGCCAATGCCATGCTCTCCAAGAGAATGAGTCTGTACATTACAGGATTGGTATAAGAACAAGTCTGCACTGGGTTAAATTGGAAAAAGGTCCTTCACCCACAGGGTGTGAAGCACTGAGCTGGAGGCAGAGGAGAGCTTCTTCCTGGGTGTGTGCCCGTATTAAGCACTTGTGCAACGTGCCACAAAGTATACCTGTAATCTGGCCATAAAACCAAATTCTAGCTTGCCCCAATATGACTACTTCAACTACTAGGCAATAGACTACTTTGCTACAAATGAACTCTGACTACTCAACACTTTGGAGATAAAACTGCAATGGTTATTGCAAAGTCAAGAGAAGACACATACTCACCTGATTAGCAGCACCATCGCCATATAAAGTCAAACAGACCTCATCCTTTCCATTATACTTACAGGCCAAAGCAATTCCTGCTCCCAAGGGCACCTAATATTAAGGACAACCAAGAAAAGAACCACAGAAATCCATGAGGGGAGAAATTAATGCTCTGCATTTCAAGTTCTCACCAGAACTTAAAACAGAAATTACACTGTCACTAGAAACTCTCTACCCTACCCCCAAAATTATAATCAAACTGGTAAAGCAACATGAATAATTCTTCTATTTCAACCATTAAATAACACTTCTGTAAAGATTCAATGACTAAAGAGCTAAAATATGAAACTGTTTTTTAACATACAGCAAAGTCACATTACAAAGTGAGCCAAACAATCCAGTTATAATTTTATGTTGTTACTTCTTTGAGTTTTCTTAAGATTTATTTATTCATTCATGAGAGACAGAGAGAAACACAGGCAGAGGGAGAAGCAGGCTCTATGCAGGGAGCTCGATGTGGGACTCAATCCCGGGTCTCCAGGATCATGCCCTGGGCCAAAGACAGGTGCTAAACCACTGAGCCACCAGTGATCCCCCAAATTTTAGTTAATTAACAGAGCATCATATTGGTTTCAGGAGGAGAATTTAGTGATTCATCACTTACATATCACACCCAGGCTGATACTTCATTATTCACTAACTGATGAGAACAAAAAGGACTACATAACCACAAAAGCTGAAGTGATGTCTAATGTGGCCCCTAAGATCCTGATCACCTGCCTTTCCTCCTCAGATACCCTCAACCGCAGTCTACAGCAGGGAGAGGAAGGCCTAAGCGGATGTGACAAAGCAATCAATGTACTTAAACATAATAAAGGTATAGGCCGCTGCTAGGGGCTCTTGCTTACATATAAAACTAAACACCTAAGAGAATTTTAAATCACTATCCAGGGATCCCTGGGTGGCGCAGCGGTTTGGCGCCTGCCTTTGGCCCAGGGCGCGATCCTGGAGATCTGGGATCGAATCCCCCATCAGGCTCCCGGTGCATGGAGCCTGCTTCTCCCTCTGCCTATGTCTCTGCCTCTCTCTCTCTGTGACTATCATAAATAAATAAAAAAATTAAAAAAAAAATCACTATTCAAATCTATTTATTAACTGATAAAATGGTAGGCTATGAAGCAATAGGTCTTTTAAAGTCCACTCAGCCTCCAAAGTACTAAAATATTTCAGAGGGAAGTTCTCTGGGGGATGAAACATTAAGACATGATCCAGGGCCAGATCTAGGAAAGCATGCAATCCCCTCATCCTTGTCATGGATTACCTGAGCTCCAACAATGCCATTACCCCCATAGAAGTTCTTGGCATACATATGCATCGATCCACCTTTTCCTTTAGCACAACCTCCTCTTCGTCCTACAAATGGCAGCATGTGCACATACACATCAGAAAGCAAATAAACAAAAGAAAACCACACCCCAAGTATCTACTTAGAGGCTCATCAACCACTAGAACTCACAGGCTAGTTCAACTCTATAAAAGCACCCATCCCTCTAGGCAAATATATACTCCACCCTTATCTCCCAGTCCTTGAATGAAGGTCAATCCAGGCCAATGTCTTTGACCTTCCCAGCTCCTTGACCATGGGGTTTCCTTTAAACATCAGCATGGTACCCTGGCCCCCCCGCCTTTTTTTGGCGCTAGTTACAAACATCTTCCGATTTATCCTACATTGGTACACTGAACAGTTCAAGAGTCAAGGGGGACAAAGGGAATATTAAAAAGCTTCCTAGAATTTAAATTGCATACAATGAAATACTCCTGCTCCACTTACTTTCTATGACTGCTAATTTCTACTGGCATGCTTGAGTGACAAACAGTATTATGATTTTACGAAGCTAACATTTTAAAACTTTTACCTAAAGGCCAAATGACCTCAAAAATGGTAAGTTTACTCAAAAGCACAACAGAGGTAACAGAGAACCCAAAGAGAGAGATTTTTTTTAACTCAAAACCGTTTTAATTAAGTTGTAATAGCATCTTAATATGAGAGATCTGCAAATTTATTTCACTGATTTCCCCTTTTTGAAAAATCAATAGCAAACCTGTAAGCTCTGCGAGAATTTCTCTGACAGAAAGGCCACGAGTAAAGGTAAAGCCATGAGCCCGATAGGCTGTGATAAGATGGTCTGTGGGATTTATGCCAGCCTCCAGGCCCACACAACAAGCTTCCTGCATAAAAGGAAGAAGCAGCAATGAATCAATACAATACACATTTCTAGACAAAATCCTTAGACTATTATGAAAATTTAGCCTAGTAGAACTCTTAATAAGCACAAAAGGAGCTTGATTTTTCACTGCAAACAGAATAGAAGGTAAAGCTCAAGCCAGAAGCTACAAATTAATAATCCATAGATGTACTATTTCAAGCCCATGCAGTGATTTGGAGAAAAATCCTGAATATTAAATGTTACTTTGGGGGGAACATTAATATTAGGGGAATTTCATATGAAAATCAACACTTCTGTCCTCTCTTGAAGGACCAACAGGAAGCATTAACCCTGTATTTCCATATGGCACCAACTGGCTGGAACCAAATTATGGTGTCCCCTAGTGGGAAGGGCCTGGCCCACTTCATCCAGTTCACTACCAGTCCCACTTTCTTCACTAATTTATTCTACCCAGCTGGTCCCCATAGGCATTTTAATTCGTAACCCTTGGCCTAAACCCACAAAACAAAACACAAAGTGAAAAACCCTTTCCCCCATGAGTATATGCACTATAGGTGATCACAAAGTCATCAAGGTGCAAGACACCAGCAATGGGACATGTGCATGAATTCTTTAGTATGAGCTTAGCAGCGGGCCTCAGCATGCTCATCTTTATTCTGACAGGCAGGCCTCAAATCCTTCAGAGGCATAAGGCAGGGTAAAAACCAATAAATACAAACCATACTTAAACTCCTACATCTAACATTGTTTTATTACAAAACCACCACTCACCTGACCATCACACAAGTGACAGAAACCACGAATAATTTTCTGTTTATACAGCTGATCTGCCTTTAACTCCATTCGGCGAACAGTCTGCATCATCCTATAGTACCTGAGCCCATCCTCCCTGGTGAGCACTGTGGTGACAGGAGGGCCCTCTTCTAGCCGGTGAAGATCGCATTTCTGAAATGGAATCAGTTAACTTCCAGCTACTGCAATGTAAACACTGACTACCCACTTAGAGATCTAATATCTTATTGCAGTAATATTTAACTCAAAAACCAGCAGAGGAGCACATAAGAAATGCTGCATATTACTTCTGACTCCTTTCATCATAAAGCTCATTATGTGAGAGGATCTAGTTTTAGAGGCAAGAAATCTAAGATGACTTTCACTGAAAACCCATGGAAGTCAAAGGAGTTACAGGCTGAAAGACAACTTTGAAAGGAATAGTCTAAGAAAATTTTAAGATTGATTGATTGATTTATTTATGAGAGAGAGAGAGAGAGAGAGAGAGAGAGAATGAGCTGGGAAAGGGGCAGAGGGAGAGGAAGAAGCGACTCCCCTCTGAGCAGGGAGCCCAATGGACCCCTGGGTCATGACCTGAGCCAAAGGAAGCCAATCAACTCACCACTACCCAGGCACCCCAAAGAAACTTCTTATTGAAATGTTTTACTGAAACACATTCTAAATTTTAGATTAAGTCTTTGTTTTAGCCCATACCCTGTCCCCTCCCCGAAACACAGCAAGCTGCTGAGAGTGAATTCTAATTTTTGCTAAACTTTTTTGAACCTCTGACACTAGAACATTTAGAATAAAATGGTGAAAAAGCATGAATATCAAAATGTTCTATTCCAAAGGTAAAACTGTGTAAATATGTTTACCTGTGGAAAAATTATTAACACAAAGCAAAACACCTCTTACCTTAATTTCAAATGTAGCATCATTTGCAAAATTACGGGAGGCCACCAACACTCTGCTTGCCTTGAAAGACCAAAATATACAAATATATCAGTATGTTTTATTGTCAGGTATTATAAATCAGTTCTCAGAATGCAATCCTGGAATTTTCCTAAGCCCCAACATATTCACGGGTCTATCCCTCCATTCTCTTTACGGTGTTGGGATCTTGCCTTCAAAATGAATCCATGTTCTGGCCAATGAACCATGATCATACCCACCTCTGAAGGGTAACAGCAAAAAGAGAAAGGGAGGCAAAATCAAACCCATCCTTTTGGGCATTTTGTTTCCAAAGAAATTACAGTGAAAATAGAATAAATTTAGTGGCCAAATTAAAGAGATAGCCTAGATAGCCTGTGGGCTTTATTTCTGCTATTTGCAGTCATAACCAGACATTGAACAAACTGTCAGAATTATTCTTCATATAAAACTATGATCCAATTCCTATTTCAGGCAAACCACTACTCTATGAAATGGCTCCATAAGAAAAATATTTTAAACTACTCAAGGTACGAGACATGTGTTAGTGAGAAATCTAGAAGACAAAAGAAAGATACTCAATGGACTCTACGGACATTGTATAATTTGAACAGCTCAGATCTTGGACAGGCTCCTCCAGAAGCCTCAGAAGGGAGATTCTCTGCAACCAGCTTTCCCTTCTTGATGTTTGGGTGGCTGCTATCGCTTGGGTGGTAAAAAGCTGGGGAAATGTCTCTGTCACTCTTTCAATTGAAAATACCTGCTCACAACAGAGGTACTCTACGTGACAGCTAAGGTCCAGATTAGACCACAAAACACTTAACCAATTACAATTACTGTACTGTCACATTGTGCCATGTTTTCAAACACTGATTATAAACTGACATAATGGGACGCCTGGGTGGCTCATCGCTTAAGCGTCTGCCTTCGGCTCAGGGCGTGATCCCAGAGTACCGGGATTGAGTCCCACATTGGGCTCCCTGCATGGAGCCTGCTTCTCCTCTGCCTGTGTCTCTGCCTCTATGTCTCTCATGAATAAATAAAATCTTTAAATAAATAAATAAAACTAAAGACCTTGTTGAAACACTGTATTGTACACCTGAAATTACAATGTATGTCAACTGGAATTCAAAAAAACTTAATAAAACTAGAGACCAAACCCACTGAGAAGATCTTAAAGTTGAAACCAACAATGACAGACTATATATTAGACAGTGAAAGAGTGCTCCTTACTTTGAGCCACCCCTCTTTCTGGCTATTTTGTTTTACCTATTGCCTGCATATATGGCATTAATTATACTAAGGCACAGAAAAATACTTTGAAGAATTAGCTGTTAACTGTAGATTATGTGTGTCTGTGGGCCCAAACCCAGTTTAATAGCTCCCTATCCTTGCAACAGAGCAAATCAGGTAATCAGTGTTTCCATAAACTGTAATTATTGATGAGATGTCCCCAGAGTGCTCAGTGCACTTCAGGCTCTTGGATCTAATGTGCTTATTTATCAGGTTTCAGTTGTGTTAACACAGGCTACTTAGAGTGTTCAAAGTGTTTGTTTTAAAATCATCAGAGACCAATACTTTTTTGAACCTGTACTTCTTAATGCTAAAAAATCATTGTCAGATGAAAGGAAACACACTTGAAACCGTCATGAACTGGGTAAGTTTCTTATTCCACAGATTGCCAAGTTCCCATTCTGGGTTTGACACTTTGATTTGCAAAAGTGTCTTTAAAAATAAATAAGCATACCAGATGTTACTCCCATCAAGACAGAAACAACCACTTTCTAAGCACAGGTGATACAAATAAGTTTAAGGAATTTGTCTTTCAAAAAACTCATTGTATAAAGTAGGTGTTTAATATCTTAGAGAACGTAAGGGAAAATGTTGTACTTTCACTGTCTCTAATCGTTTTTATTTTAAGATTTTATTTATTTATTCATTAGAGACACAGAGACAGAGAGAGAGAGAGGCAAGAGACATAGGCAGAGGGAGAAGCAGGCTCCATGCAGGAAGCCCAATGTGGGACTCAATCCCGGTACTCTGGGATCACGCCCTGAGCTGAAGGTGGAAGCTCAACTGCTGAGCCACCCAGGCATCTCTCTAATGGTTATTTTTAAAAAACTAATTAAATAGAAGAAATGTTATACATAGGAATCCATTTCCGCTGTAATAATCTTTTCTCTCAATAACAATTTTTGACTAAATGAAGTTATATTCTACTCTGATCTTATCCAGTTAACAAATTACTAGAACTCAAAATTCATTTTTTTAAAAATATTTATTTATTCGAGAGGGGTGTGAGGGGGGAGAGAGAGAGAGAAAGAGGCAGGCAGAGACACAGGCAGAGGGAGAATCAGGCTCCATGCAGGGAGCCTGACGTGGGACTCGATCCCAGGTCTCCAGGATCAGGCCCTGGGCTGAAGGCAGCGCTAAACCGCTGAGCCACCTGGGCTGCCCTCAAAATTCATTTCTATTTGATTTGGGCAGTAGTATATGATTTTTTGAAGAGACCAAAGTTTTATGGAGATGAAGCATTTCATGCCAACGCATTGCTGGAAGACTGAAAAACACAACCAGAAATATTTTGGATAGCCGAGCAAATGAGCCTCTAATATTAAATAATGGCTTCTCTCTGTTCCTAGGGACACAGAGATGACAGTAATTTGAAACGCATACACTAATTTTTTTCTGTAGAACATCACCAATTCTATCAAAGTTTTTCCTTTCTACTACAACCCTTTAAATTTAACATGATACAAAACTAAGATTCTCATATAAAGTTGAACACATGTTTCCATTACTTACATTCAACTAAAAACTGAAGTTGTGGAGATTAAATAGCCTAGCATCTGGCACATATTAAGATCTCAAGAAATGTTGGATCTATCATGTGATATACAGAAATAACACTGAAATGAGCTTATCCTTTAGGTGGATCTAATTGCAATTAAATGCTAATGACTGATGAACCAAATTGTGTTTTTTTTCCCCCAAATTATGTTTTGTAGTTATTTCAGTCAATGGGATTCCCAAAAGGGTATACTTCCTACCTTTCAATGATTTCTGCCCACAGTAAGCAGAACTGCCACAAAGTCCTGGAAGTTACTAGAACCTGAACTGCAAGTCAAGCTTGGCTACAGTTCTACCCAGTAATACTACCTCCCCATACCTAGAGGTCAAAATGCTGGAAAGCTTGAGGCACATCTAAAAACTGGAACCATAAATAGTGCTGACCTCTAACCCCACTCTCCCAAGCACCAAAGCTGTTTTCTTTAGCTACTTTTACCCTAAGCGTGTGCGTGTAAGAAGGGCAATTTCCTCCGGGTTCTGCTTGACTGCTCTTGGAAGTGACTGCCAAGAAAAACTCAACACTGTGGGAAAGGAGGGGTGGTGATTTCTGGTGAGCATGACCCAGACTTAACCCTCCAGAGCTGGGTGAAGGTGTTTCACAAATGTATACCCAAGGGGGCACTGAAGTAACATTTTTAAAAAAAGATTTTATTTATTCATGAAAGACAGAGACATAGGCAGAGGGAGAAGCAGGCTTCCCGTGGGGAGCCTGATGTGGAACTTGATCCCAGGACCCCGGGATCACTACCTGAGCCAAAGGCCTACTCTCAACCACTAAGCCACCCAGGTGCCCCTGAAATAACATCTAACACAGATAGCACCTACTATATACCAGGCGCTATTTGGCAAGGTTTACATATATGTCAAGAGTTTAAGCTTCAGGACAACCCCTTGGGGTGAATACTCGTATTATCTCTTTAGAGAGCTGGAAACCGAGCAAGGGAGATTTAAAACAAAAACCTGCCTAAGCTCACAGAGCTAGTAAATGGTGAGGCAGGTGTTTGAACAGGACCAGTTTCTGAAGTTCACGTTCTTAACACACCACGTGGCCTCTTAGTCAAGAAGAACAAAATTAGGAAGACTTCAAATGAATGGGCAGGATCAACTGGGGACTCGTGGATGCCCCAGGCCCCCTTTTCTGTCAGCAGTAAATGAACGGGCATTTCTGGAGCACACCTACTGTAGCCAGCGCCGGGAGTCACAGCTGACCTCCCCGTGGACCTGGTAGAGCTCCCCTCCCCCCTTTTGCGGCTGATGGGCCCAGCAGCCGCTAGTCCCGGAGCCGGGAGCCGAGTGCCAGGCGCGAAGGCAGAACAAAAGGCCCGCTACCCTCCGGCCGCTCCGCAGCGCCCTAAGAGGCACCACACCGCGCGCCCCCAAGCCCTGGCCGTACTCCCGCGTCGGGCCCCGCCTCGACCCCGCTCGCGCCCTACCCCGGGCCGCCCATGCTGCTGCCTCACCGGCTTCTGGGAGACGCCCGACAACACGCGGGAGACAGCGGCGAGCATCTTCCTCATGGATTGCCGGCAGCGGCGGCGGCGTAGGCGACTCCCAAGTACACAGGCGGCGCGGCCCCGAAATCTCCCAAGTCTCCTTCAGGCGCCCGGAGCGGACGCCACGCCTTAACTGCAGCACGACCGACGAAACGGAAATTCGTCACGCGCCGCGCCAGGCCGCAGGCCAACCAAGCGGGCTCCCAGTTGCGTGTCCCGCCCACCGAAGAGGTCCGCGGCCGCTCATTGGGTGTTGGCGCCATAGGGGGCGGGCACTGGGGCTCGTTGCGTCATCACGTCACGGGCGGGCGGGGATGCGGGAACTTGAGGGCGTCCGCCTGGGAAAGTGGAGCCCCGCCTCCGGAACCCCGCGGGAAAATGGCTTTTCATGGAGTTTTGCGACTCAGGTTAGGCGTGCACGGCGGGAAACCGTACGGGCCACCTGCCGTGCGCCCAGTCTCGCCGGGGCTGCACTTTGGCAGCCTTCGTTCAATGCACGGCAAGATGAAGACTCATGGCGTGGTCGGAGCCGAGACGGAACCTCTGGTTTCTGTAAATGGTTCTGCTGCTAACTTGTCTTTAAGAGATCATGTAACAGTTGTAAAATGCTGCCCTGTGTACTTGAGTTACGATCTAAAAATCAATTCCCCAAGTAAATATTGAGAGATCAGCTGGGAAAAGCCTTTAGCTCTAGTTACTGGTTCGCGAGCTCAACGGGAGTTAACAGCCGCATGACACAGCTGATAATAAAAGCACACACAAAGAAGCAAACACAAAAATAAGTCTAGGCTCGATTCAGTGAGTTCCCAGGTCAGAGAGCTGACTGTGGGCCAGTGGGGTTACACCTGGGATACTAGGTTCAGATTTGGGGTCCCCATGTAAGGGGAATGTTGTCAAAAATGGGTGGAATCCAGGGGACAGTGGTCAGAATGGTGAGAGGCTGAAACCACAATTTGAACTCCAAGAACTTGAACCAACTCAAGGACTCAAGTCACCTTGTTTACACTTCAGGTCCCTCACGGCTTGGCTGGGATCTGCTCCATGTCATCTTCACTCTGGCACTCAAACTGATGGAATAGCATCTGTCAGCAACTTACTGTACCTACTGTACCGTAAAAGGCAAAGGGATCATTTAAACTGGCTCTCAGGGCAGCCCTGGTGGCTCAGCAGTTTAGCGCCGCCTTCAGCCCAGGGCGTGATCCTGGGGTCCCCGGATAGAGTCCCACGTCAGGCTCCCTGCATGGAGCCTGCTTCTCCCTCTGCCTGTGTGTCTGCCTCTCTCTCTTAAAAAAAAAAAATAAATAAACTGGCTCTCAAAGCTTCTACCCAGAAGTGACACATGTCATGTCCTCTCAATTTCCATAAACCAGAGCTAGTCACACAACCATATCTGAGTTCAACAGGTTGAAGTATAATTCTCCTGTCAGGAGGAAACCCAGAAAAGAGGCTGAACAGTAAAACCATAGAGGATTAGATACATCTTTACACATTTTCATACCAGTCATGTTCCAGGAGGAAAAGTTATTGTGAGCATATGTGTGAATAAAATGGTTTCGGTTGAGTATAACAATCAATTTTTTTCTAAAATGAGAATTGTCCCAGGAGATGATTCCTTATAGGTGTCACCAAAAGTATTCAAAGCAAAAGTTCAAAGCAAGACCAGATGTCAGAATGGCTAGAAGAAGGACTTCAACACTATCAGGAGCCTGGACTGAGAGACCTTATTGATGCCTTCCACCTCTATGACTAGGTTACAGTGAGAAGAGCACTCCACAAAGGAGTGAGCAGGGCCGTTAAAAGGTAGGGATGGAAGTGACATGCTGCCACTGACTGAATGTGAAGGGTGAAGAAAAAGGAAGGAAAAGGGTCAGAGATTAGATATTTGGGTCATGAGTATCAGCTGGCCTGGATGGCCTCTTGTTGGCCTGGAGGTGGTGGTGGAACACCTATCTGTCTGTCTTTGTTCCCTAGGAAGGTGGAGTTGTAAATCTGGAACATGTGGCTAGAAATACACATTTGGGACTTATTTGCACAGGGGTGATGCTGATTTGTGTGTCCAAGAGCAATGTAGAACATATGGACATAAAGTCATTCATTCATTTGACACCTATTTATTGAGCACTAATTCTGTGTCAGGTACTATACTGGGCTTTGGGGATATAGCAGGGAACGAGTAGAATGTAAGCTCTATCTCACAGAGTCTATGGTCTAATGGTAAATAACAAGTACATATAAATATATGAACATATAATAGCAACAATAGATTGTTTGAAAAAAAATTAAACAGGGTAAGAGGATAGAGAATAAGGAGGAGGGTCAGAAAGGCTCCTCTGAGGAGGGCCATGTAAGCAGAGACCTGAATTTATTCGGGAAGCAAACTATGCAAAAATCCCAAGGAGAGCTTTTCAGACAAAGGGATCACAAATACAAATGCCCTGAAGTGGGAATAAATGAGCAAGTGACTTTGGTGGCATAAAACAGGCAGAGGACCAGGAGAAATGAAGTAGAAAAGAGACCAGAAAAGGAGGGCCCTAGTGGGATTTTTCATCGTTGTTTTTTTTGGAAGGAAACTGAGTTTTGTTTTGAGTGGGATGGGAAGCAATTGCAAGGATAGGAGCTGGGAAGTGGCCATGATTTAATTTCCATTTCCACTGAACACTTAAGACCAGTCTGGTTGCTGAATGGACATTTGATCACATTTGAGCACAAAAGTTCCCTTAGTGCTTGTTCTTTGAGTTCTAGGTAGCTTCTGCTTCCTTTGGGGGAACTCGTAGATGGTAGCAGACTAGATGGAAGTTGTTCTTTGCTCTTTGCTTCATATTTGCAAGAAGCAGATACTATGTCTTCTATATGTCATTACTACCCAAACACTCTAAAGATTTAAGATGTAGGATCTTATAAGAATAATGAAGGGAAATGTGTACATCATTGTTTCTCAAAGTTTGGACCACTGTACAAGTCAAGTGAGACTGACCAGGCTATGTTGCCATAACACATTAACGTCAAGAATCAGTGGATTACTACAACAGAGGTTGATTTTTCACTCATGGTCTATGTCCAATATGGATCGTCCAGGTACTTTCTCCATGATGTCACTCAAAAACCCAGGATGACACTGTGATATTTCAATACATAACCTTTGTGGTCGATGTGGCAGGAAAGGAGAGAGTGCAAAAGGGTCTCACAATGACTCTTAAATACTTTGGCTGAGTATCCCCATCCCTACGACACAGTTCCTCTAGAGATGGTGACTCAGGGAACTCCTCTGACATCCAGCAAGCAACACTCCCTCCAACAAGCGGTCTCCTCCTCGGTGCTGTTCAGCCCTGATGGGGAGCAGTGGCTGCTTTTCTATCTGCTATTCCTGTAGCCTTTATATTTCTCTTTGTCTTCTCCCTCCTACTCCAAGCCCCTATTATTTGAGCAATAAAATAAATAGCAATAGTAGTGGATTGTAACCCATTGAAGAAAATAAATCCCCATGAATCCATACAGACATATGTACATAATTGAATAAATAAGTAGGGGAGAAGAGGCAACTTTTCCTTACAGTAGAAATCCAATTGACTGAGGAGGAAAATATGATGGAAATGGAGCGGGGGAGGGGAGAGGGAATCACCATCTGGCAAAGACCACAGTAGTAATTGTTCGGGCTCATTGGAGGCTAAAACTACTGGGTGCAAGTATGATGACAAACAACACATATGCATAATCTCAAAGTAGCTCCCTACAAGATACTAATCACACAGGATAAAATGGTAAATTCAAAATGGAGAAACAGGTAATCCAATTTATAATAAGTAGGATATTTTCTTTGCACTTTTTTTTTTTGGCCCGAAATTTCAAAACTAGAGTTGAAAGTGACCTTGAAGGTGAGGGACATTCAGGTATTATATGAGTGGTGACAGGCTAAGGTTGCAGTTCATAGGCATTGCCTATGGGCCAAAGTAATCTCATCTGTGTTAGAACAGTAACAAAGGACTCTTGCCTGTGGAGGAGGAGAGGCCAGGGAAATGGAGAAATAATAATAAAAGGCAGGGGCCTGAGGAAGAGAAAATCTTAAGAAAGAGAAGAATCATGGGGGCACCTGGGTGGCTCAGGTGGTTAAGCATCTGCTTTTGGCTCAGGTCATGATCCCAGGGTCCTGGGATCAAGCCCCGCATCGGGCTCCTTGCTGGATGGGCAGCCTGCTTCTCCCTCTCCAATGCTTGTGCTCTCCTGCTCACTCATCCTCCCTCCCCAAATAAAATAGAAGAAGAAAGAACAGCATGTGTTAGGGAAGGTGTGGAGAAAAGGAAGCTGTTGTGTACTCTTGGTGGGGATAGAAATTGTTGTAGCTACCATGGAAGACAGCAAGGAGGTTCATCAAAAAATTAAAAATAGGACTACCTGATCATCCAGCAATACCACTTCTGGGCTTCTATGTGAAGAAAATGAAAACACGAACACCCCTATATGTTCACTGCGGCATTGTGTACAATAGCCATTTACGGAAACAACCTAAGCGTCCGTCCATGGACGAGTGCATCAAGAAGATGTGGTCTACAGGCAACATGGAAGATTATTCAGCCATAAAAAGAAGGAAACTGTGCCATTTGCGACAACATGGATGGACGTGGAGGGCATTATGCTAAGTGAAATAAGTCAGACATCGAAAGACAAACACTATATGATCTCACTTACCTGTGGAATTTAAATAAAGACAAAAACAAAAACAAAACCCAGGCGTATAGATACAGAGAACATATTGGTGGTTGCCAGGGGTGGGGGTGGGGGTGAAGTGGGTGAAGGGAGTCAAAAGGTACAAACTTTCAGTTATAAAATAAGTGAATCCTGCGGATGTCGTGTACACCATGGTAACTATAGTCAATAATGCTGTATCGCATATTTGAAAGTTGCCAAGAGGAACACCTGAGTGGCTCAATTGGTTAAGCGTCTGCCTTCAGCTCAGGTCTTGATCTCAAGGTTCTGGGATCAAGCCCCATGTCTGGCTCTCTGCTTGGCTGAACTTGGGGGCAAATTATGGTCCTTACATGCCTTTGGTTTTCTTGGTTCGAGCTGTCTACCCCCTTGAATGACTTAGAATAGAATGATCATATACCCAGGTGAAAAAAGTCAGTGAACACTAGAGTGCCTTTGATGTGCTAGGCCCCATGCTGGCAGAAGGATTATGGCTAGGGGCTATTTTGACTTTGGAGCCATATAAATGTTTTACATAATCATAAAACAAAATGGAATACAAATGGAGATGAGGAGCAACAAATGAATTTAACCATATACCAGGTTGCTAACATAATCAAAAAGAGAATGGCCTGGAGCTATTGAACAACACAGTAGTAAAACCAGAACAGAAACATCTGCCAAAAAAAAATCTTAAATTTGTTATCCATGTTGTTATTTGAGACCACACACACACACACACACACACACACACACACACACACAATGTGAATGTATGTTAATGTCATTGGGAACCAAGATTTTCTGCATAAAAGAGACACAAATATAAAATCAAAGAGGTTAGAGGCTGATGGTCCTGAATTTGAATTGGAAATAGCAGTGTAAACCCATGTCTATCTTCCCCTTAAAATATATACATCCTAACTGTCCCCACTGGAAAGACCTAGAAGCAAAGACCTGCCCAATAGTAACTATTCCAAAAACCCGTGAAAGAATCAAGGATTTATCCGACCTCTCCTGTACAGACTGAATTTCACTGTAAACCAATAGTTAGTGAGGGCAAGTTCTTTACGGAGCAGTTTCTGCTAACAAATACAGAAGGAATCCTCAAGTTTTCACGTCCCTGACATTAAATAATGGATCTAGCCACAAGGAACTTTAGAACGCAGGACTAAATTGAGAGCATCTGTTCAAGCAGCTGCCCTGAACCTCCTGCCCGAGACCAGCCCAAGGCACCTCACCCACCTGCAGAATATTCTGGCCTCCAAATCCAAGCAGAATTCCAGCAAGCCTCCAGACTTTCTACCAGCCGGCAGGATGCAATCTGTAAAATCAAAAAATGGGAAAGCATTACAGGGGAGAAGACCTGGTGTCTCTAAAAACCAAATGGCAAGATTTAAAAACAGGACAAGGGAGGACAAGGGAAATATCATATGCTAAGAGATTTGAGAGGTTTGCTCGTCAAATAAAACCTGTAGATCATCCTGGCTGCATTTCAAACAAACCAACTGTAAAATCAATCAATCAAACAAACAAACATATATCAGATAATTTGGTTTAAACACTTACTAGATGGGTGTTACCAGGTGGGTGGCTCAGTGGCTGAGCGTTTGCCTTTGGCTCAGGTCGTGATCCTGGGGTCCTGGGATCAAGTCCTGCTTCAGGCTCCCTACATGGAGCCTGCTTCTTCCTCTGCCTGTGTCTCTGCCTCTCTCTGTGTCTTTCATGAATAAATAAATAAAATCTTTTAAAAAATAAACACTGACTGGATGTTTGATGATATTAAACAATTGTTTAGGGACACCTGGTGGCTCAGCCGTTGAGGGTCTGCCTTTGGTTCAGGGTGTGATCCTGGGATCCTGGATCGAGTCCCGCCTTGGGCTTCCTATGGGGAGCCTGCTTCTCCCTCTGCCTGTGTCTCTGCCTCTCTCTCTCTGTCTCTCATGAATAAATGAATAAATCTTAAAAAAAAAAAAAAAAAAAAGAAGAGCGCCTGGATGGCTCAGTCGGTTGGGCATCTGACTTTGGCTCGGGTTGGATTCCCGGTGTCCTGGGATTGAGCCCTGTGTCTGGCTCCCTGCTCAGCGAGAAGTCTGCTTCTCCCTCTCCCTCTGCTGCTCCCCCTATTTGTGCTCTCCTTGCTATCTCTGTTGCTTTGTCTTTCCCTCTCTCAAATAAAAATAAAATCTCTAAAAAAAAAAAAAGAATTGTTTAGGGGCACAAACACTATGAAAGTCACTTTTTTAAAAAAGATTTTATTTATTTATTCATAAGACACACACAGAGAGAGAGAGAGAGAGAGAGGCAGAGACACAGGCAGAGGGAGAAGCAGGCTCCATGCAGGGAGCCCAACGTGGAACTTGATTCTGGATCCCCAGGATCACACCTTGAGCCAAAGGCAGATGCTCAATTGCTGAGCCACCCAGGTGCCCTGAAAGTCACTTTTTTTTTGAAAGTCACTTTTAATAGAGTTCTTATCTGTAACAGATACGGGCTGAGGTTTTCATGGTTGAGATCACCTGATGTCTGGGAGTAGCTTTAGAATAGAATAATTTAGAATTAGAATAATTCTAAATTATTTAGAATAATTTAGAATAATTCAGCAACAGTGGTGACCTCGCTGGAGCACTGTGGGATGCCTCCAGGAAGCAAGGTGGGCCATTGAGCTGCTAACTGCTACAGTTAGTGGTGCCTCCATGGGACTTCATTCTTCTCTGCTCCTGTAGGTCTTTGACAATTTCTCTTTATGGAAGAGTAGTAGAGGGATGCCTGGGCGGCTCAGCGGTTGGGTGTCTGCCTTTGGCTCAGGGCATGATCCTGGGGTTCTAGAATAGAGTCCCGCATCAGGATCCCTGCGTAGAGCCTGCTTCTCCCCTCTGCCTGTGTCTCTGCCTCTCTCTCTTTCTCTCTGTGTATCTCTCATGAATAAATAAATAAAATCTTAAAATAAAAGGAAAGAGCAGTAGAGATGCCAGACATTGGTGATTGCCTATTAGGCAATAATCTTTAGTCGATTTAAGGAAATCTATATTCCCACTTTTCAGTATTTGCTATAGGGCACTGATGCTACCAAAGGACTTGCTATTGTCAAGCAGGTGCAAACATTTATAAACATTCAGTTCACAGTACTTATTGAACATCGATAAACGAGGCACGGGTGTTACAAGTGTCAGGGTGCACGATGGCCGTCTTTGAGCTTGTGGTCTGGGGGGCGTAGGAGGGAGCAGGTATTAAACAGATAAATTACACATATAATTATATATTTAATGAACACATTTCCATTGTAATGAGTGTTATGAAGAGCCGAGGGGCTGGGGATGGTCAGGGAATGCTGAGGAAAATCCTTGTAGAGACAATCTGCTAGTTGGGGGCTCATTTGTTAAGGCGAGGCAGGCACACAGCCAGGTAAAGATGCTTTTGAGAAATGGAAACTAGACAGGTGGTAGATCATCCTAGTCCAGTCAGACCTCATCAAGGATTTAGACATATGTCTTAAGAACAAGATGATGCCAGGGCACCTGGGTGGCTCAGTGGTTGAACATCTGCCTTCGGCTCAGGCCGTGATCCCGGAGTCTTGGGATTGAGTCCCACATCAGGCTCCCTGCAGGGAGCCTGCCTCTCCCTCTGCCTGTGTCTCTGCCTCTCTGTGTCTCTCATGAATAAATAAATAAAATCTTTAAAAAAAACCCAAGGAAAAAAAAAAAACCCAAGGAGATGCCAAAGAAGGATTTTAACACTAGTTTTCCTTTCTGTAAATACAGAAGATACCTATGACGGGACCCCAAGGGAAATTAACTGAAAGAGGCACTACACTGTTTTCACAGAGGTGGGTTTCCTGAATCCACAGTGAGATGTGTGAATAAAGGTGGGTATGGTCACCTATCAGCCAACATAGTTGTGTGGACAAATGGACTCCTGCATTGTCCATATTGCAGTGTGGGTGTGCTCAAGCTGGAGAGAATGTAAGCCTGAACGCTGGGGCCACCGGATCTGGAACCCAGACGTAGCCTTACCTTTGACCTACACTGTGTGGCCTGACAAGAGCAAGGCGAGTCTTTCCTCTCCGGCTGAGGTTGCATCAGCCCGGGCTGGCTCTCCTCAGACCACAGATTGCATCACATTGCACACCCTTCCAAGCCCAGCTTCATTCTCCCACCACGCTGACCTCTGCTGATCAGGCTGGTCTTAAGTTACTGTCCATCATTTTCAGTGGCTGATCCCCCAACCAGAAGCAACCTTTGGAAACCTAAGACGAGGCTGCTGGAGAGGCAGCCTTGCCTCTGGCCTCTGGAACCTGGTCTCAAATCCTGGCTCAGGCCCTTACTAGCTCTGTGACCATGGGCGGGCGGTATAAGCGGCTTTCCTCAGCACCTGGCTTTCCTTCTCTTTAAAAGGAGCATAATGACAATTTTTATGTCATAGGGCTGATATGAGGCTTATGCGGACTGGTATTTGTCAAGGACTTAGAACAGTGCGCCCGACTCATAGCGAGCATTATACTGAATTTTGGTAAATAGGCAGATCTTTAAACATCTTGGTGCCTGCTGGCCTCATTAGATAAGCAACTTTTAGAAACTTTTCTCTTCCAGATAAGCTTTGAAAATTAAACAGGCAGGTACTCAGCAGATGTAAGTGGTGACTATTATCTTAATAGTCA
This sequence comes from Canis aureus, assembly GCF_053574225.1. NCBI lineage: Eukaryota > Metazoa > Chordata > Mammalia > Carnivora > Canidae > Canis > Canis aureus. The sequence continues at coordinate 109,151,383 of NC_135649.1, forward strand.
ATAGTTAACTACTGTTTGGGGACCACCACCAAGTGCTATTAAATAAAGGGAAAAAATCTGTGTCACTGTCGGACTTGGCCAAAGGTGGTTAAGCAATCAGTCCACACAAAGGCAGACTGTCCCATGCCACATGAGGAGTGCTCAGTGAGCTCAGCACTTGATGTGACAGCCCGAGGCTTCTTTCTGTATCAAGTTCTCTCTTCACAAACATCCGCAGGGCCTTTGTCAGTTGTCTGCACAACTGGCTTAACTGTTGATAAATCTTGCCAATCTCTTTTTTTTAAGATTTTTTATTTTTAAGTAATGCCTGAACGCAATGTGGGGCTCAAACTCATGACCTCGAGATAAAAAGTCACATGCTCTACCACTTGAGCCACCCAGGTGCCCCAATCTTGCCAATCTTAAAGAAACTAAAATGAGGATTTATCGCACACAAAGTAGGGGTAGTTATGGACTTCACCAAATAGCTGTAATAGGATTCTTTTATAAAGCATTTTCTCATAGTTTTATAACTAACATTTTTCTTACTGCAAAAAAGCACGTTCAATAAAGAAATCCTGGAAACTAAAGATAAGTCAAAACTAAAAACTGAAAATATTCGGAGCACTGGGTAGCTCAGTTAAGCATCTGCCTTCTGCTCAGGTCATGCATAATCCTGGGGTCCTGGTATCAAGCCCAAGGCGGCTCTCTACTGAGTGGGGAGCCTGCATCTCCCTCTCCTCCCTGCTCATGCTCTCTCCTGCTCTCTCTCTCTCATAAATAAATAAATAAATAAATAAATAAATAAATAAATAAAATCTTGTTTAGAAAATGAAAATATTAGGATGCCTGGGTGGCTCAGCAGTTGAGGGTCTGCCTTTGGCTCAGGGCATGATCCCGGAGTTCTGGGATTGAGTCCCACATCGGGCTCCCTGCATGGACCCTGCTTCTCCCTTTGTCTATGTCTCTGCCTCTCTGTGTCTCTCATGAATAAATAAAATCTTAAAAAAAGAAAGGAAAATGAAAAGATTCTATAATCATACAGCCCACAAAACTCCTATTAATAAGTCTGCATATCACTTACCAGTGATATACTTTTGATATACATTTATACATTTTAAACACTGTGTAGAAATGAGATCAGAAGATAACTTATTTTGTTAACCTTTCCCCCCAGGCGATGAAATATTTTTAACAACTTGATTTTCTTAAAAAATGTTTATTTTAGAGGGAGAGTACACACAAGCAGGGTAGAAGTAGGAGAGGGAGAATCTCAAGCAGACTCCAACTCCCTGCTGAGCAGCACACAGAGCCTGATGTGGAGCTCAATCTCATCACCCTGAGATCAGGACCTGAGCAGAAATCCAGAGTTGGCAGCTTAACCGACAGAGCCTCCCAGGCACCTCTTTAACAAGCTGGATTTTTTAGACTCTTAATTGTACATTGTAGCTACATTTCAACCAATCCCTTACTGCTGCATAATGATACGGTTTTCCATTTCCACTTTTATAATCATAAACCATGCTTGATGAGCATATCTGTAGCTATCACCTCGTGCAGATTATTATTATTTTTAGGATAAATTTCCAGAGGTGAAATTCTGGGTCCAACAGTACAGAAACATTTCAGGGATCTGATTTACATTGCTACCCTGCCTTCCAGGAAGTGTTAAACACTTTTCAGAACTCTGAGGCCCGTAGAGAACATTATACGTTTACAAATGCACTTTTGGATGTTTGCAAATTTTGTTTACTCTAAGGGCAGTGGTAAAGGGGCTAAAAAGCAGGACCTGGACAAATCAGGAGCAGTGTGCCAGGTTCATCTTGCTTCCTCGACACCATAACTGGAATTCAGCGCATGCATGCCCCAGGCCCCGAGTGCTCCAGCTGCCAACGCATGCGTGCCCGAGCCCGCGAGAGCCCTGGCTGCCGGCACATGCGTGCCCACACCCGCGTGCACCCTCGGCTGCCGGCGCATGCGTGCCCGAGGCCGTATGAGCTCCGGCTGCCGGCGCATGCTTGCCTGAGCTGGCGTGAGCCCCGGCTGCTGGCGCATGCGTGCCCGAGCCCACGTGAGCCCTGGCTGCCGGCGCATGCGTGCCTGAGCTCGCGAGCACCCCGGCTGCCGGCGCATGCATGCCCGAGGCCGCGTGAGCATCCCGGCTGCCAGCGCATGCGTGCCTGAGCCCGCGTGCACCCCCGGCTGCTGGCGCATGCGTGCCCACACCAGCGTGCACCCTCGGCCCACGAGCACCCCGGCTGCCGGCGCATGCGTGCCTGACGCCGCGTGAGCCCCGGCTGCCGGCGCATGCGTGCCCGAGCCCGCGTGTACCCTCGGCTGGCAGCGCATGCGTGCCCGGGGCCGCGTGCACACTCGGCTGCTGGCGCATGTGTGCCCAAGGCCACGTGAGCAGCCCGGCTGCCGGCGCATGCGTGCCCGAGCCCGCGTGAGTCCCCGCTGCCGGCGCTTGCATGCCCGAGGCCGCGTGAGCAGCCCGGCTGCTGGCGCATGCGTGCTCGAGCCCACGTGCACCCCCGGCAGCCGGCGCATGCGTGCCCACACCCGCGTGCACCTTGGCTGCCGGCGCATGCGTGGCCGAGCCCGCGTGCGCCCTGGCCAAGCTGAAGCTGCAGCGTGACGCGGCTACACACCCATCCTGAGGCTGGCTGTGCCTTTTTTCCTCTCTCCTCTCCCACTTCTCCTCCCAACCCAGTGAGTCTCGGTGGGAGTGGAGCTGCCCCCCATGGCTCACCATGGGCACTTCTGTGGGGGGAGGATTGTCGCCATGATGGGCTTAGATGCCCGCCATCTCGTGTAATGAGAATGTTCTCTCTCTCACGCAGGACTTTCACTTGTTCCTCTGGACATTCATGTTGGCGAAAAACCTACATCTAAAATTTGTATATGATATCTTGACCAAGACTCAGTTTTACAGAGAAAAAATAGCATTTGAATGAACTTTTCCAGGAAGACAAATGTATTTACCAAGAAAACTGAAGAAAGACTATGTCAATAATTTGTTGTGTTCTGGCTTTTTCAAGACTTGTTTACCATTGCAGGAAAAGCCCATCACCAAGGTTGACGCTGCTACTGGTATCTGAGTCACTGACCTAACACCGCACTTCAGGCTACAGCGGCAACCTCACAGACGCAGATTCCACATTCGGGGGCAAACATCCAACGCTCCATTGTACCTCTATGTACTGTCAAGGCCTGTGTACTAGTTCCTAACACGTCACTTTGCTTTCATTTCTTCTTGATATTATAATCTTTAAAATACATAAGCTATTTTAAAATACGTAAAGATAAAAAAGTATAAAAGTGAGATGTATAAGGAGGTAATATTATCTACGAGTTGCATTTCATAACGGTAAAGAGGGTGTTGAAAAACATCTATGAAAACACGGCACGGGGCTGAGGTTGCGTTGAGAACAACTTCTGGCGCCCTCTGGTGGCACACTCGAGCATTGCTTCACTCAGCTGCTTCTTGGGCTTAAAAGCTTGTTGGCTCCAAAATGTGGCAACAACATGACCCTTTGGACAAAATTCTACACACAAAATTCCCTGAGTTGTCTTTGGCCATGTCACTCATTTGTCGTCGTTCGATCCCTCCTCCCCCCGGACCACACAACCACCATTCTCTAGAGTGAGTCTTGCTCATTTCTGGGAAAGAAGATGCCGCTGAACTGGGCTGGGTGTGCTGAGGGCCGAGCCTGGAAATGGACAGAAAAGTCAGGAGCCAAGGGGAGAAACGCCAGCCCTATGTATATCTGTTCATAACCTTCTAATTCTCACCAAGAGAGCACATACCCCTCCTATTCTAGGTGTATAAGAAAGGGTAATTCGTTACACGCAATGGGTGAGGGTGATCCTCCGTGGGGCTAAGAAAGCCTAGAATGCGATGGCACTTGCCAGGGAGTCCTGACCTCTTTCTGAAAGAATGGGATTATGACAATTTAGAGCTGGGGTAGCTTTAGCAATGGCTAGTTCAGGTCTCTTATTCACAAATGAACAAGGTAAGGCCCAGAGAGGTTAAGTAATTTGTCTGAGATCACACAGCTAGTTAAAGGCAGAGCTGAGAGCAGAATTCAGAATTCCTGACTTTTAGCCTAAATTCCCATTATGTAAGACTTTTAATAAAGAGTGAGGGAATAAATGCATGAATAAAATGTTATATTTATTGGATTTATGCTGTCTGCAATTTATTTAAACATAATTCAGCATAAACAGGGTGTTATAAATCCATCTGTGAATTTACTCTAACCTTAGTTCTACCTTAGGGGCAGTCAGTTAACCTGTGAAGTGCCTGAATCAGGAAGCCACATTTCAGGGGCAGGTTACTAACATTTGAAGGACCCTAACCAGAAGTCCATATTTTAGAGGACCTGCAAATACCCTATCTAAATTTTCTTTTTTTAAAAAAGAGATTTTATTTATTTATTCATGAGAGACACACACAGAGAGAGGCAGAGGCACAGGCAGAGGGAGAAGCAGACTCTGCACAGAGAGCCCACTGTGGGACGCAATTCCGGGACCCCAGGACCATGCCCTGAGCTGAAGGCAGACGCTCAACCACTGAGCTACCTAAGCATCCCCCCTATCTAAATTTTCACTAGAGAGCTTATTAATTCACCTAAGAAATGTTAGAAATGATTTTTCAGCTGATGAACGGAGTGGCGTTCAAGACATATTATTGGTTGAAAAGATGCTAAGGAACCCCAGCCCTTGCATGAACAGAGTATAAGAATCTGGGTTGCCAGTTACTGAAGACTCTGCCGCGGATCACCATTTTGGGCAGAAGCTTGTGACAGTGCCCAAAAAGACCAAGCAGGCCTTCACCTGCATATGGAAACAGGCCATATGGCAGGTTCTGTGCCTGCATAGGAACAAATGATTTAGACAGATTTCTGTCTGTGGCCTCTTATTTTTAAAAAAGATTTTAAAGAAGCAGGCCCCCCCCCCCAGTGAGCCCAATGTGGGACTCGATCCCAGGACCTCAGGATCATGACCTGAGTTGAAGGCAGATGCTTAAACACTGAGCCACCCAGGTGCTGCTCTATGGCTTCTTATATTGTAACATGCTAGTGAGGTTATGGGGAAGGAAGGAGATAAGGTTTCTGCCTACTTTGGTTTCAGGAAGCTGTCATATTAATCCAAACAACCTGGCAAATTTGAAGGCCCCAGTTCATTCGCTCATCCAACAGATATTTAAGGAGCACCCATTCTAGGATTCCAGGATACAAAAATAGACAAAATCCCACACTATATAGTCACTTAGATAAATTTGCAAAAGCATATCAAAAGCAACTGGTAGAAAAAAAAAGCAATTGGTAGAGGGTGGCCTGTGCGGCTCAGCCAGTGAAGTGTCTGCCTTCAGCTCAGGTCATAATTTCAGGATCCTGGAATCGAGTCCCAGGTCAGGCTCCCCACTCAACTTGGAGTCCACTTCTCCTTCTCTCTTTGCCCCTCCCTCATTCATGCACAGGGCACTCCCTCTCTGTCATGTGTGCTCTCTCTCTCAAAAACAAGCAACTGAAAAAGAACAACAACAAGCAACTGGTAGATTTATTCAAAAGGCATCCTGAAGGCAGCCTGGGTGGCCCAGTGGTTTAGCGCCACCTTCAGCCCAGAGTGTGATCCTGGAGACCCAGGATCAAGTCCCACATCAGGCTCCTTGCATGGAGCCTGCTTCTCCCTCTGCCTGTGTCCCCCCTCTGTGTGTACGTGTCTCTCATGATTAAAAAACAAAAACAAAAGGCATCCTGAGTTCTTTGGAAAAACTCAGGAGAGCAAAGCTTCCTAACCTCTCCAGTAATTAAAAAATGAAACAGTTGTGGAAATTACATGAGGGAAAAAAACATTTTTGTATGAAACTAAAATTTAAGGAGAATTTCATTTGTTCTCAAAGTGAAGTCCCAGCTGAGTAGCATCAACATAAACCACTGCTCCATTGGAAATGCAAATTCCCAGACTCCATCCCAAGCCTCTCGAATAAGAAGCTCTAGGGATGGGGACCTGCAGTCTTTCCTTTAAAAAGCTCTCCAGGTGACACAGGTGCCAAGTTTGAGATCACTGGTATACATTTTAACAAAGGTCAATTCCACCAGGTGGCACTCTTTCACAAGTTAGAAAAATACATTTTTTCCTGTAATTGCTGGATAATTCCACCAGGTGGCACCCTCACAAGAGAAATTAAAAACATACCGGTTCTGTAATTGCAGGAAAATTCCACCAGAGGGCACCCTAACAAGTAGCAGAAAGAAACCACAGCCGTTTTTTGCAATTACATACTTTTGCAACGCCATACTAGGTGGCGTTCTAACTAGAGTAATAGGAAAAACATGTGCTCTGCAATTACATGATAATTCCACTGGGTGGCACCCTAACCTGAATAGAGCTTCCCCCCTCCCCCCCGCACTAACTGCAAGCGAGTTAAGACACCTTTTTTTTTTTTTTTTTTGAAAGACTTGATTTAGAACCTCTTCCCAATGGAAAGAAATCCGAAGAGGATTTTCAATTTTATAATACTGCCGTCACTTTTCTAATGTAGGACTTTCCTAAGAGCAAAATGGTGTAACTCAAACTTTTCTGGAAGGCAGGGGACACTGCTTTACACCATTTCAGCTTAGAAAAGATTTCATATGAACGTTCTTTTCCATAGCAAGGGAAACTTGTACTAGGAAAGACAGATTATGCAAGTGCAAGATAATTCCACTGGGTGGCATTCTAACCTGAGTAATAGGAAAACATCTGATTTGGAATTACTTCAAAATCCCATTGGGTGGCACTCTAATCTGGGAAATATGAAAAATTTCTCTGATCTGCAATTGTATGATAAATCCACGGGGTGGCACTGTAAATAACTAGCTAACTAGCCAACTACCTAATTAGCTATCTGAATGAATGGATGGATGGCTAAACAGATAAACGAATGAATACATAGATAAACGAAAGAATGAATGAATGAATACAGAAACAAACGCGCTGCAATCGCATTATAAGTCCAATGGGCAGCACTGAAAACAAACAAGCTGCAATCGCATTATAAGTCTACTGGGCGGCACTATAACAAACAAACAAACGAGCTGCAATCGCATTATAAGTCTACTGGGCGGCACTGAAAACAAACAAAGAAATGAACGAGCTGCAATTGCATTATAAGTACACTGGGAGGCACTAAAACAAATAACAAACGCACTGCAATCACATTATAAGTCCACTGGGCGGCACTAAAAACAAACAAACAAATAAATAAATAAATGAACGAGCTGCAATTGCACTATAAGTCCACTGGACGGCGGTATAACAAACAAACAAATAAATAAATAAACGAATGAGCTGCAACTGCATTATAAGTCCACTGGGCGGCGGTATAACAAACAAATAAATAAACGAATGAGCTGCAATCACATTATAAGTCTACTGGGCGGCAGTATAACAAAAGAACAAATAAACAAACGAGCTGCAATTCCATTATAAGTCCACTGGGCGGCACTGAAAACAATCAAATAAATAAATAAATAAACGAACGAGCTGCAATTGCACTACAAATCCACTGGGCGGCACTATTCTAAGCAAATAAATAAATGGTGCCGCAATTACATAAAATTTCCACAGAATGGCGCTCCAACACAAGAAATAGGAAAACGCAATTGTGCAATGATAGGAAATTCCACACGATGGCACTCTAACACAAGAAATGAAGAAAAGTGGGAGCTGCAGTTTCAATAAAATTCCACCAGATGTCGCTCTAACATAACAAATAAAAATGTACCGGTCATGCCAGCATCTTAGACTTCCATTACGGGGCACTCTAACATAAGAAATAGAGAAAGTTTTGCCGGTGTTGGGAAAAGTGGCATTTAAGTAAACTTTTCACAAAATATGTGGTGATAAACTTACAGAGTTTATTTACTCATTACTCAAAATGTGAATTAAAATTTGGTATATACACTTTCAGTGCTTTGAGCACATGTTAATTACAGTGTTTGTTTTCTGCATTTAAAAAATTATTTATTTATTCATGAGAGACAGAGAGAGAGACAGAGAGAGAGACAGAGAGAGAGAGAGAGAGAGAGACAGAGACAGAAGCAGGCTCCATGCAGGGAGCCCGATGTGGAACTTGATTCTGGGACCCCAGGATCATGCCCTGGGCCGAAGGCAGACGCCCCATCGCTGAGCCATTCAGGGGTCCTGTTCTTTGCATTTTAATGACTTGCTTGTAGTCTTCCTACTGTGAGTGGGTCTCCGGGGCAGAGACCAAATATCGAAATGTTCTACCTCCGCACCTGCTACTCCAGTTACTGAACCATAATAGGCATTCAATAAGTACTTATGAAATAAGTGAAGGAAAGAATGTATAAAGTGTGAGAGGCCTGTGAAGGTCAAATACATGGAGGGATGAAAATATAAGTAGAATAAAATCTAATGTCTTTGGACTCTTCCCAGGGCTTCGGTACCCTGTAGTGGGATAGGTCAGGTGAAATGCAGAGGAAAATGTGATTGAGACTGAACACCGACATTCGTTGGTCTAAATGCCTTCCACATTTGAGGGGGGAAATCAGTTAGTTAACAGATTCTTGTAAAAACTAGCAAAGTTTATTTAAAAGGATGAAGTTGGGGGATCCCTGGGTGGCACAGCGGTTTAGCGTCTGCCTTCGGCCCAGGGCGCGATCCTGGGGACCCGGGATCGAGTCCCATGTCAGGCTCCCGGTGCATGGAGCCTGCTTCTCCCTCCGCCTGTGTCTCTGCCTCTCTCTCTCTCTGTGTGTGTGACTATCATAAATAAATTTTAAAAAATTAAAAAAATTTAAAAGGATGAAGTTGGGGACACCAAAGTGGTTCAGCGGTTGAGCGCCCGCCTTCGGCCCAGGGCATTATCCTGGGGTCCAGGGATCGAGTCCCACATCGGGGTCCCCGCGTGGAGTCTGCTTCTCCCTCTGCCTCCCTCTCCCTCTCATGAATAAATAAATCTTTAAAAAAAAAAAAAAGCTGAAGTTGAGTGAGAATATGAGGTTTGATTGTGTTTTCCATAGCCGTCAACTGTTTCAGTCCTGTAATTGTTCTGGAACTTGGTTTTTGAATTGAATGTTGGCATCAGTCCCCCAGAGTGGCCTGGGAAGGCAGCCCGTTGGGATCCCCTGAGGACTCCTTCCCCGGGGGCCTCGTGCTGCGTCCGGGCGAAGCTGGAGCAGCAGCCGTGGCGGGAGGAGGGGAGGAGGTCGGGGCGTCGCAAGCTGCAGACCAGACGCAGAGGCCGGAGCTCACCCCGGTGGGCGTGGACGCGGGAAGAAGGCAGCTCGGCCCCCTGGCCTCCTGTGTCCCTTGGGTCCTCCGGGCTGCCGCCACCTGTGTGCCTCCCGTCCCCCACGGAGCCCCCTGCACACCGTCGGGGCTCCTGCCCCTCAGCACCGGGCTGCTTGCAGGCTGCAAGTCCCAGCCCTCCGGCCGCCTGAGTCCCGGGGCGCCGGGCTCCGTCCCCGCCCTCTGCTTGCTCTTGGGAAGGGAATCTCTACTTTACCCTGAGCCCAAACCCCAGAGTCTCAAACGTCAGCCTCCAGCGAGGGCTTTGCTCAAGGGAGGGCGCGAGGCCTGCACCCCGTGCTGCTTGCGCGGCTGGGCGCTCCGGGCGCCCCTTGGCTCCGACTCCCGGGGAAGTTGCAAAATGCCCTACTTCCCGGCTGGCAGCCTGTTTAAAAATAAAAATGGGTTTACGAGGCCCTGGCATCCCTGCCGTGTGTCATTAGTCAGCGTTCGTTCCCTGGAGCGGCAGCCTCAGCCCGGGCAGCCCCAAGCGCCCCCCAGGCCCGCGCTCCCGGCTGCCTCGACTTACCCCAGGCGCGTGTCCCAGCCGGACAGCCGTGGAGACGAGCGGCAGACCCCCTGCTGGCCTCCTGCTCCGGGCCCTGAGGTGCCCGACCTTGTCCCCGCTGGCGTCCCGCCGAGAGCCCCCCTTCACTCCCTTTGTCTGCTGCGCTTCGGGCCGCTCTCTTGTGCTCATCTAATCATCCGCTCCGGGCGGGTGTCCAGGTGACAGAAATGTGCCCAAGTTTTCGTGTGCCCCCGCCACTGGAGTGGGGGTCCCCCGGGGATGGCCTCTCCACATCGCGTCCCCGGCCGGGTCGGCAGACACAGCACAAGCTCAGGGACGCGTCTCGCCCGTCGCCGGGTCCAACCCCCGGGGCCTTTGTCGCCGCCGCCCCGATGCACACGGTGGAAGCGCAGCTCAGTGACCCAAGCCGGCGCTGCTGGCGATGTCTTCGACCGTAAACATTTCAGGGTGTTCTGTTCATCTCATGTCCTCTGTCCAGCGTGAGGACAGATGGGAAACAAGTGACCCGTCAGGCTGGCATGACTTCAGCTTGCCAAGCTCCTAGAAACCGACCAGGCGAGGTCTGGGAACCTCTTATGGACTCTTCTTTTACACACCCGAGGAGGGGACCTCTCCTGGAACAAATGCTACTTTCAGTTATGTGCTGAGCATGACAGTGATTTCTTCAAGGTGAAAGAAAAAAAATCATGCACCTCTGACAGATTTTGACAGATTTTGAATATTCTTACTGACAGATTTTGAATAATCTTACTTTATTTCCTGGCCATGAACTGCTATCAGTGGTTTACGATTTTTCCGATCTCTTAGACCGCTGATCCTCAACTGGGAGTGATTTTTGCTCCCGAGGGACACTTGGCAGCATCTAGACGTATCTTTGATTGTCCCAGCTCGAGGGGGAAGGCATTGCTGGCGTCTGGTACATAGGTACCAGGAATGCGCAGGATGGCCCCTCCGCAAAGAAAGTTCCATTCCAAAATATCAGTAGTGCTGAGACTGAGAAACACTCTCTTAGCCTATGTAAACGAACAGTGCATCACCTTAAAGGTAAGAAAATACACGTTATCTAGAGAAAGGTTGGAAAATATAGATAAACCCAGAGACATGAAACTGCTGACAAGTGTTAACCCTTCGGTGTGTTAGCTTTCTATATATTTTTTCTATGCATGTATATTGTTAGTAGTGACAACGGTATATACCAAAGATAATGTTTTGCAATGCTTTAAAAAAATTTTTTTTTGCTTTTTTGTTTTATTTTGTTTTGCAATGCTTTTTAATTTAATTGTGCCTTATGAACCATGCCCCTGTCCTTAAGCAATATTCCACAACATTGGTTTTAATGATGGCGTAGGGTTTTGAGTGGATGTACCATTATTGATCTAATCATTTTCCCCACTGTTGGACATTTATATTTACATTTTCTAATTTTATCTACTATTCGCAATGCTTTGATGAGAAATCTACATTCCGGTATCTAAGTTTTGGGCACAACTATGATTATTTTTGTAAGATGTATTCTTAGAAGCTGAACTGCTGGATCAAAAGTTACATTTCAAGGCTTTAATGTCTACTTTTTAAAAACTAGTAACTAGATGGTGAGCTTGCTGTAGGTGGAAATACATTTTATGCCCCTGGTGTGGCTCATTATACCTAGCTGTCCTGCATGGGACTTGCTCAGAAGCAGATCTGAGAGTAAGATTCAAGTGCAAGTCAGTTATCTGGAAGGAGCACGGGTTAAGGAGTGAGGACCTGAGACAGGGAAGGGAAAGAAGCCTGGGTGGATACCTGGAGCTCCACCCCACTGAGGAGCTCTAGGAGGACATGGGGAGCATACCTCAGAGTTGTGCTCAGAGGAGCCAGGGTATTAACACTCCTACTCCCATTCATTGCGGCCAACGGCTGCTCCCAGGCCAATCTCTGTTGCCCTGGCCTTCCTTGCACACAGGTGACGTGAAAGCCCCTGGCTGGGGGCACCTGGGTGGCTCAGAGGTTGAGTGTCTGCCTTTGGCTCAGGACATGATCCCAGGATCCCAGGATCGAGTCCCATATCAGGCTCCTCACAGGGAGCCTGCTTCTCCCTCTGCCTGTGTCTCTGCCTCTCTCTGTGTGTTTCTCGAGAATGAGTAAATGAAATCTTTTAAAAAGAAAAGAAAAGAAAGCCCTTGGCTGGAGGGGAATGGGTGCTTGCAGGGGGAGGCCAGCCGTGAGCATGGGGGTGATTAGGGCCAAGAGTACTGCTGTCGGTGCACAGACAGTGACAGCGGCAGCGACACTGGACCCATAGTAAACAGATGGTAGCTGCCTACTCCAATTTTTTCAAATAAACTAATGACACTTTGCATCTTTTTTCCTTAGAGGATGAAGAAATCTTACCGTTTTAGAACAGGAGGTGAGCTGGGACATGACCTCAGTCAAGCTTCCGGCTTCACAAATGAGGAAACAGATCCAAGAACCGAAAAAGACTGTCAAAGCAAGGCTTCTTCACCTCACCTGAGATGAAGGACTCCCTGTGTTAGGGGTGGAATGATGGGTCTGATCATTCAGGTAATTGACACGTAACGACGCGTTCAGTTCTGGCCCTTGGGATGCATTGCCTGTGCCCCCAAGCAGTCCAAACGCCTTTCCATCTCAGAGATTCGAACTTGCTGTTTCCATCTGCAGAGAGTGGTCTCCCCTAGATCTTTGCATGGATACCTCCCTCTGATCATTCATGTCTTGGCTCCAATGTCACTCCCTCGTTGAGGTCACACTGACCTATGATTAACTAAACTGCTAAGTTTAGGGAGTTGTCATCCAATGGTCAAAAGGCACAGACATTCAGAGACAGTATGGACATCAAACATGAATAAAGAGGGGATGCCTGGGTGGCTCAGCGGTTGAGCATCTGCCTTTGGCCCAGGGCGAGACCCTGGGGTCTCGGGATCGAGTCTCACATCGGGCTCCCTGTATGGAGCCTGCTTTTCCCTTTGCCTATGTCTCTGTTTCCCTGTGTGTATGTGTCTCTCATGCATGAATAAATAAAATCTTAAAAAAAATTGAATAGGGCAGCCCAGGAGGCTCAGCGGTTTAGCGCCGCCTTCTGCCCAGGGCCTGATCCTGGAGACACGGGTTCGAGTCCCACGTCGGGCTCCCTGCATGGAGCCTGCTTCTCCCTCTGCCTGTGTCTCTGCCTCTCTCTCTCTCTCTCTCTCTCTGTGTCTCTCATGAATAAATAAATTTTAAAAATCTAAAAACATATCATGAATAAAGTGTTATAAAATGTACAGGAAATGGGCAGATGGTTTGTGTGGAAGAAAATGAAAAAGGAGAGTCCCAGTAGATGGGTGTTCAGCAAAAGCAGGTCTGAGAACAATCTGAATCATCTGGGTGCTGCCTACCCTCTGTTTCCACTCTCTAAAGTTCGGTCTACATCTCCTCTACCTTTCTCCATCCTGTGACCCAGGAGGTTGACCTGCATGAGTTGCATCCACAGACCCCCTTGCTCTCTGGCTTCCTACTGGGTCCAACCAGTGGGCGACACCAGCGAGAGACGGGAGCTGAATGGGCTCAGTGTAAGTATCACCTGTGGAATTCCTTCCTGTGGAATCCAGTGGTGCTTGCCCAATCCCTTATGAATAAACCCTTCATTAAACTTGTCTTGACTTACCCAGTTTATAGATGTTCCATTTGTGTCTTGCTGGAATCTTGACCGATACAATGATTTACTATATTTAAGACTCAGATATTCGACTCAGCACCTGTTTATTTTAGAGGCTTTTATAGTTATTTGAAATGACGTTATAAAAGCCTACTGTTTGGTTCTCTTCTTCCTTTCTTGAAGGTCATGTTTTCTCTACCCTTCTTCAACTTCATGACCATTAAAAAACTCCACCCAGGGGCACCTGGGTGGCTCAGTCAGTTAGGCATCCAATTCTTGGTTTTGGCTCAGGTCAGTCTCAGGGTTGTGAGACTGAGCCTTGTGTTGGGTTCCTCCCTCAGTGTGGAGTCTGCTTCAGATTCTTTCCCCCTCCCTTTCCCTCCTGCTCTCCGCCCCCTTATCCCCCGCTCACACTCTCTAAAATAAATAAATTTTAAAAATAAAATCTTGAAAAACTCCCCCCAGGTTGGTTTCTTGAATGTGGCTCCTGAGTCCAGGGGGTCTAGCATCAAGCTTGCCTATCACAACACCTTCATGCCCTCTGCTCTGTGGGCCACAAAGAATGAGAATCATTCAAGTTTTCTAAATGACAGGAGGCAGACATGGGAGATTGTTTGCTAATCTTCAGAGAAATTGAAGTTGTAAAACACCAGTAGCTCTTAATTATTTTTTTTAAGATTTTGTTTATTCATGAGAGAGACACACACACACAGAGAGAGAGAGAGGGAGAGGCAGGCAGAGACACAGGCAGAGGGAGAAGCAGGCCCCATGCAGGGAGCCTGATGTGGGACTCGATCCCAGGTCTCCAGGATCACGCCCTGGAGGCAGCGCTAAACCGCTGAGCCCAGTAGCTCTTAATTAAAAAAAACAAAAAAACAAAAAAACAAAAAAACTAACAACCCACCTAGCAATGACCTTTAGGTAAAAGCCTGTGAAAGAGCCTCTTTAGGTGAGAGGCTGTCAGGTATGGGGAGGGGGTCTTTATGGCACCATAGGATTCTCTCCTGCCAGCCTTTCTCCTTTATTCCTGTCTACCCACAAGAATGGTCATTTTTGATGGAACATGGTATTTTAATTCATGCAAAGTAGGCTTTGAGAGATAGTCAATATTAGAAAAATAAAAGGTCAATTTGGCTTATGGAAGCTCCATTCTGAGAAACATGAAAGCCGGGATCCCTGGGTGGCTCAGGTCCATTTGGTGTCTCCCTTTGGCTCAGGTCATGATTGTAGGGTCCTGGGATCGAGCCCCGCATCGGGCTCCCTGCTCAGTGGAGAGTCTGCCTCTCCCTCTGCCTCTCGCCCTGCTCATGCTTGTGCTCGTTCTCTCTGAAATAAATAAATTTGATTTAAAAAAAGAAATATGAAAGCCTTCCTTCCATGACCTACCACCACAGGGCAAGTTGGAGTGGGCAGGAGTTTCTGGGCCCTGAGGATCTGATGGTGCTTCTCCAGACGGCTCTGGTAACCTCATATGTGTAGGGTTCATAATTGCTCCTCCACAATGAGCACACTGAGGGTTATGTGTTCTTAATGTACCTTGCAGCTCAAGAAATTATTTTATTCATTCAATGAACATTTATTGGTCGCTTACAATATGCTAGACACTAGTGACAGAACAGTGAACATGACGCAGGCTCTGTCTTTGACAAGATGCTCACAGTTTGGTGGACAGACAAGCATAAGTAAATAATTACTCAGAGGTACAAGGGAGTGAGTTTCGTCTGAGGCACTTGGGGGAAGGCTTGCTGAGGAAGTGGTAATTGTGCCAGGTATTGAAGAAGCCATATGTATTCACCAGGTAGGAAGGAGGGATAAGACTTCCTAGAAGAAGGTCCGGCATGTGCAAAGGCACACTGAGGGTTGACAAGGCATGGAGGGTTCAAAGTATAGCCCTCTGTAGTTGCAGGGTAGGAGTCACAGGTGGGGGAGTAGGGGCACAGTAGGATAACCCCTAATTAATGAAAAATATGTTTTGAAACTTCCAGAAGAGAAGTTCCCTTATTTTAGGAGGGACATGTTTTTCTTGTTAATGTCAAATTTTATTACAATGAAATGGATCTTTTTTAAATGCACATATCTATTTTATTGTTTTTTTTAAGATTTTATTTCTTTATTCATGAGAGACACAGAGAGAGAGAGAGAGAGTCAGAGACACAGGCAGATGGGGAAGCAGGCTCCATGCAGGGAGCCCGACATGGGACTTGATCCCCGGACTCCAGGATCATACCCCAGGCCGAAGGCAGGTGCTAAACCACTGAGCCACCCAGGGATCCCCTATTTTATTGTTTTTAAGAATTTATTTACTCATTAGAGATACAGAGAGAAGCAGAGACATAGGCAGAGGGTGAAGCAGACTCCCTGTGGGCAGCCTGAGGCAGGACTCGATCCCAGGACCCTGGGATCATGACCTGAGCCAAAGGCAGATGCTCAACCACTGAGCCACCCAGGTGCCCCGCACATATCCATTTTAATATAAAATAGGAATTTAAAAAATCCTAGAAGCTGGGGAATCCAAGTGTGTAACCCATTTCAAGCTGATTTTTGCATATGTGTGAGATGGAAGTTCAGTTTCTTTCTTTTGCATGTGCTTGTCCATTTTTCCCAACATTCTTTATTGAAGAGACTATCCTTTCCCCAAGGTGTTTTCTTGACTCCTTTGTCATAAAATAATTGTGATTTCTTTTTTGAGATAACTTATAGTAAAGTGCACAAATCTTCAAAGTACAGCTCAGCGAATCTGTACATTTATATACACCTGTGGAACTACCACTGAAATCAAGATCTAAGAAGTTTTTAGCATCCCTGAAGGCTCCTTCATGCCCCTTTCCAGTCAATACCACCCTCCCAGAAGTAACCACTCTTCTGATTTCTGTTATTGCATGCCATATAAATGCAATCATATAGTCTGTGTTCTTATGTGGCTTCTTTCCTTTTGTTCAGTATCTATGAGATTGGCCCATGTTGTTGAATGACCTCTGCTTCTAACTTTGATTTGACCTGGATTGAAATTAAAATCATGTCAGGCTTGTATTAACTTGGTTACTTATCTGGAAAGTGAGATACATGACAAGTATGTCTCAGGACTTGGGGGATAATCAAATTTATATGTAGCTGTATCCATTTTAGTTTTGTGATTTGACAAATAATAGATAATAAATATAATTGGAAACATTACAGTAGCAGAAGCAAACCCTGCTGTGCTTCCATCAACGGAAAGCAAATGTTATCTTGGGAAAGCCTTTCCATTAAGTTACTGGGCACAAGTTTTGTTGACCATGTTGCCCCTTTTACTGAGAGAAAAGGTTTACATTTCCCCACTCAGAGTGCCATCAATCCAAATGGAGACTATCACTAATGCTCAGTCAGCTCATGAGAAAGACATTATTTTCCACAGATCTCTGTGATCTGTGTGGTTTGGATCTGCTGAAAGGATAGACTCCCCAAAGCCCCATTCATGCATCCGAGCCTGCCCCACCAAGTCTTGGGAAGGCCAAACTCCATGTTAGTGATGCTCTTGGTTTCTGTCATTTGGACCTCCTCTCCAGCTGGAGGAGGAAGGATCCTCAGCTGCCAAAAAGAGTTCCATCCTGGCCACACATCTAAGACATCAAGAAGCTTAAGCAGCTCCAGAAGGAATCTGTAATTAATTATGTTTCACAAATGGCCTTTAGTGTGGAACAGGCTTTTTTTCAGGTCCTGGGTGAGGCACAATGTGTGACTTTGGCAGGTTTACCTAAGTTAGCATCCACAGGGGGAGTGGGGAACACCAATGTCATTTGGAAGAACCCCACTCTTTGCAGGAGAGGAGAGCATCACCAGCCAGGACATTTGGCAGTATTGTCACACCCTCCTGGGCACAATCAGCTCCATCTTTTAGTCATCCACAGTGAGGAAAATTTGGCTGCCTATTGAAAGGAATGGAATTAATGATTTTCTTGTGCTCTGTTGAGCTGGGCTAGACTTCTTACATTTCTGTTACACCACAGAGTAGCATCTTCCCTTAATAAATCACAATCCCTATTCTGTAGTCTGGGAGCTAAAAGTGGCCATTGCTGCAGGGAGGACTGGCCCTGTGGATAGGTGGGTAGCCATCTACAAATATGGGGGAGGGGTGAAGTGCCTAGACTCGAGTCAGCCTGCCTGGGTTTAACTGTCTCCACCAGTTACTGGCTGCTTGACTTCAGGCAAGTAGTTAATAACCTCTCTAGGCTTTGGTCCCCCATTTGTAAAATGGGGATTATTTTACCTAAGTCATAGAGTTGTTGTGAGAAAAAAATAAAATGATCATTATAACATGCTTAGGCTATCCTATATTTCAACACATTTTATTTAATGTAGGAGGAATGACTCTGAGTCCAAACATTCAAATATAAAAACATCATTTTATTATTTCTTTGAACTTAAGTTCAACTTTGGATATCCATGGGATGGGGGAAATTTGAAGTCTATTGAGTCATTTTTTTTAAGATTTATTAAATTTTTTTTAGAAAGAGACAGTATGAGTAGGGGGAGAGGCAGAGGGAGAAGGAGAAAGAGAGTCTTCAAGCAGACTCCCCACTGACCACAGAACCCGATGTGGGGCTCAATTACATGACCTTGAGATCATGGCCTGAGCCAAAATCAAGTTGATTAAGCCACCCAGGTGCCCCATTTTTGAGTCTTCTCTATGCTAGAGCTGTGCAGTTGTTTTATAGTCATTGCCCATGTTCCTCATAATGGAGAGGGTCCTGGTTTCCTTTTAAGTCCAGCAGTTCTGCTGCTTCTAAGATATACCTGGGTCATAGGACTTGGGCAAAATCTCCCTGCCCCTGGGACCCAGTGTCCCTGAGTGTGCCACAAGGCCTTGCCCTCCAAAGTCTTGCCATCTTCATGAGGCATCAACAAAACAACAGGGATCATGAAGCTGCAAGATTCTCCTCCCTCAGGGTTTCATAAGAGAACATTCTAAGGTATTCTATGGAAATTACAAGTATTCCCAGCAGACCAAGTCCTTCTATTGAGTTGATAGAATATGCTAACTAAATAGGAGAAAGGATATTTTGCCTGTGTGATGATAAAATTAAGGAATTAATAAATCTGTTAAAAATTGTAATTCTGGGGATCCCTGGGTGGCCCAGCAGTTTGGCGCCTGCCTTTGGCCCAGGGCGTGATCCTGGAGACCCGGGATCGAATCCCACATCAGGCTCCCGGTGCATGGAGCCTGTTTCTCCCTCTGCCTGTGTCTCTGCCTCTCTCTCTCTCTCTGTGACTATCATAAATAAATAAAAATTTTAAAAAATTGTAATTCTGTCATTTTCTTCTATCTACAGTGCCCAAGATGACTATGGTTCCATGTGATGTGCATAACAGAAGATATAACTCGATTTTATCTGAAAGCAATTTTTTCTTGAATGTTCTAGCTTTTTTAAAGATTTTTTTAAATTGAGAGAAGCCTGGGTGGCTCAGCAGTTGAGTGTCTGCCTTTGGCTCAGGACGTGATCCCAGGGTCCCAGGATTGAGTCCCACATCGGGCTCCCTGCAAGGAGCCTGCTTCTCCCTCTACCTATGTCTCTGCCTCTCTCTCTGTGTCTCTCATGAATAAATAAATACAATCTTAAAAAAAGAGATTTTTTTAACTGAGAAAAATTTAATTCCTCCCTAAAAGTTGCAAGAACAATACAACAAATACTTTAATACCATTCACTTAGATTCACATTTTATTAGCATTTTGCCACATTTGCTTTCTGTGTGTGTGTGTGTGTGTGTGTGTGTATAATCTTTAAAGAAACTTTTGAGGGGTACCTAGGTGGCTCAGTTGGTTAAAGTTCTGCCTTTAGCTCAGGTCATGATCCCAGGGTCCTGGGACTGAGACCCATGTCAGGCTTCTTGTTCACAGGGAGCCTACTTCTCCCTCTTCTCCCCACTCGTATTCTCTCTTGCTATCTCTTGCTTGTTTGCTCTCTCTAATAAATAAATAAAATCTTTTAAAAAATAAAATAATTACCATTTGAGAGTAAGTTGTAGACATGATGACTTTTCATTCTGCATACTTCTTGCATGCATTTCTTATGCAGAAGGACACTTTTATGAAACTACAGTATAATTATCAAAGCCAAGAAATTTACAAATGGTAGATACAATATTATTCTTTATATATGGCCTATGTTCAAATCTCACCAATCCTCCCAGTAATGTCTTTCATAGTATTATTTTTTTTCCTTTCCAGGATCCGATCCAGGACTATTTGCTGTTATTTAGTTGTTGTATTGAAATCAACACTTATGAACACCACTAGAAAAGCATTAGATTAAAAGTCAGAAGCATTGAGTCCAAATGACCTTTTAGCCTCTCTGAAATATAATGGTAATGAAAATGAACATTCACCTTGCCCACCTCCCAAGGTTGTTGCAAGGATCAAATGAGGTACCCTGTTCTTTGTGAATGGCAAAGTACTGTGCGATTATGCAGAACTGTTCCATGCATACACTTTAAGGCAGTTTCCTAGGGCTTAAATGCAAAAAATTACTTTCTGAAGGCATGGGAAGGTGTGAGGCAAAGTCCGGAAAGTGGTTGTCAACAACTCAACTTGGTGGAGATCATAGTATGCCACTAAAGTCACTTCAGAGCTTTAGGAGGGTTCATATTCCTCAGATGACTCTTTCTCTCTCTTTCTTTCTCTTATAGAAAATGTCCCTTAAAGCTGTAAGAATCTGTGATCTTAATTCTGTAACCCTTATTTTTTTTCCTAAAAATTGAGATATAGGTTTCACACAGTAAAATGTGTATCTTAGTACACAGCTTGAATTTTATAGGTATACACCCATGACAGCTTCATCTAGATCACCATTACAGAACATTTTCATTACCCTAAAAGCCTCCCTCATGCCCCTTCTTAGCACCCCTCACTCTCACACTAAGAGAAACTGCTATTCTGACATTTGGTCATAGATCTGTTTATTTGCTCTTAAGCTTCATTTAAGTGGAATCATACAGGATGTGCTTTTTTTGTGTTTGGTGTCTTTCTCAACACTGCTGGCTAGATTCATCCATATTATTGTGTGTAAGGCTAGTTCATTATTTTCTTGATTGCTGTGTAGTATTCCATTTTGCACATATTGCAATATTTATTTTTTACACATTTTACTGTTGATGGATACTTGGGACTATTATGAACAACAACGCCATGAATACTTTTGTGCATGTCTTCTGGGGCACATAAGGACTTGTTAGGGGATCCCTGGGTGGCTCAGCGGTTTGGTGCCTGCCTTCAGCCCAGGGTGTGATCCTGGAGTCCCGGATCGAGTCCCATGTCAGGCTCCCTGCATGGAGCCTGCTTCTCCCTCTGCCTGTGTCTCTGCCTCTCTCTCTGTGTCTATCATGAATAAATAAATACAATCTTTAAAAAGAAAAAAAAAAAGGACTTATTAAATACCAGGAATGGAACTGCTCAGTCATAAAGCATACATATATTCAGCTTTTCCAAAGTGGTTGTACCTGTTTACACTCCCACCAACAATGTGTGAGAGTCCTAGTTTTCCACATCTTAACCATCACTTGGTGTGTCAGCCTTCCTTTTAGGCTTTTGCCGTTTTGGCGGGTATGTAGTGATGTCTCATTGGGTTCTATTTGTACGTCTGACTTATTTGAGGTGCACAGTGACTAGGTCACGTCTGCTGTATCAGGGCCAGCATTAGGCAGCTACTTTCACAAGGAAGTGATTGGAAGAGCACAAGGAAGGCTTCTCATCATTATGGATAACTTTGTGTGTGTGTGTGTGTGTGTGTGTGTGTGTGTGATAGTGGCATTTCTCCATCTGTGGCCACCTGACACCTTTTGAGCACCCATCTTATGTTTGGAGAACTTCCTACATAGATGCTGACTTTTTAAAGATTGAAATAATAAATCTGCTTTCCCAGTACTTTTTGCAGCTAATTCCCATTGATCAGGGTAAGACTTGGATTTGAAAGCCAGTAATTCATGGGAGCAGACACTATGAGGAACTGTGTTCTGGTGAGGGAGGTACAAAGCTCTCTTTCCTTTGGAGGCAGCAGTGGCTGAGTTTCAGGCATCTGGTCCCCACTGTCAGGTCTGTCTGAGAAGTAGTCTACCCTTGGCTAGAGCAGGCCAGTGATGGTTTGGGCAATGTTCCTGGTTGCCCTGTGTTTGAGCATGACTCTCTGTGCCACACCCTACCCCCACCCCAGGTTCTAGGAGCTTCCTAAATATCTTTTTCAGAAAACTTGCTTTACTTGGAAATAATTTTATGCTTAGAGAAAAGTTCAGTGCACATTTCCTAAGAAAAAGAATATTCTTAAATAACCATAGTGCAATTATCAACATCAGGAAATTTAATGTTGATATAATATTTTTATTTAATTTACCATTTGTTTCATTTTATTTCATTTACCACTTGGGTCAATTTCATTTGATCCAATAATATCTTCTACAGCATTTTTCACCTCTAGTACAGGACCTACTCTAGGGTCAGGCATTGCATTTAGTTTTGTTTAGATTATTTCACTGAGAGATAATTAGACATTTCTAGGTGAATGCCCACACTCGTGTTCTCTTTGCTATATACGTTCCATGCTTTCATCTCCCATTTTTTTCACTCCATGACACATCATGTCAACTTCTCATTTCAATGAAATTGTCCAAAAAGAATTTTTTTTTGAGAGAGAGAGAGATAGAATGAGCACAAGCAGGGTGGAGGGGCAGAGGGAGAAGCAGACTTCCCACTGAGCAGGGAGCCTGACGTGGGGCTCCATCCCAGGACCCTGGGATCATGACCTGAGCCAAAGGCAGATGCTTCACTGTCTGAGCCACTCAGACGCCCCAAACATAATAAACTTAAAAAAATTTTTTTTTTCATAATAAACTTTAATAGTTGCCTAGAATGTATAATTTCACCAGTCACTGGTTGGTTGATGTTTAAGTTACTTCAATTTAAAGAAAATTATAATCAGCTTAAAGTAGTGGTTACTGAGCCTGAGGGATTCCACCTCTGAGCTCAGGCATTACTGTTTTTTGCACCCCACAATAGCACAGAAGAAATAAAATGCCTCTTGGGCTGATGTCAAAACTCCCAAACTTAGTGACTGCAAATTTCACAGCACCTGGTCTGAGAGGCTGAGTCATCACCTGCAGACACTTGAAGGGACAGCAGGAGGAGTCTAGCCTAATACATGCGTTTTTATAGATGAAGAAATGACTGAGTGACTCACCTGAGGTCATGTGCCTGGTTAAGGTGACAGTCTAGACGGGACCCACGACTCCTATAACGTCTGGGTAGTGGTTTC
Organism: Canis aureus; assembly: GCF_053574225.1. Taxonomy (NCBI): domain Eukaryota; kingdom Metazoa; phylum Chordata; class Mammalia; order Carnivora; family Canidae; genus Canis; species Canis aureus. The sequence goes on from NC_135649.1 coordinate 109,174,106, forward strand.
TGTCTCCCTCACTGCCCAGTTCTGAGTTCTCACAATCCTCGCTATCCAAAGCGTGGATAGGCCTGCAGCTCAGGCCTCTCCGAGGAGCTCATTAGAAATGCAGATTCTCAGGCTTCACCCCAGCCCCCCTGAACCAGGACCACGAGTCTTGCTGGAGTTTGAGACACTGTGTTTTAAGTTCGGTGTCGATTTTTGGGTCAACGTCCGTGTCTGCCAGCCCCAGGAGCTGGGGCCTTCAGTGGGCAGGATGAGGTGACTCAGGCGACGTCTCCTTAGAGAACTACGCAGTGTTCAGTGTTTCAACAGAACCCCAAAACACGATTCCAAGTTCTGTGAGAGGTGAGACAGCGCAGACACTGACAGATACTGAAGTCAGCTTACAAAACCCTCTTAAGAAGCAAGCTGGCTATTCTCACCTCTGGGCCATTGCACTTGCTCAGGAACACTCTCCAGACACTCCCCTGGCTTGATTCCGTTTCTTTTTTTAATTTATTTTTATTTTTTTAATTTTTATGTATTTATGATAGTCACACAGAGAGAGAGAGAGAGAGAGAGGCAGAGACACAGGCAGAGGGAGAAGCAGGCTCCATGCACCGGGAGCCCAACGTGGGATTCGATCCCGGGTCTCCAGGATCGCGCCCTGGGCCAGAGGCAGGCGCCAAACCGCTGCGCCACCCAGGGATCCCCGATTCCGTTTCTGATAGCAGGTCAAACATCACTCTCCCGGCCCGGTCAACCTGGCTTGCTGCTTTGTGTGGTGTCAGAAGCAGCTCCCACAAGACGGCTGCTCCCACCGCTGCCCCCTGAGGTCCGGCCATCACTCTCTTCTTTGCCCGTCCAGCCCGGCGGTACCGGTACCGGCTCCCTGCTGTTACTCATTCTGCTGTAGTGCACTCTCCCTGCGATTTCCCTAGACCCTGACCACACCTCTGCAAAGTGTGCCTTCCTTAATCGCCTCATTTTCTCCTAACAGAGTGTGGCTTTTGTTTCCAGTCAGGGCCCTGTCGGTGGGAGCTGGGTGGGGAGTGGGTGGGGAGTGGGTGGGACTGGTTGGTGGGCCTGTGTGGGAGGAAGAGCTCTCCAGGTGAGTCTAATTCATATCTGCTTCCCTGCCTTCAGGGGCCACTCTTCCTGACACCTCTTCAGAATTGGAATCAAGCCCAAGTCAGGAAGAAGCAAGGGTGGGGGGGTGGAAGGAAAGGTGGGGCTGGGGCAGAGAGACAGCAGTTTACTAGAGCGGAGAATGCCTGGGACACCAACATTTTCCTTTTATTTCAGGGTCTTTGAAAATCCTGACTAGTCCGGAAGCAAGTACTGGATGGACAGCAAAGACGAAACTTACCAATTTGTAAGACCAACTTGGATGTGGCCACTCATTAGACTACCACATATTCTGCTTTAAAAGAGAAAACAGTACACAGGAAACATTACTCTCCTTTTTCCCCTTGCTGACTATTTCAACTAATAGGCCTATGCATTAGTCACTTTGCTAATGAGTAGTTTTACCCTGGCTCTCGGTGAACGAGGCCAGAGAGGGGGCCCTGCAAACTCTTGGAACACCTCGTGAAAAGTCCTGTTCTTGTTGACCCATTAGCAGAGAGGTGAGACACACCAGGGACCAATGTTTATTTATCGTAGCTATATTTGGAAGTTTAATTGTTTTTCTAAAAATCACAATTGAGAAAAGTTAAGGATTTTATAATAATAGAATCAAAATAGTACATTCTAAGACCTAATGTGTTCTTATTTTTCATTGGCCTCTGCCATTTTCATAGTCCAGAAAAGCAAACAAGGGAAAAAGTGTTTCACCGTGTCCTCTACACAAGCGGTTCTCAACCAGGGGCAATTGTGCCCCTCAGGGGACCCTTGGAAGTGTCTGGAGACAGTTCTGTCTATCAGCACAGGAGTGAGGATTCTCCTGGCATTGAGTGGGTAGACACCAGGGATGCTGCTCAACATCCTACAGTGCACAAGACAGCCTCCACAACAAAGAATGATCCAACCCCAAATGTCGATAGTGCTGAGGCTGCGAAACCCTTCTCTGCTTTCAAATTATAGCTCTATTAGCAAGGAAATGGGTGTCAAATAATCTTTATAACTTAGCAATTTAAAAACCACACTCCAGTGAAGTTAGGTACCCCAGTTTACCGGTATTACTATAAATCACTCATTAAATATCATTGCCTTAGAATTTGTGGAGTTTTGAAAATGGCAAGTTTATTGCATTTTTTTTGGTGTGTAATCGATGTTTTTCAAAATAGAAACCAGGCTAATTGGTCAGATGGAACAAAATAGTTTTGGCACACATGGAGCTTTATTTTTAATTGCCTCTCTAATCAAAAGCAGTTTCCCTTCAGATTGTGGTTCTAACTAAAGAGATGCACAGCCCAAAAGGAAGTGGCCTGAGGTTCAGAGTACCCACGGCAAGGGTAGTGGAATTATCATCTTAACCATTAGCAATTGCAAAGAAGAGATGAAAATCTTGGGCTATTTGGGAAGGATTTAACCAGACAAAAAGGTCTCAAATGTCCTGTCTCCTTTCCACCCAAAATAGTTCTGGCCTGAACATGAGGTCTTCAAGGTGTCTTGGAGTGAGGAGGAAAAAATCTATTCTGGGCATGGACAATCAACAACCACAGAGGTTTGCTGGGGAAAGAAGAGGCCAAGATTGTCTTACTTATAATGCTTGTCACTGAGGGACATGGCATGCTTGTAAAAAAGCTCTTTTGTTAAATCTTATTCTGTGCTGGAGAAGCAGGTTCAGGAGGAATCAAAGAGCTATCAGAGAAGCTAAAAGCCTTTCATGGCAAAGAAAACTCAGCCTGGTATTAAAATTAATGAAGATGTTGGAAGAGCAGAGACAAGAGTGCTGGAAGGATGAAGATAGAGAAACTATTTTAAGGTCATTCTCCAAGAAGATGGAGAAAACAAATGTGGCCAGGTAGAAGGAAATGCCAACTTCTCCAAATTAATTATCCAAAAGAAAAACTACATTTCTTGGAAAAACTGATCCTATGCAAACTTGTAGCTCCAAATACCATTCTTCTGAGTGAATTACAAGAATCGGCTCAAGGGCCTCACCAATTCAGGAGTTTGAAGAGCGCTTGAGAGTTTATTGAAATTTCTACTCTTCTCCAAAGGAATGTTCCTAGAAGCAGAAAATGGTCTGCTTAGGCTGACAACGCTAAAATGATGAAGAGCTCAGATAGGCCCAAGCTGCAGGAATTTAACAAAGTTGTCCAAGGGATGGATAAATAGTGGATGAAGCTCCCTGCCAAAGTTGTGCAACTTGGCTTTGTGGACCATCCAAGCCCAGCTCCCTGCCAGGTGAGGGTATGGGGGAGTGTGTGGCTGTCATGGCTGACTCCCTGCTATGAAGGCCGCCAGAAGTAGGCTGTTCCACTGATGCTTTAAGAACAGTTCTCATTTCAGAGCCAATGAGGGCCCATGCGAATATGGTGGTGAGTTGGGGTCAACACATGTCGGCAAGGCCAGTAATAATACTGCATGATATATAACTAAAAAACGCTAACAGGCTTCATTATGACATCTACTTTTTGAAGATAAACCAATCAGGGATTTATCCTCATCGATGAGATGATAACGAAAGGTAGGGATTAAAATAGAAAGTATTGAAGTAGCCTTTGAAAGCACCAGAGCAAACCAAGAGGAAAAAAGAATTTAATGTGGTAGAAACAATTCTGACCAGGATTAGCAAGAAAGTAAAGATGCTCATGCCCCAACCAGAATGAAGCTAATGACGATAATCCCCAACTTAGTTGCCCCCTTACTCTGCGCCCGACATTGCTAGGTGCTTTCATTAACATCGGCATAGTGATTCTCTCTCACAGCTCTATAAAGTAGGTACCATTACCTCCATTTCCTGGATGAGCTTCTGGCAGGCAAAGACTTTAAGTAACATGCCCAAGCCTCTGTAACTACAAAGCAGCAGAGCTGGGATTTGAATCCACGTCTGTCTGGCTCCAAAGTCCAAGCTATTAAACACTATATTCGGGCAGCCCGGGTGGCTCAGCGGTTGAGCGCCGCCTTTGGCCCAGGGCGTGATCCTGGGGTCCCGGGATCGAGTCCCACGTCGGACTCCCCGCGTGGAGCCTGCTTCTCCCTCTGCCTGTGTCTCTCATGAATAAATAAATAAAATCTTAAAAAAAAACCCCACACTATATTCTACCAGTATAAACTTTTTGGCTCTGTGGTGGAGTAGGGTGCCCCGGGGGAATAGCGGAAGTTTCATCACTTGGGTTTTCAGACTGAACAAAATATTAGTACGTGTGTCATAGGAAGTAATCTCTAATGGGTCAGGGTGGATTAAAATAATATCTGCAACTTCCATTTCTGAATGTTAAGAACTCTTAATCCACAGCACAAGCCATACTGGTGCAGCCCACTGCAGTTTTCCTAGCACCTTCTCACACACACTCTCTCATCTGATGCTCACTGAAACCTTGTGAGGTGGGCAGGCCACATATTACCACGCCTCTCCTCGGAGATGTGATAGGCAGTCCCCTCCGAAACCAAGCCTGGCCAAGTTACTTATCATCAAAAGTATGTGGGAGGAGGGGGAAATGTGATTCCAAAAAAAGTTGCTTATTTCAATCCTGAGCAGTTCATAATTTATTTCCACAGCAGTGTGATTGCTTCCTTTTCAACAAGGCTTTGACTCACTCGGAGGAATGTATTCCATTACAAGTCCGCTGGCTTCAGGCTTTATGTAGAACCCGTTGGTTGCCATGACAACCGGGACTAACAAAATACAAACCATGAACTCTTTCAGTACCGGTCACTAGCTCACTTCTAACAGTCCACTTCGGAACAGTGGAAGCTGATGTTGTTTCCGAGGGAGTGCATATCCATAGCGCCATTCTTTCTGGAGGGCTCCTCCTTCAGGTTTGCACGTAATCTCAAGACATCTGCTTTGGTCTCAAGGGAACCTTGGACATAAGGTTTTTTGTCTCTGTGGCTAAAGAGTGTTTGGAGAACAGTGTCTTCGGCCATGTTATTCTATTTTTTAAAAACTTGCATTTCTCATACCAAACAAATTTTGCTCGGGTCAAAGCAAAAAAAAAAAAAAAAAAAAAAAAAAAAAAAAAAAAAAAAAAAAGAATATACGGACTATACTAATGGCTTGATATAGCACAACCCCTACAGCATTTATTACTTAAGCACCCAGCTCTTACCAGAGGGTGTTTATTCACTATACCAAAAGGTTATAGACAATATGTTCAGATTTTGAATAACGAAATACTTTCTAAGACATCATAAAACCTCATTGGTTATGGCTAAATGGGAAATTGGAAGAAAGAGCGGTGGGGGAGCTTCATTTGAAATAGTTTTTCTGAATTGTAGTGAACCTCTGTTTTTCCTTGCTCGGTAGCCATCCCTAAATCTTCTGAAAGCAATCTGACTCTCTTTGGGTAACCACCCTCTACCTCAACCTCAGTCATGTAATTCAGGTACAGCTGGCCCCACTCCAGTTCCAGGAATGTACCTATAACACAAGCCTGACCAATGAGAGTAATGTGTCCCACTGAATATGGATATTGGTTCAAGGAGAGGCACATGACCAAAGTTAGGCCAATCTAAGCCAGTAAGATTCAACACCACAATATTCTTTTTAAGATTTTAAGATTTTATTTTTAAAATATACCTCTCTACACCCCACAGGGCACTTGAATTCACAACCCCAAGATCAAGAGATGTTTACTCCACTGACTGAGCCAGTTAGGCGCTCCAATTCCATAATTTTTGTTGGAGTTCTTGGGACAGAGGGATGTTCTGGAGTTGCTGACCAGATGTATGAAAGCCTAGAGATCCTGGCAGCCATCTTGCTACCAAGAGGAGACAGTCACCTGAGAACGGAACCTACTTGAAGGGAAATCAGAAGAGAGATGGAAAGAGTTAAGACCCAATTTCCAATGACATTGTTTGAGCCCCTAAGTCAAGCCTTGTCTGAAGTCTGTCTATGGACTTTTTGGTTATTTGACCAATAAATTCCTATTCTCCTTAACTTTAGCTTAATTGGATTTGTTATTTACAACCGAGGAAGTCCTGATTAAAAGAGAAAAAGATCTGTATTATTTTAAATGCAATGATTAAATCTAAGCTAAAAAGTACAAGAGATCTCCAGGGACCCGTTTCAGTGATTAGATAATTATGCCATTCTAATAAGCCTAATTAATTCCTCTGAAATCAATCCCTTGGGGGAAGCTTATTTGCTTAAATATTTTAGAGATCTCCCCTTACAATCTTATTTATGATTTTAATTTGTGCTCCTGAGAAATAAGTTGCTCAGAAAGGGATACATTTTGACTCCCATCTTAACTAAAACACATCAGTGGGATTTTACTGTAGAAGGCACGTGATGTCTTTCTCAGCCTGACAAATAACTGGACGCGCCGATTTCTCATCATGGACAATCCTGAACTTCCAAAAGAAAAACAAGCCATACTATTTTTGAGTCTTCAGCTTCAAGGCATTATTACATTTAATTAGCTTTTGCTCCATTAGGCACTGCGTAGTTTTTTTTTTTTAATTATAAAACATTTGGAGCCCCTGCCAAAAAAACTTTAACAACATATAATTATTATGTTGTTTTCCTTTAAATATCTTTAAGAACTTTACAAATTTTCCTATTCATTATCATCCATCTTAGGAGGTTAATATATTTAGTAGATTTCTTGGAGTACCAATAAAACACTAAAAGTTACATTAGGACAGAGATTCTCAACTCTGGCTGTGGAGTGAAATCACCTGGGGAGCATTTCAAAAATACTAATGGCATGGCCCCACCCTAGACTAATTGAATTAGAATTTTTTGGAGTAGGGTCCTGGCATCAGTGGTTTTAAAAGCTCCCCAGGTGATTCTAATGTCCAGCCAGCGATGAGAAAAACTGCATTGTTGGAAATATTGACTACAATCTATGATCTGCTTCAGTAAGGATGCATTTAATAAGGAATCCTTTGGAAACACCCTTAATTTCTCAAAACAGAATTAAAAAAATATACACACACACACACACAAAAAATACATTATATATGTTTGAGAACTCACTTATGCTCTTGGGTATATGGAGACACCTCTCACCAAACCTGTTCCTTCAAAATTACTTTTCAGAGAAATGTGCAAGAGGCTACTTGCCATGTGTTAGAACACCATTCTTCCTTTCTTCGAGGTGAATTATTTCCATTACTATCCTTGAATATTGTCTACTTGACATTGCATAGTTCTGCAATTGTTAGCTTTCCCTAAGGGAGAGCTTACTTACTAATTCTCCAACTCCACTTAGTAGCATTTGTACTTAGAGGAAGACTTGCTATTACTGCCCCAGGTGATATTATCATCTTGGTTCTGCATAGTATATAAAACCTAAAAAGATCCAAAGAAACTTTCAGTGTGTGAGAAGAGTAAGATCTTGAGATAAAGGTGACAGGATGAAGCCAAACACAGAATCTCTTTCCCTTCACGCAAACACAAAGTGATTTTTAAAAGTAGCAAAAATATACCAATAGCAAGTATAGAAGAAAAGTGATATGAACTTGCCAAAATAAGAAATGGTAGCCAGAGGAAGAAATTGATAATTTGGATTTTTATTCTGACTCAGTGGTGTGCTGGAGCAGGTTCTAATGGGCTCATAAGAGCTGAGCTGAAAGTCCAAGTTTCAGGGATTTTTCAAGCCAGGTATTAAATGGAGCAATTATTATTATTATTATTATTTTAGATTTTTAATTTGTTTATTCACGAGACACACAGAGAGAGAGGCAGAGGCAGAGGCAGAGGGAGAAGCAGGCTTCCCACAAGAAGCCCGATGTGGGACTCGATCCTGGGTCCCAGGATCATGTCCTGAGCTGAAGCCAGACACTCAACTGCTAAGCCACCCAGGCATCCTTTAAATGGAGCAATTATTAAAAATTAAGTTATATATACTTAACAATTAAATTATATTAAAAATAATATTTAAAACAAAGATAGTAAATGCTCAAAAACACCACTTTCTAATTATTTCATTTTACTATTATCTATGTTTTTAAGATTATTTACATCGACTGTATCCATATGGTGGAAATACTGTATAATGTTGTACTAAGCTATATAGTGCTCCATGTTCCAATCCCGCATTTAGTAATGTCATATTGGTAGCTTGAAATTGGCTACAGTGGGAATATTTATGGTATTGGAAACTGGCATACATTATACATCAGGGATTTTTGAGAGCCAGTTGTTAAACATTTACCACCACACCACTGCTCTTAATCTCACCCCCACATCCACTGATGGTCACCTGCCAGTTAACAAAAACCCAAATTCTCACCAGTCACTCTCAATTTAGAGAGAAGTGAATTAATGAGGAAAGTAAGAAACCCTAGAAAAAATCAAGGAAAAGAGTTGCATATTTCATCAGGGACAGAAAAAAGCATCCTTGGAGTATGCCATTTACTATGGATTCATACAAAATTGGGGGCATAATCCCAAGCCTAAGGATATAACATGTTAAGAATAGGGTATGTTGGGACACCTGGATGGCTCAGCAGTTGAGCATCTGCCTTTGGCTCAGGTCCTGATCCTGGGATCTGGGATGGAGTCCCGCATGGGCTCCTTGCAGGGAAGTTACTTCTCCCTCTGCCTGTGTCTCTGCCTCTCTCTCTTTCTGTCTCTCATGAATAAACAAATAAAATCTTGAAAAGAAATAGGGTATGTCTCCGAGTATGAGATCTGAACTCCAGTGCAGATCACAGAAGAAATTCTTTAAAGAGAGCTCGCGTCCCCCACCAAGAGGGCACACAACTCCAGCTGAACTCTATCTCTGCCTCTACGGCCATATCATCAGTGCAGAGAGAAGTACATAGAACATCTCATTTAGGCCTCAAACTGGAGTTGTAAGAGGAAGACAAATGAGTTTGAGGTAAGTTAGAATGGGGTGGAGATATCACTCATATGTGTCGGAGAAAACAAAAGGTCCAGTGAACTGCCAACATGGAGAGTGAGAAACTAAAAAGACCAAAAACCAAAATGAAATGCTAAAACAGCAGATGTAGCTAAAAAGGCTAAAAAGATGTCAGTTAAGAAAACAAGTTGAAGACCAGCACGATACCATTGCAGGTTGAATAAATTAATTAGGAACAACAAGAAGAATGGACACCAGGTGAAATACCACATTATTGACAGAAAAGCTTTGAGGTTATACAAACCTCAGAACAAGGTAAAGACAAATGTTAACATTTTAGAATATTGGTAACTAAATAGAATTTGGTAACACCTCGATTGGGATATTAGAATTAACATCACAAATGAGGGGCAGAGAGACATCAGGTGGATGTGACACACCCTGAGAAGGACCTAGCACTTAGTATTCTGGCTGCGATTGTACAACTGGAATCTAAGAAGCATTCTATTAAAAAAAGAAAAAGTTCTATATTCTTTTAAGATGTCAGTGTCATAAGAGACAAATAATGCTAAGAAACTGATCCAGATAAAAGGAGACTGAAGAGGATGATGACTGTTATGGTCTGAATGTTTGTGTGCCTCCAAAATTCATATGTTGAAAACCTAATGCCCAAGGTGATGGTATTAGGAGGTAAGGCCTTGGGAGACAATTAGTTCATGAAGGCAGAGCTCTCATGAATGAGACTAGTGTCTTTATAAAAGAGGCCCCAGAGAGCCAGCTCACTCCTTCCATCATGGGAAGATACACGCCACAAAAGAAAAATACATAATTTTGGTCCCATCAAAATTAGACTTGTGTTTCAAAGAATAGCATCCAGACAGTGAAACGACAACCTAAACGATGGGAGAAAATTTTTGCACATCATATATCTGATAAGAGATTTGTATCTACAATGTATGAAGAACTCTTACAACTCAATAATAAAGAACAACCCAATTAAAAAGTGAGCAAAGGCTCTGAATAGACGTCTCTCCAAAGACTATATACAAATGGCCAATAAGCACATGAAAAGATGCTCGACATCATTAGCTATCAAAGAAATGCAAATCAAAATTAAAATGAGATATCATTTCATACCTACTAGGATGGCTATACCCAAAAAGTCAGTCCATAGCAAGTGCTATGAGGCTATGGAGAAATCGGAGCCCTTGTATACTTTCAGGGGGGACATAAAGCAGTATAGGTAGAAATCAGTTTGGCAGTTCCTCAAAATGTTGCATACAGTGTTTCCATATGACCCAGAAATTCCACTCCTATGTATATACCAAGAGAAATAAAAACATATGTCCACACAAAAACTTGCACATCAGTGTTTACAGCAGCATGATTCCTGAGGTGTCTGGATGGCTCAGTCGGTGATGTGTCCGCCTTTGGCTCAGGTCATGATTATCAGGGTCCTGAGATCGAGCCCCATGTGGGGCTCCCTGCTCCCTGGGGGAGTCTGCTTCTCCCTCTCCCACTGCTCCTCCTCCTCCTCATGCTCCTGCTTTCTCTTTTTCTCTCAAATAAATTAATAAAAATCTTTATAAATAAATAAATACACATCCCAAACTCTAAATATACATACAAAAACTCACACCTCGATGTTTACAGCAGCATCATTCCTAATAGCTAAAAGGTGGAAACATCCAAATGTCCATCAACTGAGGAATGAAATGTGGCAAAACCATAGACTGGAATATTATTATTATTATTTTTTAGACTGGAATATTATTTGACGATACAATGAAATGAAGTACAAATACATGCTACAACTTTGAAATATGCTAACTAAAGTAGGCAGCCACAAAAGGCCACATATGATATGATTCTATACATGTAAAATGTCGAAAATAGGCAAATCTGTAGAAATAGAAAGTAGATTAGTGATTGCCTAGGGCTGGGGGAAACTGGAGAGTGACTGTTGATGGGTACAGGGTTTCCTTTTAGGGGGCTAGGGAAATGTTCGAAAATCGACTATGGTGATGGTTGTACAACTGTGAATATACCAAAAATCATTGACTCATATGCTTTCGATGGGTAAATTGTATGGAATGTGAATTGTATCTCAATAAAACTGTTATTCAAAAAGTTTTGAGGGACACCTGGGTGGCTCAGCGGCTGAGCATCTGCCTTTGGCTTGGCGTAATCCCAGAGTCCTGGGATCAAGTCCCACATCAGGCTCCCTGCCTGCATGGAGCCTGCTTCTCCCTCTGCCTGTGTCTCTGCCACTCTGTATCTCTCATGAATAAATAAATACAATCTTAAAAAAATAAAAATAAAAAAGTTTTGAACAAAGGGGGAAAGACAGCACAGAATTTAACTAGCATAAGAAGAAACTTTTGTTCTATCTTGGTATTTAACAGATCAGAATTTAGAATCACCCCACCTTAGTGCTAGCAGATAGAAGGAATGACAATCCAGTCCGGCAGGCAGTTGCTTAGCAGGATGCTTATTGAGTTTCTATATGCCAGGCACTGAGCTGGGGGCTGAAGATAGTGAACAAAACAAAAATGGTTACCAGACTTATAGTACTTAGAGTGTGCTAGGAAAACATACATTAAATTACAGATCACACAACTGAATAAATGCCCTAGGAGAAAAATCCAGATAGTAGGAAAAGGTACACTTGAGGGCCCCAATCTAATCTGAGAAGGATGGGGTGCTTTTTGAAGAAGTGATGTTTGAGTTGAGCTCTTGAGGATCATTAAGAATGAACTAGCTGAAGGGGTGCCCGAGTGGCTCAGTCAGGTAAGCATCCAACTCTTGATTTTAGCTCAGGTCACGACCTTCGGGTCGAGATAGAGCCCTGTGTTGGGTTGCATGGTGGGCATGGAGCCTGCTTAAGATTCTCTCTCTCCCTCTCCCTCTGCTCCTTCCCCTACTCTCTCCTTCTCTAAAAAAAACAAAACAAAACAAAACAAAAAACAAAAAAAAAAACTAGATGAAGATTGGGTTTGAGCTAGAGAGGATTCCAGATAGAAGGGACTGGGCCTCCTCTGCCAAGGAGCCAGAGGACAGAGGACAGTGAGAACCCGGGGGCACCATGAAGGATGCTGGAAGGGCTAGCAGACCCTGAGGGCTTCATAAGCCACATTAGGCATTTGGTCTTTATTTCAAAGGCCATGGGAAGGTGGGGACAGATTTTAAAGGAGAGCTTTCAATTCATGTCTCTAGTATGCTTTCCTGTTAAGTTTGTTCCTGAGTTTGTTATTTATTAACAAAAATAAAACTACCTGATGATGTCAGTGGAGGTGCTGTGGCTCCCCCCGCTATTAACCAAATTTCCTAGCCCAGGCTTCTTAGAATTTGGTCCCTGGAAACAGCATACACAATTCCCAGACTGAGAAGGGAGAAGAGAAGGTACAGAGGAGCCCTGAGGAAATTAGCTGGGCCACAAGAGCTTTGGTGAGCTCAGCAACACCAGTAACACAATGATCCATAAGGACATATTGGCCTTCTTCAAGCTTTGGATGTATGTGAGGGAATGAGATCACTCCCTATGACTCTAGGGTCTTGTTATTTACATCTGTGATGCTAAAATTGGCACCATAGGCACTTTATAAAATATGGGTGGAGTGGCCCCTGGCCTCTGTTATATATTGCCTGGGATAGGAGCTGGTATCCTCAATTGAGCACAGGTGAAAACAGATGGAAAATAAATTATCTTACAACTTTCAGCATGTTTTCATTGACTTAGCATCTGTTGGAAAATTTATTCTGAGAATAGCATCAAGGAGCTGATCTACATAGTAGGCAATGGCCAACCAAGGCCTCTGAGAGAGGATTTCTCCATTGGCCAAGGAGGGCTTTGCCAAAGTTCTTAAGGCTATGAGATTGCCTTGGCAACACTAACTAAAACAAGACACTGAGGTTCTTTAAATTTACCATAAGTCACAAGTTACACTTGCTCTTAATTCTGCATTTTCTGGTTGATTTATTTTAATTTTTTTATCTTGGCTGAATGTGGTGGGAGGATGTCTTCCATGCTGTTAATGGCAGCCGAAAACGCTTTTTGATTCTCCTTGCTCTTGATCTTCCCTTCTTCTTTCCTTGTCCTCTTTTGTTCCTTGATCTCTTTCCTTTGAGTGACCTGCTAGAATTTTGAGCTCTTACATACATGGTTCCAGCTGGATAAGGTGAATTTATCGTTTGATAACCATCAAACGATACATTTTATTGAAAATAATTCAGGGGTGTCTGGGTGGCTCAGTTGGTTAAGCGTCTGTCTTGGTCTAGGGTCGTGATCTCCAGGTCCTGGAATGGAGCCCCGCATTGGGCTCCCTGCTCAGCAGGGAGCCTGCTTCTCCGTCTCCCTCTGCCCCTTCCCCACACTGTGCTCTCTCTCTCAAATAAATAAACAAAATCTTAAAAAAAATAAAAATGATTCAATTCTAGTATGTGCAAGGTATGCCCTCTGACCTCAATGCAGCATTTTGACTCTGTGAGTCACCCTACTTTCTTTTTTTTTTAATTTTTTAAATTTATTTATGATAGTCACAGAGAGAGAGAGAGAGAGAGAGAGAGGCAGAGACACAGGCAGAGGGAGAAGCAGGCTCCATGCACCGGGAGCCCGACGTGGGATTTGATCCCGGGTCTCCAGGATCGCGCCCTGGGCCAAAGGCAGGCGCCAAACCGCTGCACCACCCAGGGATCCCTCACCCTACTTTCTTCTTTGGTTTCTCTGACACCCACCTCTCATGCTTCTCTTTTGTCATGGTCCCAATGATTAACACCTCAATATTCATTCAAACCCAAGTACGATCAATCTGAGCCAATCATGGTGTTTCTATTGTTTTTGACAATGAATGATTGCTTTAAGAACTCCTGCAGCCACTTTCCCTCCAGCCTGAGGAGGAAGCCAACACTATTCTGGACAAGTTACAGAGAAGTGAAGTTGGAGCTCTGATGCACTGTGCCTGGAGCCCATGCTAGTTCTGAACTTCTATTACACAACATAATTATTTTCCTTATTGTTCAAGCTGATGTGAGCTAGGATATTCTGTTGCTTGCACCTAAAAACACATTTACTGACGTTCTTTCTTAGTTCTCTCACCTCTACTTCTCAGGCTTCTTGACTGATTTTGCTTCTTTCCATCTCACGGTTTTGTGCTTGGTCCTCTTGTTCTCAGATCTCTATGAGTGAGCTCATTCATTTCTTTTGCTTCAACTGCAGTTTACATGTTGAGGGCTTCCAGATCTAAATTTCCAGCTTACCTTCTTTCTCAAACCCCATATTTATATTCTTTTGCTGTTTGGGGTCACTAATGAAATCAGTCTTGACTGCATTTCACAATCACTGTAGAAATTTCAAAATGTATAGGTATCCATGCCCATCCTTGACAATTTTGGCCCACTAGATTTAGATCAAGTCCAGTGATATCCACTAGAACTTTCTGAGATATTGGAAATAGTCTACATCTGCGCTAGCCAATACAGTAGCCACTAGCCACATGTGGCTGTTGAGCGCTTGAAATGTGGCTGCTATGACTGAGGAATGCAATTTTTACATTTAGTTAATTTTATTTATTTATTTTTAAAATAAATTTTATTTATTTATTCATGAGAGACACAGAGAGAAGGAGGCAGAGACACAGGCAGAGGGAGAAGCAAGCTCCATGCAGGGAGCCTGATGTGGGACTCGATCCCGGGATGCCAGGATCATGCCCTGGGCCTAAGGCAGATGCCCAACCGCTGAGCCACCAGGGGTCCCTACATTTAGTTAATTTTAATTTATTTAAATAACCACACGTTCTAGTGGCTACCATAATGGACAGTGCAGCTAGCCCTTGCCAACTGTACTTGATTACATCTGGGAATCTTTATGAACTTAAATCCAAGATAACTACTACTTCTGTCAGAGACTACTTCCACTCCACAGGCAATTCCTTTGTGATTTAGACCATGACCCACAGGAAGAGATGTATTTTACCTAATGACCCAGTACATATGCACATATACTCACTCACATGTACACACACTCACATATACATCTACTTACTACTCTTGAGAAACTTTGATACTTTCTATACTATTACAGTCTATCAAAAAACTGCTGGCCATGACCCACTAATGCATCAGGCCCCATGAGTGGCCAATTGCTACTACCCCTGCGGAGCTATCTTGTCCCTTGAGGTGCCTATCTTTCTACCTTAGGCAATGAAGTCTTTGAGGGGTGTGCGCCTGCTGCTTGGCCAGGCTCATCAGAGTTCCTGCGGTACAGAGTTGTGGTCTGCAGCAGTGAATGTCTCCCCTCTGTGCTTCAGTCTGTCAGAAGGCTCCCAAAGTGTGCAGCCAATATCTGAGTCCTTTAAAGCTTCTTACTGAAACATCTCTTTTGGCTTGCAATTACAGCCCTCCAGCTCGAGAAGCCTTGTTCCCACTGGGACTTTAGAGGTAAGAATCTGAGTGACAGATATCATGCTGTGCTCAGAATTGCTTCTCACCCTTTGGCTCTCAGAGTGCCTCTCCTGCCTGATGACCAAAGTTTTCCCATCAGTTCAACCCTTTTTGTGTCCAAGACTGAGTTCTCTCTCAGGAGGCTCCTTTGCCTGTGCATATCAGGCACCTGGTGGACCAGACTCCCACTTGACCTGACTTGCAGAAATTTCCTCAGACTCAAAGAACCTGATAGGCATTAAACAACGGAAGTGTGCTGTGGGACCATGGTTGGATTCATTCTGTGCAGAGCTGATGGAGCCTAAGAAAGGGATAGAGAGGAGAAGATAAGGAGGAGGTACCAGGTGAGTTCACCTCAAAGGATAAGTAGAAGCTTGTAGGAAGAGAGAGACTTGGCGTGATGTCCTTCCAGCTTCCAAGTCAAGTCAGCTTCTCTACTTCCACAGAGTTTTCCCCCTGCCTATGTTGTATTCTCCTACTTTGGCAGGGTTGTTTCTGTGTAGACTTTGATCTCTTCAGGTACAAAGGTCATATTTTCTTCATCTTTGTATCCTTACCAACTAACGTGTTGCTTTTTCCTGTTACAGAGAGAAATAGTCACTGAGAGAATGAGCAGTGTATTAGATGGGATAGGGGAGTAAAGTTTGAAGTGAATTTCCATGAGGGAATGGAGCTCTGCTGGTAATTGCTTCCAGAGGTTCCAGGCCAACCCCAGGTCCTCTTCTGTCTAAATGCCCTAGAGAGAATGGATAGATGGATCCTTCTGGAGACTTCCAATGGAGATGTGAGATCATTAAGGGCGCTTTCAAAACCACTCCAGCAACCATTATTTGAACAGGAAGGGAGTTCAGCAGCGAGGTTCCGTTTCCTGCACATGGAACTCAGCATGACCTTAGTATCCTGCTCCCAGGCTGGATCCAAATCCCCATCATATGTGCAGGCAAGGAGTTGAAGCATTTCAGATCTGAATGGGCCTTTGAGATGGAGTAGGAAGGTCCCCTCACCATACTTTGATGAGAATCAGACTGCAAGCCTAAAGCAGTCCTCCAATCGACTTCCTTTCTTTTTCTTCTCCTGGATTTCCATGGAAATCGATAATGAAGTAATGATTGATGCACTGCTTCTTGCAAGTGTTCATGTTCTCACCTCTTAGTAATATCCACTGGGAGTACCAGCAGCTAGAAAACCCAGGAGGAGGAGAAGGTGGTGTGGGCAGAGTTGATGCTATTTTTAGGGGCTGAATCTGAGTTCTGGAGGCGGTTCTGGAGGTGGCTGAGGACCCTCGTCTATACCGCTTGCCCGGTGCACGGAGCCTCTGCAGGACGGTCATGGGAACCGATGCCCTGTGGGCAGTTGGAAGCTGGAGCACAGCTTGGAGAAGCACGGAAGAGAAGCTTTGGCACCGAGACCGATTCTGGAAGAGCACACTGCCGACCCAGTCTTGCTTTTGCTTTACTTCACTCCTCAAAAATTCTGCGGCTGATCTTGGAGTTTGGAAGGAGCTAAATCTAGAGGGGAACAGGCATGTTGGCGACGGAGCCTAGCAGCGTTTGCCTTGCAGCTGCACTGCCCTCATAGCACAGGTGTACGGAGCATGATTAAGTGACCCCAGAAATGTGACCGCCTGGGGTGTGGTGCTCATTCTTTCACCCTGATGCAATTAGCTCAGGGTGTGGGGACTCTCTGCCTCACGCCCCTTTTCCCTTTCCCGCCCCCAAACACTGACTTTCACACCCTGGTGTCGCTGTGAAAAACAGAGACACAGGCAGACAGGTTTCATGCTGTTGTTGTTGGTTTGATTTTAGAACCACTCACTCTGGTCCCTTTCAGAAGCCTGCCCAACAAGCAGGAAGAGAGGCAGGAGGAACTTTTGAAAAATCTTTCAGCAACTTCATTGATCCAGATTTTGTGTGATTTGGCAGGCAATGCCGGGTAACATGTTCCAGTGTTTTAACTTGCGCATAATTGCCAGATTAGCTATTGTTTGACTTGTACGATTATTAATGAAATGTGGAAAAGAAAGGGTGGTGCCTGCAAAGCCTGCGGGAATGTCTAGACATGAGGGTCGGGGTTGGGAGGTGGAGCACCAAGGGACAAGACACAGAATTTCCTTGACTTTGGTTTTTCTCAGACTCGGGATTTCTGCCTTAGTGTATCAACACCTAGGCCGAGATATTGACAGGTGAGAGATCGTTTTTTTGGTTAAAGTGAAAAACCAAGTTTTAGGCTATGTGCAGGAGACATTTCTCACCCAACTGTGTTAAAGAAAAGATGCAATCTCTTAGGCTGTAAAGTTAAGTCACACCGACACTTAGGTTTTGAAGAGCTACTACCTTGTCGGTCCAGCTGGGAGAGAGATGCTCAGGGTAACTCGGTTTTTGGAGGAAGAAGATTTTGGGTTTAGGAGAGCTTATGAATGTCATGCCTGCGCTTTGCAACCTAGTGTCAGGGTCACATCAGGATGGGTGACATGGCAGCAGGGTTATAGGGTAAATATGCCCACCGACTCTGAGAACTGGGAGAAGGGACAATATATGGGATTATGAAGTAACTTTTACTCTTACTGTCTTGGTGTCTTCACTGCTGAGCAGATTCCCTTCCCGGCCCACAGTGGGAAGAAGAAAGCTGAGAGAGGGAATTAGACACGTGAGGATTTGCAGTGAGCCCCCTACGGGCAAAAACCCAAAAGAAACCACTTAGGTAGTGTGCTTAGTTGCTCTTGATAGAAGTATAGATGCATAAAGCAGTATTATACTACTGTACAGAATGGATGATTATGTACATACATGCAACTGCATGTAATTTGTCTCATTCACATTAAATGTAAATTAAAATTTGAAGAGGCTGGATAGACTGATTTTTGCATATGTTGGAGAAAGTCCTTCCCTTTGATTTTATTCAAAGCAAGGCAAGCAGCTCCCTGTCCTCCACCCCAGTCTCTCAACCCACCAGGACCCTCCTTACAGGCAGACCCACCTTAGAAGTGAGCACACAAGCCTCGGCTCCCAGAGAACAGGCTTCGGGCAGTGGGAAATAGGCAGCAGGACTTGCTCTTTCCCCCTCGTCCTGACTTAGCCACAGTAGCTCAAATCCTTGGCCTCGTTTCACTCTTTTAAGTCCATGAGTAGCATGGCCCTGGAACACACGAGAGGGAGTTTTGATTTGGGTCCTTGCAGAAGAAACATGGGACAGGTGCCGATGTCTAGAACAGGTGCATGTCACAGGGAATAACCCTGGGCGGTGGGGCAACTGGAGGCAGCAGGTGGCGTAGGAGCCTGGGATAGAGGAAGGAGGTGTGAGGATCCACAGGGGCCTTTCAAGGGGGAGTAAGAAATGGAGCCATAGTATTCTTTTAAAATATTTTATTTATTTATTCATGAGAGAGAGAAAGAGAGAGGCAGAGACAGAAGCAGGCTCTGTGCAGGGAGCCAGATGTGAGACTTGATCCGGGAACTCCAGGATCACGCCCTGAGCTGAAGGCAGACGCTCAACCTCTGAGCCACCCAGTTGTCCCTAAGCCACAGTATTTTAAAGCTAGAAGAAACCTTCGAGAACATTTTTTAAAAATATTATTTATTTATTAGAGATACAGAGAGAGAGAGAAGCAGGCTCCAGGCTGGGAGCCTGACGTGGGACTGGATCCCGGGTCTCCAGGATCAAACCCTGGGCTGCAGGCGGCGCTAAACCGCTAACCCACAGGGGCTGCCCCTTTGAGAGCCTTTAAACCCAATCCCTTCATATTACAGATAAGGAAACTGAGACTCAGAGAGATTAAATGATTTGCCCAAAGTTATGAGGTATGTAGCAACAGGTATGAAATTAGAATTCAGATTTCCTGTCATGAGCCTGGTCGACTTCCTACTGTGATGAAATATTAAATATGCTAAAACCACAATAAGCTAACATTGAGTTAATTGGTAATTCAAAGGAACTGTCGTTTCTCAGCTGGCTAAATGCCCTATTGTTCTTCATTAAGAAATCAGATAATTCTGATTCCTGACCGTTCCATATTTCTCTTACAGATCCTGTACTTTATGCAGTTTTATTGTAATCATGCCAAATATCACAGGCAGATAATAAACTTACTAGATTATTTTAAATCATTTCCTTGGGCAGCCCAGGTGCCTCAGTGGTTTAGCGCCGCCTTCTGCCCAGGGCCTGATCCTGGAGACCCAGGATCGAGTCCCATGTCAGGCTCCCTGCATGGAGCCTGCTTCTCCCTCTGCCTGTGTCTCTGCCTCTCTCTCTCTCTCTCTCTCTCTCTCTCATGAATAACTAAATAAAATATTTTTAAAAAATCATTTCATAAACGACATCTTCTTTATCCATTCGTCTTTCAATGGACACCGAGGCTCCTTCCACAGTTTGGCTATTGTGGACATTGCTGCTAGAAACATCGGGGTGCAGGTGTCCTGGCAATGGAATATTCCTCAGCCATTAGAAACAACAAATACCCACCATTTGCTTCGACGTGGATGGAACTGGAGGGTATTATGCTGAGTGAAATAAGTCAATCAGAGAAGGACAAACATTATATGGTCTCAGTCATTTGGGGAATATAAAATATAGTGAAAGGGGATAAGGGGGAAAGGAGAGAAAATGAGTGGGAAATATCAGAAAGGGAGACAGAACATGAGAGACTCCTAACTCTGGGAAACGAACTAGGGGTGGTGGAAGGGGAGGTGGGGGGGGGCGGGGGTGACTGGGTGACGGGCACTGAGGAGGGCACTTGAGGGGATGAGCACTGAGTATTATTCTATATGTTGGCAAATTGAACACCAATAAAAAGTAAATTTATAATAATAAAAATAAATGAAATAAAAATAAAAAAATCATTTCCGTATACACTAATTTGTTTTATAGGATCACATTTAAACTCTCTCTTCTTCTTCTTTTTTTAATTGCCAGGATTACTCTGTGATTTAAGCAGATAAACTTCAAAATACCAGGAGAGAGAAAAAAACAACAACAAAATACCAGGAGAAATTGTTTCTAGTATTTCCAGCTAAGACTTGAAAAGCCTAGGGGCTGGAAACTGTATGAAGAAGTCAGGTGGTTCTCTCGAGGCTTCCAATATAGTTTTGGCATTTGTCCCACAGTTGAAGTCTTTGTTTGGGCCGTGTGAAATTTCACGGCGGGTTTTCACGGCTAGGAATGAGTGATTTGCTAAAAAAAAAAAAAATCACTCCAACACTATAAGTAACATCTTTCTTGCTTTGCCTGCAAATTGGTCAGACGTGCCTCATTCTTTCAGAACTGCTAAAATACTTCTCAAATCCAAAACTTTGGTAATGATTCTACCCTAATCTTCATCTTTATCTTCATCTTTAAGGATCTAGTGTCTGTGATTTTTGTAACCATAGGGTGCCTACTGCTTGAAACATAGGGCTTAGGACCCTTTATTTCTTCTATCCAACTTCTTATGAATAGGAATTTCAGGGCAGAAAAATTCAATGATCACAAATTTTTTTTCTAAAATCTCTAATTTATTCTTGCTTTCCACTTTCTATTCAATCCCATTCGCCTTATGTCTTTCAAAGATTCCTATTTCCTAGCACTGACATGTATTCATCACTTTAAAAACTGTGTGTATATATTTTTCCTGTCTTTTCAACAGCTTTGAGGGTGGAAAGAGGAGACTGGCATGTAGGTTCAGCTTGCCACCTTGGTCCAATCACCGTAAGTCAGACATAAAATTATTATTATTATTATTATTATTATTATTATTATTATTCGAATTCGAAAGTGAGGGGGAAGAAGGGGCAGAGAAAGAGGAAGAGAGAGAATCTTCAGCCAGCATGGAACCTGACACAGGGCTTGAACTCACGACCCTGAGATCATGACCTGAGCCAAAATCAAGAGTTGGATGCTTAACCAACTGAGCCACCTAGACGCCCCTAGAATTATTTTCTTAAATGATGATCTTGATAGGTTCCTAAACTGGTACTGAGTCGATCTGATACACATCATGCTAGGGTACGTGGCCTTTAATTTCAGAAATGAGTCCTTGACTTTCTAACAAGGTAGACCTGGTGATAGTTATCTCCAGCTAAGACTGTTTTCCAAGGACAATTGTTAATTAACCCCACTAGAAACCTTTATAGGAGTATTCTTACAGGGCAGTAAACAGCCATATCTGTCATGCCATCCATCTCTGTTGTGGATATGAGAAGATAATGTGACTAGAAACAGAAATCCCCATGTGGCCTAGGTCTAGTTCACAGTTATTCTGAAAAATCACATGTAAACTGGGGTTACGCCATGATTCTGGAGTACATAAACTTAATGTTCAATAATGAGCGCACAGGAGCTAATTTTATATAAAAAAATAGGTGGAATTTTGGATGAAATATATTGTGTGAATATACTCTATTTCTCTTCATGTTTCTCCTCACCTCCCCAAAATCTTGCTGCATTCAGCTGACAGTGAGATGACAGGTCCTTAGTTGTAGTTTAGAAATGCAGCTGACTTTTGTGTGTTGGCTTTGTGTCCTGCTACTTTGCTGAATTCATGTATTAGTTCTAACAGTTTATTCTGGTGGACTCTCTAGCATTTTCTACAAATTAGATCATATATTCTATGAGCAGAGATAATTTTACTTGTCTTTTCCAATTTGGATGTCTTTTCTTTCTTTTTCTTGCCTAACTGCTCTGGCTGGAACTTCTGGTGCTGTGTTGAATAGAAGTAGTAGAAATGGGCATCCTTGTCTAGTTTCAAATCTTAGAGGAAAAGCTTTCAGTCTTTCACCATTGAGTATGATGTTTGCTGTGGAGTTGTTCTGCTTTTTTTTGTTTTTAAGATTTTATTTATGTATTCATGAGAGACACGGAGAGAGAGGAAGAGACATAAGCAGAGGGAGAAGCAGACTCGCTCTGGGGAACCTGATGCGGGACTCGATCCGGATCACGACTTGAGCAGAAGGCAGACACTAAACCACTGAGCCACCCAGGTGCCCCTGCTGTGGGTTTTTCCTATATGGCTTTTGTTATGGCAAAGTAGTTTCTATTCCTAGTTTGTTGAGTGTTTTTTATCATAAAAGGGCATTAAATTTTGTCAAATGCTTTTGGGGTACCAACTGAGATAATCATGTGGTTCCCCCCTCCATCTTCATTCTATTAATGTGATGTATTATACAAATTTATTTTTTTTTATCAATCAATTTCTGTATGTTGAAACATCCTTGCACTCCAGGAATAAATGCCACCTCATCATGGTGTATAATCTTTTAAATATGCTGCTGTATTCACTTTGCTAGTATTTTGTTGAGAATTTTTGCATCAGTGTTCATAAGAAATATTGTTCCATGCTTGTCTTTTCTTGTAGTGTCTTTGTTTAGCTTTAGTATCAGAGTAATGCTGGCCTCATAGAATGAGTTAGGAAGTATTTCCTCCTCTTCAATTTTTTTGGGGGGAAGTTTGAAAAGAACTGGTATTAGTGTTTCCTTAAAATATTTGGTGGAATGCACCAGTGAAGCCATCAGGTCCAGGGCTTTTCTTGGATGCTTAACCAACTGAGCCACCTAGGTGCCCCTAAAATTATTTTCTTAAATGATGATCTTGATAGGTTCCTAAACTGGTACGGAGTTGATCTGATACACATCATGCTAGAGTATGTGGCCTTTAATTTCAGAAACGAGTCCTTGACTTTCTAACAAGGTAGACCTGGTGATAGGAGATTTTTGATTACTGATTCAATCTCCTTACTAGTTTTATGTCTACTCAGGTTTCCTATTTCTTCATGATTTAATCTTGGTAGGTTTTGTGTGTCTAGGAATTTATTCATTTCTTCTAGGTTATCAAATTTGTTGGCATTCAATTGTTCACAATACTCTCATAATCCTTTTTACTTCTTTAGAATCAGAAGTAATGTCCTCATTTTTATTTCCAGTTTTAGCCTTCTCTCTTTTTTGATTAGTCCATCTAGCTAAAGGGTTGTCAATTTTGTTGATCTTTACAAAGAACCAACTTCTGGTTTCATTGATTTTTCTCTATCATTTTTTATTCTCTATTTCATCTATCTCTGCTCTAATCTTTATTATTTCCTTCCTTCTGCTAGCTTTTAATTTAGTTTGTTCTTTGATTTTCTAGTTCTTTAAATTGTAAAGCCAGTTGCTGATTTGAGATATTACTTTTTCTTTTAGGATTTTATTTATTTATTCATGAGAGACACAGAAAGAGACAGAGACATAGGCAGAGGCAGAAGCAGGCTCCCCATAGGGAGCCCTATGCGGGACTCAATCCCCGGACCCCAGGTGATGCTCAACTACTGAGCCACACAGGCGTCCCTTGTTTTTATTTTTTTACACATTTATTTATTTATTTGAGAGAGAGAGAGAGAGAGCGAGCTAGCATGAGCAGAGAGAGTGGAAGAGAATCTGAGACTCCCCATTAAACATGGAGCCTGACACAGGATTCCATTCCACGACCCTGAGATCATGACCTGAGCTGAATCAAGAGTTGGATGCTTAAATGACAGAGCCACTCAGGCTCCCTGAGATAAATTTTTTAAGTAGGCTTCATGACCAACATGGGGCTTGAACTCATGACCCTGAGATCAAGAATTGCATGCTTTATTGACTGAGCCAGCCAGGCACCCTGAGATCTTTCTTGTTTTTTAATGTGTTTATAGCTATAAATTTCCCCTTTAGGATGGCTTTTGCTGCATCCTGTAAGTTTTGCTGCATTGTGTGTTTGTTTTCATTTGTGTCTAAGTATTTTTTAATTTCCCTTGTGATTTCTTCTTTTCACCCATCAGTTTTTTAAGCATATGTTGTTGATCTTTCTTTCTTTCTTTCTTTCTTTCTTTCTTTCTTTCTTTCTTTCTTTCTTTCTGGGAGAGAGAGAGCGGAGGGGGGGAGAGCGTGAGAGAATGAGCAGGGTGAGGGGCAGAGGAAGAAGCAGACTCCCCACTGAGCAGGGAGCCTGATGTGGAGCTTGATCCTGGGACTCAGGGATCATGACCTGAGCCAAACGCAGACACTTTACCGACTAAGCCACCATGCACCCCTAGTATGTGTTGTTTAATTTCCACAAATCTGTAAATTTTCCAGTTTCCTTCTGTTATTGATTTCTAACTTCATTCTATTGTGGTTGGAGAAGATATGATATGGTATGATACCTTTTTGAATCTATTGAGACTTAGTTTGTGGGCTAACATATGGTCTATCCTGGAGAATGTGCCACATGCACTGGAGAAGAATGTGTATGCTGTTGTTGTTGTTCTGTACATATATTGTTCTGTACATACGGCTTTTAGATCTAATTGACTTATGTCCTCTATTTCCTTATTTTTCTTCTGTCTTGTTGTTCTATCCATTATTGAGAGTAAATATTGAAGTTTCCAACTACTGTTATAGAACTATTTCTCCCATCAATTCTGTAAGTTTTTGCTTCTTCTATTTTGTTGATCTGTCATTAGGTATGTAAATGTTTATAATTATTATATCTTCTTCCTATATTGAAACTTTTATTAATACATAATGTCCTTTGTGTTTTATAACCTTTTTTTTCATTTAAAGTCTATTTTATCTGATGTTAGTATAGTTATCCCTATTCTCTTTTGGTTACTTTTTCATGAAATATCTTTTTCCATCCTTTTACTTTCAATCTATTTGTGCTTGAGGATTTAGAGTGAGTCTCTGGTAAACAGTGTATAGTGAATCATGTGTTTTTATCCATTCTTCCAATCTCTCTTTTTGTTGTTGTTGTTGTTGTTGTTAGAGAACTATTGATTTTAATTCAACATAAGTTAAACTGCAGGCATCTGTTGTCTTCCAGCCTAAAAATTAGCAAAACTGTTGAAACAAGGCACATTTTCCCCCATACTTGTTATGTAGTTCCAGTTACCTCCCAAAATTATGAAAATGTTAAAACATAAAAATAGAAGTCTGTGATTAAAAAAAAGTATATAAAAAATTCCCACAAAACCTGTCAATGTTACTCCTTACTCTACAAAATAGAACGAGTAAGAAGAGTAAAAGGTGTTAAAAACCATTACAACAGTACAATAGTATTTTTTAAAGATTTATTTATGAGCAATATGAGGCAGTATGGCATTAAGGGCCAATACAATGGTAAAGGGGTTCGTTCAACAATGTTCCAAAATATGGAACTTGGATGAAAGGAAGAACAGGATTTAGGAAGACATCAAGATGGTGATGTATTCTAGGCAGAAGTGAAGATGAAACCTGATAGGAAAGTAGTATTTATTGTATGATGTGTTAAGCACATCAGTCATCTCATTTAAAATTTAAAATAGAGCACTAAAATATAAAAAAAGTAGTAGATACTAGTATTCTTATTTTACAGATAAGAAAATTGTTGTTAGGGAAGGTTGAGAGACCTGCCTGAGCTCACATGGCTAATGAGTGAATCTCATGACTAACAATTGACCAAGGAGTAAGAATTAACTTAATTCATGGACTTTCCACTTTACCATCCTATCAAGAGTAATAGCATGAATAAAATTTGGAAGAGTCAAGTAAATAGGGTTGGCTGGACCAAAGGGCAAGTGTAGAAAAGCGGTAGGAGATAAAGCTTAGACAAATGGGTCTCATTATTAAAAACTTCAAATACCAAGCTTGAAGTTTAGACTTTCTTTAATGGATAAAGGAGAAGTACTGGCAGTTGAGAGTAAAGAATTTTTAATTTCTTTCCAAAAGATGTTGTATAAATATGGAATGACAGTAAAAAGTAAATTCCTTGAAATCACAGATGTCTTTTTGCACTAAATTAAGGTGCCAAGGGTCATATCTGCATAGTTAGTCAACAAGTAGAGGGATAATAGATTCACTCACCAAGAGCCTTTCATCTTCTATTTATCTCTTAAGAAAACCTGAATCCATTTTTCTTTGAACATTTCATTTTCCTCCCCCAAATAGCAACTTCTGTTTTATAGATTATTCTTATTCTATTCTTCCTTTTGGCTTTATAAAATGAACATCTGGAATTTTCCTGGATTGTTATATTCTTGAAATAAAATTCTATTAAAAGATTTGGAAAAAAAAAAGATTTGTTGTGGTTCAAAGGAAAATTTATTATTTTGTTTGGTGTGCTTTCAAGTTGATGGAACACTTACTGTTGTCATATGTAAACTTAGAATTTCAATCCCAATTGAACCCCTTCGACTGACAAATATAATCTAGATGGGACAAGTAAAATTCATGAGGCATTTATGTAGAAATACTTTCTTTACTATAGTAGTAAATTGGGTGGGTATTATCATTTTCAAGATGAATTACTGGGAAAACTATTAGTCCATCTAGAAATGAAAATTCTTTAAAAGTCCCATCTGCTATTAAAATGGTTGAAATGCTTGCTCTTGCAAGGGCCTGATAAGAAATGTCACAGAATTGCATTTGGTTCCTGGAATTGCCTAGTATTTTAGGGAGATGTCTAATTTTTCTATGTGAGGTGTCTTACACAGAGCCTAGTGCACAGCAAGACCTAAATATTAATTTCTACCTTTTCCTCTGTGGGTGTGAAAGACTCACTATAAGGTCCAAATATGTCCTAATGGCTTATATTTTTGGGTGGTTCTTTTTTCTGATTTTAAAAAAAATCAAGATATAATTTACATATAATACAAAGCATAGTTTATAAGTACATAGTTAGATTAGGGTTTTTTTCTATTATATTTACCCATGTAACCACCACCCAGCACAAGAGAGAGGAAATTTCTCTTATTTCACTTTCTTATGTCTATTACCATAGATTAGTTTTGTTTATTCTAGAATTTCATAGAGATAGGATTGTACAATGTATAATCTTCTGTTTGGGTTTTTTTCATTCAGGATAAGGTCTGTAAGTGTCATCCATATTATGATGCTGAGTAGTATTTCACTGTATTTGTTTATCCATTCTCCTGTTGATAGACATACGGCTGTTTCTAGTTTGGGGCTATTATGATTAAGGCTGCTATGATCACTCTTGTACAAGTCTTTCTGGGAACATATGTTTTTATTTCTCTTGAATAAATATCTAGTGGAAGAATTGCCGAGTTACAGAATAGATGTGCATTAAAGTTTATCGAAGGGATGTCTGGGTGGCTCACAGGTTGAGTGCCTGCCTTCAGCTCAGGGAGTGATCCTGGAGTCCCGGGATCGAGTCCTACATCGGGCTCCTTGCAGGGAGTTTTTCACCTCTGCCTGTGTCTCTGCCTCTCTCTGTGTGTCTCTCATGAATAAATAAATAAAATAAAAAAAATAAAGTTTATTGAAGCCGTCAATTTTCCAAAGTGCTTTATCATTCTCTACTCTCCATAGCAGCTTATGACAGTTCCAATTGTTCACAGCCTTGTCAGCACTTAGCACAATCAGTCATTTTTGTTTTAGCCATTCTAGTGGGTTCCCAGCAGGTTTTGACACAAAGGATATCTAAGTCTATGTGCAGTGGGGTGAGCAAAAATACCGTGTTTTTCAGTTGGTACCTGAGTTTCTCTAAAAGAAGGAACTGTCTTTGTTTGAGAAAGGCCCTTGACAAGCTGATTTGGGTGGACAGGGAAGCCCTGAAGCCATAGGTTGGAAGGAAGCACTAAAGAGATGGCCTACAAAGAAAGGAACAAGAATTCAGGAGTGTAGTAAGAACATAGAACAGAAAAAAGACAAAATTATTGGGAAATATAGAGAGTAGAGCCCTGGGCAGCAGAAATGGCCAAGGGACTTTTCAGAAACAAAGAAATTTAATATTAAAATTTAAATGATCCCCTCTAGCTAGATTCAGCCACACTCAGAGCCTCAGAAGATTCTTTTTGGGGAGTGGGATAGGGAAACAGGAGACCTCTCTTTGGACCTTTGTTAGGGTGGAGATGAGAGAAGAATTCCAAGAAGCTGGCTAGAAAATGTTAATTCAACTGAAATTAGAAATTTGAAGCAGAAGTAATTAAAATAATCCTTGAAAATTCCAGAAACCTTTAGATCTCCCAAGGTGTATGGAGCTTTTATATGAGCTTATCTTTTTATTCCTTTACAAATTTTAAGGGACAGAGTGACACCAGCTGACAGCCAAAACTAGTGTGACCATATGTCCAAGGGTCTTCAGAACTTAACTGGCTTATCCTATGGCCCCTGGGGTAATTAGTAATAGCATCGCCTTTCACTCTTAAAAGTGTCTTGCTTTGGACCATAAATTAATATTGTTGCTCTAGCTCAGCAGTTCTCAGCCTTGACTGAAGATTTAAATCACCTGAGGAGCTTTACAAAATCCTGATGCCTGAGTACCATGTCTAGAGAGTCTGATAATTTGTCTGCTACACAGGCTGTGGGAATCACAAAAACTCTTGAGTGATTCCATTGGGAGGCCAAGATTGAGAATCGCTGCTCTAGCTATAAGCCATGGAACTAAGGATCTATTGGCGTAGAAACTGCGCTCTTGGGAAAACCAGTCAAATGAGGACTGTCATCAAAAAGTGCTTCTTTGTTTCTGTAGCATTCCCAACATTTGGATCTGAAGGAAAGAAATATTGCAAAATTCAACTTTATATTCCAAAACAAAAAAATTAAATAGCAAATAGTCTTTATAAAAATAATAGACTAGCTATAATCTTTTGTATAGCATGACATTTTCATTGAAATTTAAAGTTAGAAATTCTACTTATGGGTTTTTATTAGAAACTTTTGTATAGTACTACTAAGATCTCCAACTTATGCAGGTTTCTCCTTTATTTGGCAAAGCAGAGATAAAATGATTATGGACTGATCTTTTATTTTTGACACACTGTTGACATCTCCAAGGCACACTGATGTGTGTCTGTATCTTTAGCAGGGACACTATAAAGAGATTTGGGCAGGCATGGCTAAGATTCACATTGACAAGGGCCTCTTGTTTTTGCCACCTGGAGGATGTCCATTAACTTGTCTTATTCATGATAAACTGCTGCAGGCACAATTCTGACAGTTCTCTGACTCCAGTCCTGCCCGGTTTCCTCACAAGTAGGGTCCATTGTCTCTCCTCTTTATTAAACCAGCTGACTATCCCTGCCAATTCTGATGTCTTCAGGAGAGATTTGAGGAAACGTAGCCTGCCTCTCTGGGACTCAGCATCAAGTCACCATGGCTGCTAGTGAATTTTTTTTTTTTTTTTAGTGAGCTCTAGGACCGATGTGGGGCTTGAACTCATGACCCTGAGATCAAGATTCATATGTTCTACAGGCTGAGCCAGCCAGGGGCCCCATAGCTGCTAATTTAACCTGAACTTTATGTCTTGGTTCTGGTAACTGGGCTTCCGCCTGTGCCTGAGCCCCACTCCCACATTCCCTGCAGTCGTGGCCCTGGATCCCATGCTCCCAGACTCCCACACTCCCAACTTGTATCTCAATCTTTCTAGGATGCGGGCCCGCCTCTGGGCCCATGGCTAACTCCAGCCCTGCAAGTGAGCCCTTCTCTCAGCCAGACGCCTGCCTCTCAGATTCCTCCATTCCTCCATGTTACCAGATGGCCATCCCTGGGACTAGGTCTGGCGGGGCAGGGCCTGTCACAGCACGGTGGCCAGATCTGGCTTCACACCCTGGCCTTTCTCCCCCTGTCCTGCCTCCATGCACCCTCTGGGCCACGCATGACTGTGTCCAAGGAAAACACAGCATCCATCTGTATGCCTTGTCTTTTGGTTCTTCCCTCTACCTCCCTCGTCTCTTTTGTCCCTCCCATGGCTGCTGTTGTCCCCACCTCCTAACACACCAGCATCTTGACCCACCTTGAGCCTTCAGTGACTCGGCATCTGGCAAGTCTAGTGCTTAAGACCAGACCCTCGACTTCAGGCAATAAATGGCCAGCAAAAGAATTGAGAATGGAAACAAAGATTGTTTCTTGCAGAAGCTTATTCCTGAACTAAGAACACCAATGCATTATGATTTTTTAAAGTAATACATCTTTTTTGTAGAGAGGTCAGAAAGTACAGAAGCACCTGAGACAATCTCTATCACTATTTTTGGTACATTAGGGATCTGTCCTTTCATTCAATTTGCTTTCTCTTTTATACACACCAACATGCACACAGACATTACACATGAAGGTACATATATACTGGAATCACACTGTACCTGTTATTTGTAGTTTATTTTTTTATTTTTTTAAAAGATATTTTCTTTATTTATTCATGAGAGACACAAAGAGAGAGGCTGAGACAGGCAGAGAGAGAAGCAGGCTCCCTGCAGGAGCCCGAAGTGGAACTCGATCCCGGGACCCTGGGACCCTAGGACCCCAGGACCGCGCCCTGAACCAAAGGCAGGTGCTAAACCGCTGAGCCACCCAGGCGTCCCTGTAATTTATTTTTTAACTCAATACTACATCTTAAATCTTTTTAGCAAATTCTTTTAAAAAACAATTTTTAGGGGCACCTGGCTCGCTCAGTTGGTGGCACATGCAACGCTTGATCTTGGAGTGTGAGTTTGAGCCCCACATTGGATGTAGAGATTACTTACAAAATAAAATAAAATAAAATCTTTTTTAAATAGATGATTTTTAGTGGCTAGATATATCTCATAATGTGGGATATGTTATAATACATTTAATTGCTTCTCTACTTGGGGGTTGGATTGTTTTAGGTTTTTGATATTGTAAACAGTGGTGTGATGAACCTCCTGGTACAAAAGTATACATTTTCCCATGTCTTGCTGATGGTGTTATTAGAATAAATTTCAAGAAGTGGAATTTCTGAATTAAAGCTGATGCGTGGGTTTAAGGCTTTTGACCCACTAGTGCCAAATAGTAGAAAGTATATTCTAGTTCCCATCAGAAGCATCTGGGGCTCATTCCGTGTTCTTACTACCAATGGGTAGTATCATTTAAAATTTTTTTTGACAATTGCATACTTTTAAATATATGTGTCAGCTATAAAAAATGTGAATAAGATAATGCTTTGAAACAACAGTATGATAAATGTGAAAAAGGAACAGTCTTTAATATTCATAGCACTGAAGTAACATTCTTTTTAAAAAATTTTTAATTAATTAATTAATTAATTAATTAATTTGACAGAGAGAGATAAAGAGAGTACAAGCAGGCAGAGAGGCAGGCAGAGGGAGAGGGAGAAGCAGGTTCCTTGCTGAGCAGGGACCCCCCCCCCCACGCCATGCGAGGCTAGATCCCAGGACCCTGCAATCATGACCTGAGCTGAAGGCAGACACCCAACCGACCTAAGCCACCCAGTGCCCCTGAAGTGACATTCTTTTATGCCTGTGACCAGTTCTGATGGCTTAAATTTTGGAATTTGGTTGAATCACATACATTCTTTGGACATAACTTTTAAGTATGTTTTATAAATCAATTTTTTAATTTGTTTTTTATTGGTGTTCAATTTACCAACATACAGAATAACCCCCAGTGCCCGTCACCCATTCACTCCCACCACCTGCCCTCCTCCCCTACTACCACCCCTAGTTCGTTTCCCAGAGTTAGCAGTCTTTACGTTCTGTCTCCCTTTCTGATATATAAGTCAATTTTTATAAGAAAATCACCAAACCCATTGAGACAGACTCAAATAGCTAAGTGAAATAGCCAATGACCATTTTATCCACTTGAGCTCTTGTCTAATTATATTATTATAATTAGATTTTCAAAAACGTGATTAGACAGCAGCCTATCTCCAAGTTCACTGGAGATCTTGAAGCTGTTTCCAAAGACTTTTCACATACTAAAAAGGGGTCATCTTTTGCTTAGTTTGGCTGGCCGAGGAATTTTGGCTAGCTGCTGCAGGAAATAGCCACATTGTGGAAAGGATCTGAAGGAAGAAAGGAAAAGAAATGGCAGTTAATTGTGGGATACATGAGTAAGCTTCACTTGAAGGATTTACTCTGAAGTGGAGAGTTCAAAAAACACAGGAAACCCTAGGGATGAAGAAAGAGAAAACTATCAGTAGGCGGAATCATTTTCTTCAAAGAACAGAATTCCTTGTTGTATGGACGGCCATGAAAACCATCTGAATATTGAAATTACAATGCATTTGAGAATGTTCTCTTCACTCTGGATGCTCTTCTGGATAAAAACAAACTAGGTGTGCATCTGGAGCAGCTAGGAAGGCTTTAGATTTTGGTATTCAGACAGACCACAGAAAAAATGCTTCAGATGCAATGCAATATGACAATATTTCCCCTGAGATTATGGAAGTTTTCTATGAGGGAGTGATTTGTTTTTATTTAATACTACAAATGAATGTGTTAGTGGTTGGGTATCGAAGTGGGATTTGGGATTCCTTTTCCCTGGTTTGCCATTAGTCTTTTTTGGTGGCATTGGGCATTGCTCTCTTTTTGGGTTCTGTAAAATTCTAAATCTTTTTTTGGGTTCTATAAAATTCTAAAACACAAGTAATTAAGAGATGTCAAGAAGATTTTTACAAATACCTTACTGGCAGAGGACACGTATGATGCATCACATAGCTGAAACTTGCTTATTGGAAACATCTGATGATTGATTTTCAAAATGAGAAAAATAATTCTGCTTTTATATCTGAACAACCTTTGTCCCATACCCTGGCTCAAGCAACTTAACACCATTTCTTAAGACTATAAAAGCTGCTGCATTTATTGAATGGCTTTCTGACACCTATTTTTAACATATGACAAGTGCCATACTTGGCAAGCCCTCAGCAGTGTCCCCAGTGGATGGTGCACCAGAGTAATTTGAGAGCAAATACTTTGAGGTATTAGCACCCTCAGGAAGATTTTATTAACGAGCTGCTTATGTATAGTTTCATTTAAGGCCCTCTGAATGTTGCTTTAGACTTCATAATAATAATGCTATAGTGGGGGGTTAGAACCAAAATTTGCCTCACAGGAAAATGAGGCCCTAGCATGCTTTCTCCATGTGGTTCCTGGAGGCACATGGTTTGACTCAAAGTAGAATCCCATAGTTGTGCAGAAATAGTGTTCATTAGAGGGTAGGAGTTGTGCTGGTTGCTTCCCATTGGTTATCTCACTGAATGTGTGCAATGCCTTGCAAGGTAGGAATTATGACTCTCATTTGATACACAAGGAAACTGATACCACAAAGAAGACAGGGAATTGATCTGGAGTTCTGTGAGTGCTGGGGCTGGAATGTGAATCACTGCCCCCCAGAGCCCACACTCTCAGCCCTGACCGTGCTGCTTCCCCAGTGCTGGGACACACCAATGCATATACGGTGCTCTGTATCACAGTGAGCTAGTTGTCCTGCTTTCCATTTTTTTTAATGATTTTATTTATTTATTTATTTATTTATTTATTTATTTAAGAGAGAGAGAGAGAGATTGAGAGAGAGAGCACAAACTGGCAGAGGGCAGGGAGAAGCAGACTTCCCACTGAACAGGTAGTCTGATGTGGGACTCGATCCAAGGACCCTGGAATCATGACCTGAGCCCAAAGGCAGACCTTTAACCAACTGAGCCACCCAGGTGCCCCTTGTTGTCCCACTTTTAAAACCAGAAATGTTGGGCAGCCCAGGTGGCTCAGCGGTTGAGTGCCTGCTTTTGGCCCAGGGTGTGATCCTGGAGACCCGGGATCGAGTCCCACATCAGGCTCCCTGCATGGAGCCTGCTTGTGTTTCTGCCTCTCTCTGTGTGTGTCTCATGAATAAATAAATACAATATTTGAAACAAACAAACCAGAAATGTTACTCTTCTGGTCCTGATGTACTCTCATCCTTCCAACAAAATGAGCAAACAGAATGTGGTTAGTGAATGGGTTCTTTCCTATTAGGCCCTGTGGCAGATAAAATAGTGGCTCCCTGAGGATGTTCATGTTCTAATTCCCAGAACCCGTGAATATGTTTTGTTACATGGCAAAGGGGAATAAAGGTTGAGGTGGAATTAAGGTTGCTATCAGCTGACCTTAAAATGGGGAGAGTGTCTTGGATTATTCAGGTGGGCCCAATGTGATCACAAGGATTCTTACAGGTAGAGGGGGGACAGTCAGAAGAGGGGTTCAGAGTGATGTGATGTAAGAAAGATTGACAGCCATGGCTGGTCTTGAAGATGGAGGAAGATGAGCCAAGGCAGCTGGCAGCCTGAAGAAGTTGGAAAACATTAGGAAAGACGTTGTGTCATAGAGCCTCCAGAAACAACATGGCCATCCACCACATTGATGACATGGCCCACTGAGACCCATTTCCGGCTTCTGACCTCCAGAACTCTAAGATCAATTTGTGTTAAGTCACTAAGTTTGTAGTAATTTGTTACAGCAGCAATAGAAAACTAACACAGGCCCTTTATTGGTAAAGCTTATTGGGGGCCAGCAAATAATAGCTTGCAGGCCCAACATGACCTGATGCCTGTTTCTGTAAACAAAGTTGTGTTGGAACCCAGCCACGCCCATTTGTTCACATGTGGCCTGTGGCTGCTATAGTGGTAGAGTTGCGTGGCTGCAGCTGAGACCACTGGGCCTGCAGATCCTGAAATACTTGCCTACGCTGTACACGAATACACCCCAATCTAGAGTGCAGTTACAAATGCAACACTATAACTCTGGATGCAAATTAGGTATAAAAATGTGCCAAATTAAAAAAAATCTATCAAACTGCTTTGAGAAAAAAGGACAAGTCCTCCTCCACTATTTTGGTTAGTAGTCTGAATTTTCTCCTGAAGAGAAAATAGAGCAAATTCCCAGTTAATAGAGGCCCTGATCGGTTTCAGCTAGTGAGTTGACATTTCAGTGTGTGTCAATACTATAGAAAGGTCAAACTGCCTGAATGTGAAGTCAAGGAATAAAGATTTTATGGGAGAGGACATTTATGTTATTGAGGTAGGTAAGAACTTAATTTTAATTCTTGTCTTTCCCCTTAGGAAGAAAAAAAAACACACAACAGAATAATTTCCAGCCTAAAAAAAGGTTGTTTTTCCGTTCTTTTCTTAAATCCCTCCTTCCTTGCTCTCAGCTGGGGAACTCCTCTCCGATTGGCAGCATGTACATGCCAAGAGGCCGCCGGGCCAGTGCTCCCTGCACCACCCGCCGTCTGCCTGCCATTCCCAATTAGCTTCAGCTGGGCCACTTCCTATTTGGGTCAACTCTCTTCTGAAATAGGTGACAGAGGTAGACACTGCTGGAATACTGTCATCCACTCGAACTTGACTATAGAGCAGCTTTTCCATTCATGCTTGGCAATAGTTCTTTTATTGCAACTTTAGAATATTATTTTGGCACGTGTTTCATTTCTACTAAATGCCCCTTTTTCTGCATCTTTGGCTATGGATCCTTTTTTTTTAAGATTGTATTTATTCATGAGAGACACAGAGAAGCAGAGATATGGGTAGGGGAAGAAGCAGGCTCCCTGTGGGAGCCCAATGCAGGACTTGATCCCAGGACCCCAGGATCATGACCTGAGCTGAAGGCAGACGCTCAACCACTGAGCCACCCAGGTGCCCTTTGGCCATGGATCCTAACATTTGTTCAGAATGTTTGTGGAAATCTGTTTCCTTAAAATGTTTCAACTTTTTATCATGGAAAACATCAACCATTTATCAAAAAAGATGGAACAGTCTAATGAACCCCTTTACTAGCTGCCCTCACTGTGACATTGACTCCTGGCCAGTCTTGTATCATCCTCTACACCCACCTATTTCCTCTTCGCCTAAATTTTTTGAAGCAAATCCCAAACATAATGTTTTTCATCCATAAATATTCCAGTATGTATCTCAGAAAGATAAAGACTCTTTTCAGAAAGTATAATCATGTACCATTATCACTTCCTTTTTTAAAAAAGATTTTATTTATTTATGAGAAAGAGAGAGAGAGCGCAAGTGCACAAGTCGGGGGAGGGGCAGAGGGAGAGGGAGAAGCAGTCTCCCTGTTGAGCAGGGAGCCAACTGGTGGGGCTGGATCCCACGACCCCAAGATCATGACCCTGAGATCATGAACTGAGCTGAAGGCAGATGCTTAACCCACTAAGGCACCCAGGCGTTCCATCATGATCACTTCTTAAAAATGTTTAGCACTAATTTCTTATCAAATGTCCAGTCAATATTCAAGAAAATAGTTTTCTTTAATTATCTGACTCGTGAAGATTTTGAGTGGGTTATGATTTGTATTCCCCTTTTGAGGCAGGCTATGATGAAAGTGGTAAATGCATAACTAACATGAACTCACACACCCCATCTTAAACACCACCCCCGCACAAACAAACACTTCTGCACCTGAAAGACCAGCTAACCGTCTTCACTTGTGGAATTAGGGTCCCAAAGAGGGCAGAGAAGGTGGGTGCGAGGAAGTTAGCCATTGTACCTGACTTAACTCTGACCAGCTGTATGCAGATAAAATATTGAAGATACCTTTTGCTTCTTTCTTGATTTTCTTCGTTTCATACCAGGGACGTTCTATGGAGTGAGTGTTGGTAGATTTCCTCCCTACTCACACGCTAGCTTCTCTCATAAAACTTAAAACATATTTCCAACATTGTGAAATCCTTTATTGTCCATCCTTGAAGATAAGTGGCATGCAGTTGCTTGCTCAAGGAGAGGCGTGAACAAGGATGTATGGGGTGAAATTTTGTCTATCACTTGTGTTTCTGGGGGAACTCACAGACTTTTGCTTTTAGTGTTTAAGAAATGTGTGTGGTGACACAGGAAAACAATGATTTTTCTCACAAATGGAAACAATAATGATCCAAATTTCCTTTTTTTGTTTCCAGTCTCTCTTGCTGAAGAGTCTGTTCTTTCCATTTAGGCCAGCTGAGTGAGTGCCTACATCTGTCCTGCTCTTGTGGGGTTGGGGCTGGAGTTGGTAAGAGGGAGGCTGGAAAGGGATGTGTGTGTGTGTGTGTGTGTGTGTGTGTGTGTGTGTGCATGCGTGTGTGGCACTGTCTGAAGCTTTGCTTTAAGTCTGTTATGCTCATACTTTTTTTTAAACAGCTTTATCAAGATATGATTCATATACCATACAGTAATTCACCCACTTAAAGTATACAGTTCAAATTTTTGTGTGCTTTTTAAAAAGATTTTATTTATTTATTTGAGAGAGAGCACAACCAGGGGGCGAGGAGAGGGAAAAGCAGACTCCCTGCTGAGCAGGGAGCCCAATGTGGGGCTTAATCCCAGGACCCTGGGATCATGACCTGAGCTGAAGGCCACTTAGGTGCCCCCAGTTCAGTGTTTTTTAGTATATTCACGGAACTGTGTAACCTTCATCACAATCTAATTTTAGAACATTTTCGTCCTCCTCCAAAGGAAACTATTCACCCATTAGAGGCCACTCCCCAGCCCCCAGCCTCCCATCCTCCCCCGCCCCCCCCCCCCCCCCCGCGCCTCCCCTGCCCCTTATCCTATGGCCGGGAACCCACTAATCTTTCTGTTTCTATAGATCTGCCCATTCTGGACATTTCATGATTGATGCTTTTTTGGTTTTTATGGTTCAACTTTTAGGTCCTCTTTGGAAATTGGGGACTTAGATTTTCCATTGATGGCTAACATGCAGCCTTTACCACCCAAAATCTAAACTGAAGTGTGAAAAGGAAACTAAGAAAGGAGAATGCTAATTATATTTCCAAGGGAAATTAGAAATATGATATGTTTAATAGAAGCTGTTAGATTTTTTTCCCTTGAGAATAGTCTTAACAAATTTCTAACCAAACAGGGAATCAAGGTAAAATGCTCTCCTATAGCTCTGGGTCTGTATGGTAGGTTCTGCCTTCAGCTCCCCCAAATTGGGTAGTGTTATCCAGAGTTTTCATGAAATTAAACATAAATAGAAGATAAAAAGAGGCACCTGGATGGCTCAGTGGTTGAGCATCTGCCTTTGGCTCAGGTCATGACCCTGGGATACTGGGATTGAGTCCCCCATTGAGTTCCCCACAGGGAGCCTGCTTCTCCCTCTGCCTATGTCTCTACCTCTCTCTCTCTCTCTCTCTCTCTCTCATGAATAAATTTTTTTTTTAAAAAAACTTTAAATAGAATACAAATGTAACAGTATTCTCAGGCAAAAATATGAATCTTTTTAAACATTTGAAAGAATGGATTAAAAATAATAGATGATCATATTAGATAACCAAGCATAACATAAGAACCGGCCGAAAGATAATGATTTGGAAGTGGATGGAAATAAACATTAACCACAGATAATGGATCTTCTGACTTGTGTGTGTATGTGCTTAATTTCCCCTTCCTTTTAGAAACCCTGTCTTGAATCTCTTTCTGTTTATTTTCTTTCCTCTCATATTTCCTTTCAGTGCCCCCAGAATATTCAACAAGAGAGCATACAAATTAAAAAGTCAGTATTTCTAAAGAGTTTTGAAGCTCTTGCCATTTTCCAAAAGACCTGGAAAGAAGGCTTCAGAACCATAGATAAGTATCTCAGAATAATTTCCAAAAACAAATGTGCAATTGGTCTTCTTACTAAAACGGATTCCACACCAGAACTCATCAACATACTGTGATTTAGCCACATACTCTCCAAAAAGGAGATGGGATGATGCCTGGATCTTAGCTATGTTTATAAAAATCACTTGAAGGAAAAATAAAACAAAATAAAATAAAATAAAATATTAAAAAAAATCACTTGAAGGGTTTGAAGTTTCAATCATTGCACCATGCATGTGAAGAGCAAAACAAAAGTTTCAATCATTGCACCATGCATGTGAAGAGCAAAACAAAACTCCCCAAACACCTCACTATTGTGTGTTTTAAAAGACTTCAGCAAGCTTAACCCTTTGGAGCTTAATTCTCTGGTTTTGAGTTGTTGATCACTACAACAGCACCCATTGAGAATGTTAATACAAACCTTAGATAAATAAAAATGGGTAGGAGACAAAATTTGCAGTCCCATGTTTTGTTCCACTGCTTAGTTTAAATTGAAAATGGTGTTGGGATCTTTTTTTCTCTTGAAGGAAGGAAACTTGTTTTCTGTTCCTGGGCTTCATGGTTATTTCCTCTCTTCCACCGTTGGAGCCCAACAGAGCCAACCCTTACATCAGAGGCATCTGTTTGCACTAGGAAACTTTTGGTAAAATACGACTGGCCCTATAAGGTTGTTGCAAGGAGCTTTGGGTTACTCAGTAGGTTTTAAAAAGCTATATTTTGAGCATTTGGAGAAAAACTGTTGTGTGAGTATGCTCTGTCTCGAAAGGTGGGTGAGCTGAAGAAAGGTTCTGTAGGAGATAGGAGAGACAGGAGCCCACTTTCATAGACCATCAGAAGCTTCCTCTGGTCACTCTCTAAGCTCTATGGATTATTTTAATTTTGATTAATTAGCAAGGCAAATATGCCCCATAGTTAGGGGCATGACAAAATTGTCATGTTAGGAAACATGGAACAGATACAGATTTCAAATAAAGTCCTGTATTGATGCAAAAACTCCTGACTCCTATCATCTGAATTACTATAAGACCTTGGTCTAGGACCCCCTACTGAAACACGGAAAACACTTCTCTTCCTTTTTTTTTTTTTTTTATTTATTTATGATAGTCACACACACACAGAGAAAGAGAGGCAGAGACACGGGCAGAGGGAGAAGCAGGCTCCATGCACCGGAAGCCCGACGTGGGATTCGATCCCGGGTCTCCAGGATCGCGCCCTAGGCCAAAGGCAGGCGCTAAACTGCTGTGCCACCCAGGGATCCCAACACTTCTCTTCCTATAGCCAAAGTTGTCTTTCAATATATAGGGGCCCTTTCCTGAGGCTGCTTGTGTATGACACTGGCAGATGTAGAATTTGCAACTGCTTCACTAGTGAGAAATCTTAGACCCCATTTCACTGAACGAAGAATTCTAAGCTCTCATGTGACAAAATAAAAAAAGCCAATGTCAAAAGGCGCCTGGGTGGCTCAGTCGGTTTAGTGTCTGACTTTGGCTCAGGTCATGATCTCAAGGTTCCAAGCTTTGCATTGATCCTGAGCCTGGTGTTGGTGTCAGGCTCTGCACTCAGCAGAGTCTGCTTCTCCCTCTCCCTCTGCCCTCCCCCTGCTTCTGCTCTCTCTCTCAAAAAAATTGGGGGGGGGGCACCTGGGTGGCTCAGTGGTTGAGCATCTGCCTTTGGGTAAGGTCCTGGGATCAAGTCCCACATCAGGCTCCCTGCAGGGAGCCTGCCTATGTCTCTACCTCTCTCTGTGTGTCTCTCATGAATAAATAAATAAAATCTTTTTTTAAAAAAAGTCAATCTTAGGTTGACTTATCTCCTAAGGGAGATATGTTTGCTGTTGTAAACCCCAGGAGGAAAATTGAAGCACAGCCACAATTCCTTCATTTATTCAACAAATATTCACCAAGCTCTTTCTGTGTGCCAGGAGCTATTCTGAGTGCTCAGAATATGGAAATGAGTAAGACCAACAAAGATCCCTACCCTGACGGAGCTCCTATTCAAATGGGAAGAATGAACACATTTTTGATGGTTGTCCACCAAAAATCCACTTTCCACCTGTCCCTTGGAAAATGAGTGCTTGGCTAAACTACATTTTCCAGCCTCCCTCAATTGGATGTGGTCACATGACTAAGTTCTCACTGACAAAATGTGAGGGGCACTGATTTCTGCTACTTCCTAGACTGGGCTTTCAGACTTTGGCTGTGCTTCCGTAGTGTTCTCCTTCCCTTTTCTGCCAGCTGGAACCTGGATATGGTGGCGACCCAGCTTCAAGAATGCATATGAGAACAAAAGCCCTGGAAGATGGCAGAGCAACATGGTGGAAGGACCCCAGATCTCTGAATGGCTGGAGCAGAGATGCTCCACTGGTCAGACTGTTCACTTCTATGTTCTTCAAGCCCTGGTATTTTGAGTTTCTTATTTCCAGCCATTTGGCAATACCTTAACTAATACCATAAGCAAATAAATATGTAAAACATGATCATCGAGATGGGATAAATGCAAAGGAGAAAAACAAAAGAGTAATGAGACTAGAGAATGCCAAGATGGAAAGTGAAGCAGCACTCACTGAGATGACAAGGCACGAAAAAGCTGGGAAAATCAAGCAGTACAGATATCTGGGAAGGTGGGGGGCACCTGGGTGGCTCAGTGGTTGAGCGTCTGCCTTTGGCTCAGCTGGTGATCTTGGGGTCCTGGGATCGACTCACACTTTGGGCTCCCTCAGGGAGCCTGCTTCTCCCTCTGTCTGTGTCTCTGCCTTCTTCTGCATGTCTCTCATGAATAAATAAATAAAATCTTAAAGAAAAAAAATATTGTCTGGGAAAGGTAGTCCCTGGCAGGAAATATAGCAAGTGTAGAAGCCCTGAAGTGAGACTATGCCGGGCCTATTTGAGGAACAAAAGGAGGTCAGTATGTTAAAACACAGGGAGTAAGAAGAGACTAGCAAGAGACTGAGGCACAGAGGTGGTGAAGGGAGGAGGAGGGCGAGCAAGTGGACCATATAGGTGGCCTTTGGTGGGCCCTTATAAAGACGTGGCCTATTAATCTAAGTGGGAAGGGGAGCCATGGGAAGGCTTGGAGCCAGAGTAGAAATATGACCTGGCTTCTGTTTTAACAGGATCCTTCTAGCTTCTGTGTTAAGACTATACTCTAGGAGATTGAGTATGGAAGTGTGAGACTAGTTACAAAGCTACTGTAGTAATCTGGTTGAAAATTGATGGTGGCTTGGTTCAGGGTGTCAGCAGTAGTGGTGGGGAGAAATGGTCAGATCTCGCTTACATTTTGAAGGTAGAGTCCATAAAAGCTGCTGTGGGCTATAAGAGAATTAGAAGAGTCCAGAGTGATGCCCATGCTTCTGGGTTGTGAAATTAGCAGAATGGAGTGGCCACTTAATGAATTGAGGAAGATCCTGTGAAGAGCAGGCTGGAGGGGGGAGAGTGAGAGTTAGTTTAGCAAAGGTTAGTTAGTTTGTTAAGTTTGAGGTGCCTCTTAGACATCTAAATAGAGATGCCAGGTAGGCACAGATGGATATGTAAATCTAGAATGAAGGGGGGAGCATCAGCACCCCCAGATGATCCTTAAAGCTTTGACTTGGATGAGATCTCCAAAGGAGGTAGGTGAATGGAGAAGTGATGTGAGGATAGAGACCTAAGGCCCTCCAGTGTTTATAGTTTGGGGAGCTGAAAAGGAACCAGCAGACTGAGAAGGAGCCTTCAGTGAGGTAGGAAGAAAGCCAAG